>NC_134311.1:78219656-78519656 GCF_949628215.1 Phalacrocorax aristotelis | reverse complement strand
CCTGCGAGAAATACTACAAAAAGTGCAATTAAAATAATTAGTTAATGCCTTTTTTATCCGGCATGGTAACAAATAGGGAAGAAAAGCCTGAAATAGCTGTTATACATATCAGTCCAATATGATATTGGATGCTTCCCAGGATTCCTCTAAGCTTTCCCTAGGGCTTTGAAAGAGCTTGTGGGTGCTCAGCCAGTTGCTGGATTGAGGATCTCTATTACTGATGGTAACAGAGGTAGGTTAAAGCCATTTGAGCAGTGGATTTTGCTGTAAGAACAAGAAAAAAAAGTGAGTCTGAACTGATAATAAAATGATTTAGATTGTGCTTCCTCCCTTGGAAATCAATATTGCCTCCCATTCGTTTAAGCATGTACATGGCTTAGGTTCTGATTAAGCAGTAATGCAGAATTTGCCCGATGATTCAACTTTATGGGGGATGTACAAATAAAAATATATGGCCAAATACGTCCCTGCCACAACGGGTGAAACCTGGCATTTAGCCAGTTGTTAGCTGCTCGTTGTTCAAGGATTTCTCTGCTAACCTGAAAATGGTGCAGCAAATAAAGATTTCTTTTGTAGGCATTTTAATTCCTTTTCCTGAAGTGGTCATAGCAAAAACGCAGTGTACCAGGAACCGTAGCCCCAGTAAGCTGTATTTGTTATTGCCATAGCAGGTGGTATTTAGTCTGCAGACAAGTGAGATGACCAAAGGGTGAAATACAACATAAAAACTGGGACAGATTCTCTTAACAATCCTTAGCTTCCCTGATTTCACTCACAGATTTCATCCAGGGGCCAAATTATGCAAACACAAAAATTTTTTAATTTTATATTCCTGTCACCACTCCCTGCCATCCCTGAGGGGAACCTGGAGGTCAGGCATCTTAGCGAAGGGCATGAAAATAAGGGAATGTTGAATAATGAACGCTTCAGGTCATGCAAGCTGTTCCTATCTCTGACCTTCCTAACAGATGATTACAGAACAGCCTAGCGGAGGAAGTTTTGAGTGGCTTACACAGTGATTCTGGGGTGTTAGTATGCAATCTGTGAAGCTGTCAATGCTCTTAGCCTTTGCTAAGAGTCGTCAAAGGAGCTTTTGAATCTCAGTAAGCACTTTGCCATGTGGCAGGGACTTCCAAGAGCTACATGCTATATAACTGAGTATTTCCTTTTAATAGTTTAAAATTATTTTATTTTTGTTGCTTTTTAAATTATTTCAGTTCTAGGAGAAATGGTATTTAAAGTATCTGATTTTCTAATATTGTCTGGAAATGTACTCCCTGCTGTCTCTTCACCCTAGACCATTTTTGAATGTTACTGGGAGGAAGAAATATAATGACTCCCAGATTTGCCTTGTCTTCATTTTGACTGTGAGAGGAGGGTTAATAGTAGAAGTGGGAAGAAGGGTTAGCAAAGGGGAGTGCTAGTCATGTGGACAGAATGCCAGCAGCAAAGCTGCACATGTTGTTTCATTCGCATGGAAGTATGTTTTATTTATTTGCTCTTGATCAGCTGCAGTAGCTATAAGAGGCAAAATAGAGGACCAGAGGAATACTGGAAATCTAGGTGAAATTCTGTAGCTTTGTCTCCCTTCAATGGCAGGTGGCTGCAGGAAATGGGAGTTCCTGTGACAGTTTCACTGTAATCAATATAGGCAATTTCAGTGGATTAAGTATTAAGGGGAAAATTTTCATAGGTTTCCTTAGGTTATATACTTGGCATTAACTTTGTTTTCATGCTGGTTGCACACTTGACCTTCTCACCAATGTTTAGGCATCCACCATGCAGATACCTGCAACTGAACTGGTCATCCCAAGCTCCCATCTTAGTCAGGAAAGACAAAGGCATAATTAGGATGCAATTCATCTGACATAGCTTCGAAATTTACTTTAGGATGGAAAGAACTGCTAGTCTCCGTGGAGTGTATTGTCTAAATCTCAGCTAACGGCATGGAGGGCTTCAGTAGGCTGTGGGCACTTACATTTACGGTGCGAGCCAGGTGCATCTCTGTTTAGAGCTATTAATACCTAGATTTCCTGGTACCCATGAGCTGTGTACGACACTTGTCTGAGCCAGATGATTCTGGGGCATGTCAAGTAGTTCAGGATGGCAGCACTTAGGGACTGAATCCTATGCCCAGTCAGGTGGATCCTGCTTTTGCAGTTCTCCGACTGACTTAAAAGGCAGAAGAGTTTTTTTGCCTTATGCAATAAGTGGAAAGCTTCGTACAGTTGTCTGTGTTACTCCTGCAATACCCCTGCAAGGCCAAGAAACGCTATGATTGCTTATTCAGAAATGAGGGAAAAGGGTAAAGATACTCATCTGTGTGGCAAATGGAGTGTAAGGTGAGGTGACTAAGCAGTAGGTGACTCCACGTACCACGCAGAAATCACAGTTCAAGTGCTGAGGCAGCCATGCTTTCACAAAAGTGCCATTTTACCTTCCCAAGCCAGCTTGGAGATCTCAGCACTGTGGCATAGCTCTACCTGAAGTCATGAAGCAAGCCTGATGAAACATGGAGCTAAGCCCAAACCTCCTCCTAATTAGCAAAGGATAGTTAGGGCTGTTATCCTCCCTGGGATAAGGACAAGGATGAACTTGGCTTTTGGCCTGCTGGGAGGAAGTTTAGGAGTTTCACTTAAAAAAGGACTGGATAGTTCTGCAGAAACAGCAAACTACTAGGGAATATTTAATGATTTTTTATTTTAATATCTTACTTTTAATATTAATAACCTATGAAAACCAATGGAGTATGAACACTTGGAGCTGATGTTTGAAGTCAGCTTGGACGGGTATTGTTGAACTGTAACTTTTTTGTAGCTCTGTAACTTTTCACTAGCTGCTGGGAAGATAATACTTTTAACAGGAATGTGTAAGTTCTGGAGCACAGATGTGCTGTGATGGGAGAGTGGCGATAACAAGGAAGGGCAACAGACATGAAATGCAGAGCTAGTGGCTTTCCTGCATATTTTAGGGAAGGGTGATGTGCTCATTCCAGGCAGCAGCTGGTGAATTCAAGTATGTATTTAACATTCAAAGTCAAGATCTGCTCTGTGTAGGGCCAGTCAGAGCTTGCATGGGTTTACCAGGTGCATGGCCCAGAGCGAGATGTGTATTCCTGTGAAGCTGGTGATCACCTGAACTAAGTTCATGTGCCACACCACATTGTTTATTGTGAAAGCACTGGTTTTTGCCGTGCCAGCCACTTCCTCTGCTTCATCAACTGGAAGGAGAAATGCTGAAGAAAAAGGCATGTCCTTCCTTTGCCCAAAGCAAATGGATGCTGTTTGTATGGATCTGAACTATTGCTTCCTTGGATTTCCAAGCCAAACCTGTTGTGGTACCCCAGGTGAAGGGATAGTACCTGAACATGAGCTGTCAGAGGGAAATTGATGACCATGCCATAGTTCCCTGCTGCGCTGAAAGGCCTTCTGTTCCCCATTGCTTTGTATTTGATATGGTGTGTTTTTCCAGTTGGGAAAAGCGAATGGAAAAACGCTACCCAGGGTGGTGTAAGTAAGGGATGGCTCCAGGCCTGAAGGAGGAAAAGCAAGAGAAAGCAGGAACTCACAGGCAGTGGGAGGCTAGAAAGTTGTAAATTAAAAGCAGGTAAGGGACAATCTTCATACACCCTTTCAACCTTTCTTTTAATTTCCTTGTCTGTTAAACATTAGTGCAAAAGTTTAATCAGTTTATAATGACAGTATGCAACAGTATAGTATATATGGTCCATAATCCCTTTATCTTTGCCACAGTAAAAAAAAAGATATGGAGAATTCAGTGTGATTATTTCCCCTTTTATTAAACATATATTTTGTCTGTGATTCCAATGGAGGTGAACCCACAGCATTGTTCTTGTTTGCCAGCTACTGTTATAGAGTGCAAGGACCCACAAACAGTACTAGTTATCATTTGCGTTATCACATCAGGGAGGAGTTTTCCTCATCAATTAGCCAACTTTCAGACCTGTGAAACTTTCAGTGTGAATCTGCATTCTGGCTGATTTTCTGAAGTGCTCCATGGCTTGCAAAAGAGGAATACTGATTTGACTGTTCCTGTGTCATCCAAATCTGTGAATTTATAATGTTACAAAATTAGGATTCAAAATGCAGATATTACATTTTCAACTATCTGTGAAAAAACCCCAACTATCTGATGTAGAATATCTTCATTGTTGACTTTTCTCTTTTTAATGTCCCAACATACTGAATCACAACTGAAAGTTAGATGCATTGAAGAATGTGTTTGTACACTCTGAACCCAACCAGCCATGTTTTTACTGCGCTTGAGTCCCAGCTTTATCTTCCTCCTTTACCCACGTCCAAAGCCTTACTCCCTCACTGCCACTAGCTATTTTGTTGCTGCTGTTTGCTCATGAGGGTCTTATTTATTGTCAATTGATAGAAACTAAAAATGCAGTTCAGAAAATGCTTTACCAAGAGTAATTTGTTCCCAGCAAGACCTTTTTAGCTACACAGTAACATGAAAGCATCAAAGTGCCAGGAGAACTTTTTAAAAATAAACTGCCCTGATGCTAAAATAAGCTTTAATTGATTGAGAATTGCACAGAGCCTGACAATCCGAACCAATTATTATTATTTTTCCTTTCAAGCTTCAGCTTCATGTGATTTAAAGTGACTGAATTACAGTTCCCACATACCTTCCTACACACATTGCATGAAAAAAACCCAACATACACAAACTTCTAAGCTCCAGAGAAGCTGCTGGATACAGAGAAGCTGCTAGATACACCTGGAAGAAAATAAAAAAGATGATTGAAAGTGGAGTTTCAATAAAGGTGATGTTGATGGGAATGTTGTGCAAAAAGCCCCTATTCTGGTTAAATGCCACACTGTGCTTCCCTCTCCTCAGAGGATAGCTCTTCTGGGGATGTCTCTCCCTGTCAAAGGCATTTATCTTTAATGCCTGCTTGTAGAGCATTGGATCCCGTAGGCCAGATGCTGTCGCAGCTCCCTGCGATGGAGATTAATAATAGGCTGTGGATAAACTGCCGCTCTGTCTTCCCTGTTTTAGGTTTTATAGAAAAAACACAACTGAGTGGCTGTACTCGGCTACTAAAATAAATAACCTGTTGCAAGGTCTCTAGCAAAAGGTCAGCACCACCAACAAAGACTGCTGATACGTGTGCAAACCTTTCTGGCCGATGGAAAGGATGGAAAGCATTGAAAGTAGGTGGAACATAGCAAATGTCAGTGGGGTCAGTTAGGGGCTTTCTTCTTGGCAGTATGTTGTGGAGGATGGAAGTCTGGTCAGACATTCATTAGTGACAACTAGTGATTCTTTTAAAAGCATGTCAGCCATGCTCATGGCGTGTTTGGGTGTGCAAGCAGGGAAAGCATGGATCACTACCTTCAGCCTGCAGAGGGTTTTTGGACTCAGGCCAGTGTAATGGGGCTCATGGGTAGCTGCAGTCTCCCCAAGGGCTCTGCCATGTTCAGCTCAGGACAACTCCCAAGCTAGTCTCAAGCTTCGGTTGAGTTTAAGATCTCACTGTAAGTCCTTGTCTGAATTGTAGCTCCAGACAATTCACTGCAGCCAAGAGCCAAACAAGGATTTTCAGTTAAGTCTCAAAATTTCAAGAGGAGGAAGATGCTTAAATACCCTTTGGCTGTGGCTCTCAATCTCTGTGCCCATGTCAGCACTGCCTGAGATAGTGCTGTGGCATTTACATTCACAGCGCCAGCAAAGCTCAAACTGCTGGTAGAGGTTAGGGGTGATCCAGGCCCTGCCTATGGATGAGTTTCTCGGTCTGGGTGTCTGGCTGTCCCCTTGGGACTCACAGACTTGTTTGTCCACAAAAGGGACGATCATCGCCTTGGATTTGCATCCTGGAATATGTTTGTAAGCTGAGCAAGTTGCATGCTATCAAACATCACCTCTAAATTTCAATTCCTGCTCTCTGTCAAAGGGGCTAATAGACCCCTCTCTCACCTTTCCTTCTTGCCTGCTTAAATTATAAATTCTCATGGCAAGAACTGGCTCTGCTAATGCCCAGCTGCAGTGTCTAACACAGTTCTGTTCCAGGAGTGATCTCTCTTTGCTACCCTAATACAGAGAGGCATGACCCAGGAATTCATGGCAGATTGCAGATCCAAAGGAAAGAATTTGAAAGAGTCGCCAGTTTTATTAATAGCCATCTCTGTAACCGCATGCAGGTCAGACCGGACACCGTGCAGAGCTTAAAAGCTGAATCCATGTTGTCACAGGAAGGGCAGAAAGATGTGCCCAGTCACAGTAATGTAGGGATAGAGATTTATTTCTTTGGAGATGGTTGTCCAGATTTCCAGTGAGCACCTCCACAGTACAAGAAGAACAAAATAAAATATATTTCAGGAAGAGTGGGGATTTTTCAAGACTGCGGAAGCCAGTTGGATTTCTTCTTTATTTATAATTTTTGTCATGGACTGAACTAAGCATGGACTAGCACGGACTATTTAAAAAACCATGATGTGTCTGAAAACATACTGGCTTTGCCTAGAAGAGTAGCTCAGGTAAACAGGTAGGCTACCCAAGACAACACTTGTTGCCTACAGTGTGTAGTTAGTAATGTCATCAGTGCATTAGGAGGTTTGAAAGCTGAATGTCTGGACTGCTTGAAGCTGATGGTTAACTGAAGAGGAATATACTTCATTCCTTTGAATGCAAAATCAATGCAGAACAGTGGTAAAAACACAAAGGTAACTTTTCCTAAATAATTTTCAATAATAGGTCTTTTCTATGTCTTGATTATAAAACATAGTATAAAGCTTTTGAAGTACTTAATTTGCTGATTATTCAGAGGAATATTTTCTTTTTCGTATTTAAGCCATTCTAATTAGTAGTACTCACTGACACAGCAAAGCATATTCCAAGATCAGAGTCATTGTCTCTGTGAATTAAATCTAACTTTATATGCCATATTGTAGCTTTTTAAATATCTCAGATGAATTTTTTTTCTGTAAAAAATGTATTCTTAAAATAATGAAATAATTATTAATTGGTTTTCTCAGCATTAGATAATTTATGATCCTTATTCTGACCTCAGGAAATATTAGTTCATTGTTGTGTTAATGCTAGAGTATTTTCAGGGAAAAGAAATGTCAAAACATTCAACTGCTGTTACACTCGTAAAGTGAGTGCCACCGACTCCAGCACTTTCCAGGCTTTCATTAGAAGGTTTTAAGTCTGGGTTTGATGAGCTAGGTGGGAGTTATGGCTTGCTTGGGATAGAGGCAGGATCATGTTCCTATTCCAAGAGCAAACCTTGGCCATGGAAACTCTGTGACCCCTCCACGTTTCTGCCAACACCTCAGTCCTGTTAATTTGGTCCTAAATCCAAGGCTCCCAGGCAGTGCTCTGAAATCAAACTAATGCTTTTAACAGATGATTCCTGTAAAAACAGTTTGGTCCTGTTTCTTTTTCCCTGCAGAGGAATTGAGCTTCCATCATTCTCAATTATTTGCAGGCTTGTTGTGAGACTGTACAGGATCATAACAGTTACCCTAAACTTGCTAAATTTTCTAAGAATCTGGAATTGCCACTGAGGAAGGAAGGCTGCCCCTGCTGTTGAGACTTGCTTAGTTTTGCACTTTGCTATATGTTTTAGCAAGCCCTGCTAAAAGAACCTGCTAATAGCAAATGCGCAGGACTATAACTACGGCAGCCTCTGCATTAGAGCTTTCTACCAGCGGGAGGAAGACCTCATTGCCTTTCCAATAGCCATGGTGTCAGCAGTGTAAAAAAGGGATATTTTATGAACCGAGGTAATTTCTTGGAATCAGTGGAAGGAAACTGGTCATGATTCAATAGATATATAACATATATCCAGTGTACAGACCATATGTTGTCTTTAGGACACTTCATCCAATTCAGCTCTACAGGTAGGAGGCCTGGTGCCAAATTATCTGTTGTCATCTCCTCGTGGCTTAGCCCAGCTCAGAAGGAAATAAATGTTTACATCTTGGCTGAATCATTTCAGCTTCCTTCAATATCCCAGTTTAAGACATATGGATTTCTGGCAGTAATGGGGGACTAGACATTGTGTTAAGCACTAGATTATGCTAATAAATTCATGTTTTATATCTGCAAAAGAATTAATATTGATAAGCATATGTTTATGAGTTTCATATTCAGCAGAATCGTCCAGGCATATACCTATGTGCCAGTGCTTCCCAAAATCAGGGATCTAGCAGCTGACACGGGCATTGTAGAAACTGTAAATAGACATGGTTTAATTTTAATTTAGGGGAGAAAATGGGATGTAAAAAATGTTTTACTAAAGCCTTCTACAGCCCATAGTATTCTGCTCTGCTGTGTGTAAAGTTCTTTAATCTGCCTAACAGTCATGAAGAGGAGTGGAGAGTGGCTGAGCAGGCAGGGAGAGAAAAAATTCTGAAGGGTAACGTGAAGCATGTTTTGCTTTACTCTGAGCCTGTACAATACTGTGAGTTTAACATGTTCAGTTATTTATACCGTGATTTAAACAGCCAACAGACAGATCCTGCTATCCGAGACATTAAATGCCCTTGCTTTCAGCTGAATTTAGAATGCATAATCAGTCAAACACTGATTCAAATGACAGGTTCAGTGAAAGGTACTTAAGGAAATTCCCAGACCTGCCCATCAGAAATGAATTTTTCTGTTTCATTTGCATTAAGAAATAAACTGCAGCTTAGAATTCAGGGCTGCATATTGTCCTTTCAGCAGAGAGAGAGATGTGCTTGTTCCTTGCACAAGAGAAGAAGAGTCTGACTCCTACCAGGTTTTGTCCTTTCACTAATTCAGCTTTCCTTGTGTGGAGCTTCAGAGTCATGGTCCACGTGGTTAGCCAAGATTTCTTGGTCTTTGAGATTCAGTGTTAACTGTTTTGTTTGTTGTTTTTTTTTTTTTTTTAAATTCAGTTCTGCTTCATTTGGACTTAAGAGCAGACAATGAGCTCCCATTGGAGGGTATCACTGTCTGGGGTGTATTTGTGTTAGAGGGCCTGGAGTCTCACTGCTCAGGCTGGAGGAGTTTCTTGTGATAGATTATCTCCAATGATATTTGTCAAGCAGCTCCCATACAACAAATAAAGGCCAGCAATGTGTAAGACAGATGGCTTCTGAAAGCTGCACGTTATGACAGGCTATGAGCAGTTCCATTTTGCCGCTTTTGCTTTAGCCTCTGAAGTTTATATTCCAAGAAATAATATAGGAATACCCTTTCTGAGCTTGTGCATATCATGCAGCTTATCCATCTCTCTCTCACCATCTCAGAAGAGGTATTTTGAGTAGCTGATACTAGTTGAGTGATACTTGATCCTCTGGTGATGGAAGAGATCTTATTTACTGGGCTCCTGTGCTCTGGTATGGTGCTGACTGGAGTATAGCATGATGTGGCCTGGACTCCCGGTATGTCACCAGTGTCATTGCAGCTACGTCACCCGTTGCAGGCTCAATGCCTGCGTGACCAGCAGTCAGCGCTGTACACAGCACCCGAGGCCCAGCCATGCCCAGCAAATCTGTGTTTGCAACACAACTTACTGTAACGCCCTTTTCCCCAAGCCCTTCTCAAATTGCAGAGGGGGTCTTTTGTTGCCCATGGCTTGCTTAAGTGAAGAGTGTAAAATAATTTAAAAAAATTTAAATTGTTCTCTGCAGAGGCCTGGTGCTTTCAAGGAGGCCTGTAGGTGACAAGTCAAACTCCCAAAGGGTCCTGGGGAAGGAGTGCTGGCATTGCTCATTCAGCACTGCTGCACGCACCACGTGACTATTTTCGTTTACCACAAATATTGCAGGCCACCTTGAGCATCCTTTGAAAATTTGTTGGTAGACATCCTATTTCTTTATGCTTGCACAGAGCTGCTCTGCTTCCAGTTCTGCAGTGTTACTGTAGCACTGGGCTGAACGCAGCAAACAGATTTCTGTCACATATGACATCAGGAACAGCGTCTGTGCAAGATCTGTCACAGAAAACCCTCTCCACTTATATATCTTTGTACTTTCCTTTCTGCTTTAGGTGTGCAGCTCTCCTGTACATAGGCCTCTCAGGTGCTGTACCTTCTGGCCAGCTCTGATTAAGCAGAGAAGGATTAGAGGACACAGAAAATCAAAGACTGACTGAGAGTACATGGTTCTTCTGGGCTGTTTGGTGGAGCTCAGGCTGACCATCAGTCCAGGAGAAAGAACAGCTGCTAGGATCATGAGTTTGGTGCACTACAGCAGAGCTATCTCAAGAAAAAAATAATCACTTTGAATGGAGGAGATTGGGGTATGAAAGGCTGAAATTGTTTTTGCCAAAACCTAGGTGATAACAAAATCTGCAAAACTGGCATCACACCCATAGCAGGTCATAAGTAGCCAAATTCTGCTATCTAATACTTTGGTATTGTTGTAAAATAACTCCTGGAGCAACTGAGATAAATTTCTTGGAGATTATTTTCAAAGCTATTAGTAAAAATCCAACAAACTAAAGCATTAAGTAACTTTTCCTTCCCATCTGCCCTTACTGGCTTTACCTCTTGGCTTCCTTGTACAAATCTGCCTGTGTAGTATCTTGGCTCCCAACCTGGGATTTCTGACGGCTGTACCACTTTTCATGTTACTGAGAAGGGTATGTGGTTAGATCCATCTAAATTATATGGTTCCTATATGGAAACACTCTTGTATTATATGGGCTTACATGAACTGGTTGTTAAAAGAAACATATTTGGCCCTAGAGCTGATGACTTTGACAAGAGGGAATCAAACTGCTTTTGCTATTTAATTTCCAGTCCCCTGGTATGTGTTTTATTCCCAGTACAGTACAAATGACTCCATCCAACTCAGTTATTTTTCTAACCAAAGTAATGTTTTTCTTCCCCCGGTTCAGGAAGTCCCTGGACCGCAAAATGGTGGGAGAGTGTTTCCAAGGAAGTATCACTATGTCCTTGTCCTCCTCTTCTGCTTTTCCCTGTGTGTCCATCACTGGCCTCTCTCAGGGACAGGGCACCGGGCTGGATAATCTTTGATCTGACCCGGATGACCACTTTTTTTATACACACGGGTGATAATTGAAGCATTCAGCAGGGTTCACAAATGCATGGGTGGGACTGAAAAAGAATGCGTCAGAGGCTGAATCCCTACATCTTCTCTGCAAAATCAAGGGTGTCTGAAGGTCTGGTTTACCCTGGGAGTTCCTGCTTGCAGGAGTTCAGGGTGGCCAGGTTCCTGCCTTAAACACTTTCGATACTTCTGTTGCTTAAAATTAGGTGAGGCAAAGCCTGCTTTAGCCCTTAATTGTCTTTCCTGAATTGCCCTAGGTCATGCTGAGGACTAGCCCTGGCAACAGGAACTGGGTTGAAAGGGTTGCATAAAGTTACCTTTGGTCCTTCTTACCATGCAGCACCAATTACAGCTGAGATGAAGTCCAGAAACAGTGCCTGTCTGCTGCTCCGCACAGCTGGGCTGCTGGCACATGAGAACGCTTTGCATACGCTGATTTAACTGTTGGAAAATTTATTCACAGGAAATTTTTCCCATTCTCTTAGACAAAGGATATTTTTTTCCACATTTTGTTGTCAAAATCCTTTTCCCATCTGTTATCAGGGAAAAACAACCTCCTAGCCAGGACGTTTCATTCATGGATGAAGCTTTCATTGGAACTTGTTTTAAGAAGCTAAGGGTTGGGGGCAAATTTTGCTCCCAGTGAAAGCAGCAACAAAACTCCCATTGATTTCCCTGTGAGCTGAATTGAGCCTCTCCTGAAAACGGGGAGATTTTTAGAGGAGTTAGGATGCCCGTGGACAAGGTCTTGTTGCTTTGCCCTTTCAAAAGAGAACTGTTTCTGGTGGAAGAACAATCAGAATATTTGTCTCTTTAAATGAATGGGTCTTAGAGCCTGCACTGAGAGGCCGTCTCCCTCTCTGCGGCTGTGAGGCTACTCAGAGCCTCCAATAAATCAGCATGCAGGAACTGAGAGCTCTGTCCTTGAAGAGATGCACAGTGACCTTGCTTATGCTTACTCTGGAGGAATAACCAGGGGAAATATAGGAGCCCAAATAGTGAGCGGTCTATGACTAACGGCACTGCATTCTGCATGCAAATGCTACAGTACCAAAGGCACGGTACGGACAGCACGCTGCCACACAAAATGCAGCTTTCCTGCTAGCCTGACCAGATTGCTGCTGTTGTTTTTTGCAGGGGACTGAATGAAATCCTCATGATCGTTACATGCTTGTTCAATAATAGCACACCCCAGTCACGTCTCCCTGCAAGCACATTTCGTTGGAATCACTGAGCAGAAGCAAAGAAGAGCTGACGACTATGTGTTTCCAACGCGGGTTGCCGGAGCCCTGTGTTTGCCATTGGCTGCAGTTTTCTGGTTTATTTGCAGCTTCCCCCATCTGGAATATGAAAATGGGATTGAAGTAGATAATTGCTAGCAGCGGGTTTTCAAGAGAGGCTTAGAGGGAACAGAATGCCTCTTGCACAGCACAGGCTGCCTGTGCTGAAAGAGCTCAGAGAGATGATTTTAGATGTTACCCACGTCTGAATCTCCTGGAAACTTTACTGTGGAAGCAAGCCATTGCGCACAATCCTGGAGCTAAGATCCAAAAGGGGCAAGGAAGGGGCAGCAGGGCCAAACAATGGGGTACCTTGTCCTTGGATTGCTCAGAGAAAAGCCAGCAAGCGTTCCTCTCCGCTTCCCAGCAGAAAGGGCATGAAAGCGACGATGAACTGAATTTTATCCAGCGGAGCTTCAGTGGCTTTTAAGAAGGATGGGATACACTGACCCTTCGTCAAGCAGGGATTTGCTGGGAAACAGAACTTTGTTCTTCATATTCATCTGCGCCTTTGCTGTGGTCACCTTGCTGCAGCAGATCCTCTATGGGAGAAACTATCTCAAAAGGTAAGGGGGGATTTGAGGGAATAGGAAAAGTTGTCTGATCCGGCTGAATGGAGACACAGACCCAGCCATACGATTATACCGGTTCAAACCACTTCTCGCTGTTGTGCTGACAATATTAACATCTTATCAGTCCGGGAAGGTGCATCCAGCATCTGTAATGTCTGCTAGATTATTAATAAAGGAGAATGTTAGGCAGAATATAATGGTTTGTGTGTCTCTCAGATTGTGTTTTAACCCTCAGCTGTTGTGAAAATATAGGTTTTACTCAACTTAAGCTAGGCTGACTTGTACCACCTGACTATTTGCCCCTGATCAGACCCTGTCATATAGACTTTTCACCGGAGGTAAGTTCAAGCTGAAATGGCTTGAGAGGTTGAATTAAGGTAGCATGCTTGTTGCCTAAACTTTAATGCCTTTAGAAACAAACATGCGCAAGAAATACCTAAAATCTAAGTGGCAATATTAGTGTTCCAAATAACCGAGAGAGCACTTTATTTTTTCATGAATTTACTGCTGAGTCTGCTTTGTTGTAGAGCACATCAGTCTTTGATCTGAAAATGGTACTGCTCTTTTTATAGCAGACACCAGTGCGGATCTTTTAAGTGTTTAACCTTGACCTATGTAGAGTTTGTTTTACTTAAATCTAGTTTTAGGTGTTATGGTTTGTATGAATTTATAAAGGGAAACTTTTCTCTTACATGCTTTGACGTAAGTGGGTTTCAGTAGTGCAGGCAGCTGCTGTGGAATTTTTTATTGTAATTTAGGTGTTTTTTGCCAGAAGAGATCAATGGTTTGGTTCTTGCCTGTTTTGCAACTCATGTAGTTGTTTGCCTTGAGCCAAGAGCAAGCAAAATGCTGACAAATCAGCAAATGTTTCTTGCCAGGGGGAACAGCAAGCATGATATTAATATGTATAGACAGAAGCGTTGTAGTTTATCCACAGACCAATTTGTGCGGCGTGCTTAGCAGTGAGGCCTTGGCTGGGGCTCTGTCGGCTTTTGGGCACCTCACTTCCAGAAAGATGTGACTCAGTTGGAAGGAGCCAAAGGAAAGCATCAAGAATGAGCAGAGGTGTAGAAAACGTGTTTATTTGACTTGGAGAAAATTGAGGGGAGATAGGATAACTGTCTTGAAACACCCAAGGATAACTGTCTTGAAACACCCACACTATTTCTGCCAGGAGGAAGGTAATAAACACATCCCTGTGAAGACTCATGACATGACAAGAAGTCATGGGCTTAAGCTGCAGCAGGAAAAATTTAGCTTTAACCACAAAGGGAAACTTTTAAAGAATAGGCTACCTGAGGAGGTACAAAATCTCCGTCTTCGGGGCTTCAGGGACCTGTTAGGTAGACAAGGGTAGTACCGAGCTGCCTTCGTATTGAGAGGATGACTTTATGACTGGTTCAGGTCTTATCTTGCCTTATTTTCTCAGTTTTTTCCATTTGTCCTAGAGGCCTTGCAGCCCTACCAATACTTGCTTTTCTAAATTGAAATGACTGCAACAGGATTACAGTGATGAAAAATAAATCCAAAGTATGTATTGAAATGAAAAATAGTAAAGTAAAGATAAAATGGTGAGAAGATGCAATTAAAACTCTTCCACTAAGTGATCTCTGTAGCCAGTCTCTGACCTGCCTCTTGCCCAGGGAGCCTCTCCTGTCATCAGTGGGCTGCAGGGAATGCAAAAAAGGGTGATGTTTGACTGCCAGATTTGCTAGGAGAAAGTCTGGTCCTGAGCACTCTGCCATCAGAGGGGCTTAAGCAGGGAGATGTGCATGTATTTTGTCACTTTGACTGGAAAACACTCATTATTTATTTATTTATTTATTCCACCTTGTAATGATTTGTTTCTTTTCCTTTTTTTTTAAATTTTGTAAAAGAGTCTCAAAGAGGGTTCTCCCCGAATCAGTGCAGGAAAAAAAGCACTTTGACTCCTTTCTGCTGGGAAGTGGTAGTTCCCATCTTTAATGGAAATAAAAATGCAGGATGTGGCAGCCTCAGGCTGTCAGATATTAATGATAGAAAGGTGATTTACATAGCAGCCGACATCGTTACCATAATATTATCATGAAGGTACTTTTTCACTTTTTCTTTCCCTCTCTCACTCTCATGCTGTGCAGTACATGAGGGTGTCTCTTCCCAGGCAGTTTGATTGCCAGTCTTCTCTGTGCAGGGGTGGCTGTGACCTTTAGTCTTTTCTTTCACAAACCTCTGGTGTTATGTCCCCTGGGAGAAGCTGATGCTGGGTGTGAGGTTCCTTGGACATGTTATAGCTTGTACCTCCAGGGACCATGATGGAGCTGGTGGTTTTGGAGAGCATCCTTGCAGAGGGGAAGTGGGATGTTTATAGCTTTGGTGCCGCTTGCCAAGCTGGAGTTTGGGGATGCTGCCTAAACCTGAAGCCATTTACTTGCTAGGATTTGACATGCTGCTTGTTTTATGATAGCCTTTGCTTGCATCCCAACATCTGGAACAGTAACAGACCTCTTCCCAAAGCAGTGGGAAGAAATTCCCTAGTGCATTTCGAGAAACCTGAAAATTGCCCTGAAGTACTATTCCAGTAAATGCACAATGCTTTTAAGGCTAAATATAACACAGGGATAGCTTGTGTGTCTGCAAGAAAATGGTGGAAATAGATAAAGGCCAGCAAGGCAGGGGGAATCTGACCTAAAACAAGCGGCTTTGGCACAACACAGGTTTCAGCATAGACTAGTCACTGTTCCCAATAAGTGGTGTGGACAAAGGCACCCTTTTCTGGGAGAAAGATGGAAAAGTTAGCTGTATGGCTGTAAGCTGTGCCATGTCACTTGCCCTTACAAGCAGGGAATGGGCTGGCTTTATTGCCGTGAAGACCCACCCGAAGGTCTTCATGGAGGGTGCCATGAAATCTTGTTGTTCTGTGTTTGCCCATGGCCATGATCCCAAAGCCTGACCATGGGAATGGCAGGACTGCAGGCAGAAGAGGATGCTCCAGGACATAAACTCTGCTCAGTGAAATTTGATAAGCAGCCCAGCCTCTGGCCTTTCCCCTTAGTGAGGTATTGTTGAGCTCCTGGCATTGCCGGAGGCAGAGGAGAATGTAGAGATTGAATTTCTAGGTAGTCACACATTTTTCACCCACCGTATAATGTTCTCTGCTCCTTCCCCTGCTGTTTTGTACTGTGTCATTGGAAAGCAGAGTCCTGCCCACCTTTTTCTCCCTTTTTCAATTTTCCCCAAAGTGGGATGGATGTGGGTGTTCTCAGCAAGGCCAATGCTTCATCCCCATAGTAGCTGCTAAAGTCCTAACGAGGGATTTAAACTGCAAGATGAAGAATGACATCAGGAAGCTCTGGCCTCTGTAGCTTCTGATCCTGAGTAAAAAGGATGATGAAATGAGATATAATTAAGGGACTTTAATATGGAACTCTGGGATAATTATTTTTATTTTCGGATTAATGTGATAATTAAAAATCCACTGCATTGATCTGCTAAAGTAGGTTAAATGCTGTGGACTTCTGCTTAAATCCAGAGCTGCCTCTTGCTTTTTGTATTGACTCATCTTCTCAATTCTCAGCTTTCAGTTGAATTTTCTTTTGAATCAGATGCTCAGCTGAGGGCTGGCTTTTTTTTTGTGAGCTCTTGTTTGGCCAGCAGGGAATAATCCTGGATTACATCAGGAAACTGCCACTACAGTAAAAAATGTTGAAATGGTCCCTGTCTTCATCTCCCGACCTGTAACAGGGAGAGATCAATAGGATGGTCCTTGCCTGCTTTGGCAAGGGAAAAATACCAGCGCAATACTTTGCTATATACCAATATTCTATTGGCAGAGAATTTGCTGAATACTGGTTTTTTAACAGCCTGACTTCTGCAGAGGGTATTTTTTTTTTCCAGACAAGTGAGGAGAACACATTTTCAAAGCTATTAAAGACTTTAAACAAAGATTACCCTGGGGTCTTTCAGAGAGGGCACGTACAATAACTCAAATAATCACACAGCAAGAAATAACAAACCCTCTCATGCAGGCAGCCTGCATTACATGAAAGCTTTACATCTTTTAAATGAGAATAAAACATCACTCCTATATGTGTGTACCCTATAATTAATACCAGGCTTTCATAACTTGAGGTTATACCACCATTCTGGTATTTCTGAAGCAGCTTTTATTCAACAGTTGCAAATCAATCCCCAGACATTTTTACCAGTTTTGTTACCCACATAAGAAAGATAGCTTATGAACATTTTTTGCACAGCATGGGCAAATAAGGATAAACCCACAGAAAATAAACCTGGATTACACCTTGAGAGACCATTCAGTCTGTACCAGGCTACACGACAAGATCATGTCTTATACCAGTGACAGCAGTAGCTGTGATATGGGCACAGAGGCTGCATGTGGCCTGAGTTGTATTTTGTCCTAAGCAGGGCTCTTGAGGAGCTACAGCCAGCTCGTGTCAGTTGAGAGCTCCTGCCCCACACCTGGCATGTGTCCCTCTGGCCTGTTCATAACACCCTGTGAAGACGTTAACCATAAACCAAGACTGTCTAGACCAGTGTTAAAAGTCTCTTTCCGTTTACATATTTTTCCCAAGAGACATATGTGGAAGGTCACCTGGTAAGTCATCTCTCTAACACACAGCTCTGTGTCCCCTCCATTTCTAACCAGAGTGAAATGTTATCCCTGTGAAATGGCATGCGACCTGTGAGTCACCTTGCTGAATCCCTGATGGGGCTGCAGAGCAGGTCTTGGTTTTGGTCGGTTTTCTTCAGAGGAGAAGAGGACTGGAAACTTCAGGAGACAGCAAAGTCTTGAAGCTTTATGCCCCAATATGTGTATGTGTGGGATAAATCACCACCTTAAAGTGACCGGATCTAGTCTAGCATAGCAGGAGAAGCTGAGACCTCAGCTGTGCTGTTCTTGTTACAGGGTATTCCCAAGTGCACTTCAAGGGGATGGGGACCAGCGTGCTGGCATCCCCATCATGCCTAACTAACCTTGCAAAAAGAGGAGCTGAATCAGCTCCCGAGAGGTCAGAGGAACATTGGAGCCTGTGCTGGGGGAGACCTCAAGGGAGATGGCAATGGGATGGAGGAGGCAGAACAAACGGGGAGCTGAGCTGAGCTGAGTTCAGCTGCCTGCAAAGTCATCCCCACTGGTCATCCCATTCCCTTTCTCATTGCTGATATTGGTTGTTTTACATGATGCTTCTGTCTCCCCACCTCAGATAAAAGGAGAGAGCTCACAAGTATGTGGCATGTGAATTAAAGCTCAGCAAAAATTTGCAAACAATCACAGCTCTATCACAGGCTGCAACAGAGACTTTTATTGTGAAGTGTCCTGAAGCAAAAATCTTATCTTCTGCTACTTGGAGTTTTATTCTGACTCATAAGTTTCATTTGCTTTTAAAGGAAAGCGTCAAGTGGCTGAAGTTTTAGCACCAGAGCATAAAGGTATGTTATTTCCTCTCTTGAGCATCCTGGCGGTGCTCTCTGTGGCTTGAATGCAGAAAACAGGCAGGGTTAGAATCCCCACTCCTTCTAGACTTGCTTATTTCTAGCATTGTTGTTTTGCATCTCTGTTGTTAAGATGGCAAAAACACTTGCTGATCTCGTCTGTGAATTGCCAGTCCTTCTCTGTTCCCCAGATGATAGAAAATTAAGGTAATGAAACCAGTTATTTTAATATTTTACAGGTGCAAATTGCATTTCCTGAGTGTGTCATTCCCCAGTGTGTTACACTCTGCTCTCTCCTGAGCTCAAACCACAGGGGATGTGAGTCACTACAGAGTGACCTACAGATAGTTGCCCCTTTTGCTGTGGCCGTGGCCACTCGGCAGTCCCTAATACAATTCCCACAAGCCCACCCTGCACAGGAGTGTTGGTCTGCCTAGGGTTTGAATCATGTTGGGCTGTAGGAGCTCTGAAGAAGCTTCTTGCCCTGGATTAGTGAATTATAGGTGTCCCGTTTACCAGCAAGAAGGTGGCCATCACCCTTACTGATTAACACAGAGACAATTAAATCCTAATTCTAATCCACATAATACTCAGTAGCAGTTTACTTCAGTCTCTAACTTTGCTATGTGGGGATCTAGGCCTACTTTTGTCCATGCAAACAGCTATTTTTGAGTATTTGGCTGAATATCTAGGCTAACTACACTTTCTGCACTTTACACAGATCTGTTACCTCTGCATGACTAAGTAATAGTTGAGTTTTGCCAGTGCCCGGCATTCAACACCTGTGAATCAAAGCCCTTTCATCCAAAGTGCTTTAAACCCTGTCACATTTCTTTGAAAAACATCTCTATTATAACCTGCTATCAACGTGTTTTATGTTGTTTTGAAAAAATTAGCTGCTTGCCCGCCATGTGTATGGGCAGGTACAAAGCTCAGTCTTAGCTATGTTTGTAGAAAGCCAAATCCAGAACCCAGTCTTCTTGTTTGGAGTTGTGCTATGCCTGTGTCCCCCACAAGCCCAGCTGTCAGCGATCATGTCCATGACCGCTGACCTCCGTGGCCAGTGTTGCAGACCTCCTGGTAATTTGGTCTTTTATTTTTGACCTGATTGGAGTTCCCTGATCATTCTTACACTTGCTGAATTTGGTTCAGACATAATTGCTGTGCAAAGCTTTGTATAGTCTTACTTTTGCTGTGCCTCATTCTTACCCTTGATTGCTTTTTCATTTCATTTCTCATTTTTTAATTCAAGTGTATTCACTGCTCAGACGTCCGTGCCTCCCTCAGGCAAACTCTGGGCTTAACCTCTCATTTCTTTGAGGCATCCTTGGCCTCCAATGCTTGCATCCATTTTGCATTTTCATCAGCCCCACAGATAGTCACTGTCCTTCCATGTCCTCTTTAGTTATTTTTCGCTTTAGTTCTCATGATGAAAACCTTAAAAGCAATCTCTGTCACTGGTAGTTTCATGGCACTTTCCACAAGGACTAATACAGCCGAGGCTAGGCTTTTCACAGTCCCCACTGAAAATCTTGGGCAGTCAACACTTCGGAGGGCTTGCAGAAAAGGTAGGAGGAGATTGCGCCCTCCCCTTCTGTAGATGGAAGGAGGGAATATTGCCTGCTCCTGTGGCTGATACTGAGAACAGACATATTGACTCTAAATGGCATTTTGCTCATTGTCTTCCACATGAGTCCTCACTGCAACTGGGGCTCTGTGGGTATGTTTACACAGAAGAATACAGTGTAGTGTAGGGACACTTGACCTGGTGCTAGATATATTAGTTTTGGAAACATGAGATGCAAAGCAATTAGCTCATTGAGGTCTGTAATGCTATGGTGAGATTCTTTGTGGTACCCATGCTGTGTCAGATATCTTTGCACTGAGCTACTGTCTCAAATGTCAGAATTTGCTGGTATCTTAAAATATTTGGGATTTCCTGTGAGCCTCTGCACTTGGGGCTTGACTGGCTTTTTTTTCTTGAAAAGTTCACAACCCGTCTCAATGTCAACCCATTCTGTTGTGGGTCTTGTATTGCCCCTAATTACTACAAATAATAATATTTCAATTATTAATAATTATTACAAATAGAATTGTTACAGATTATCTATAACTCCTTGGATGTTTATCTTCCAGCCACAGATGAGAAAAGGAAAGATTGTCTTGTTTTGAAAGGTATCCTTCGATGCCCTTCATGTCCTAGTTGACACTTCATCCTGTTTAAGTAGACTAGTTGAATGTTTGTGTTGAGTCTATTTTATCTTTCTTGGGAAGCGATTTTAGATCAGGTTTTTCAGACGTTGCATGTGCATATCTGATACAACATTTAAGCCAAATGTGAAATGTGCTACATGAAACAAACCCCTTTTTCTGTATAATAGTGGTTATAATTCAGAAGCTTCCCGCCTATGTTTCCAGTTTTGTTTTTTGTGATAGTCAAAACATACTCCTCCACCACTTTATTACTACCATTTCCTTCTAACATGTAGAGCCAAGCTTGTCCCTTGTATGATACTGTATGGCTAAGTGTGTGATGTAATCAGACACGCTTATTTCCCACATCCTCCATCCATATTTTGTTTTTTTATGGAACCTATATTATTTCATTTCTTCCTTTTGTTGTGAATATACCATTCCTGCTCTCCAACATGTTTTCATACATTTTCAAAATCTTTCCTAGGGGCTTTCTCCCAGTAAGATAGCAAGTGATCAGCTCAGCAGTTACCCACTGTCGGTCAACCTGCAAAGCTGTAGGTCATTGAGACAAAGATTGGTCTCTATTAATGCAGTGAGCAGAAGTATGTATGCTTATGTATCCAGACTAAAACTTGCATTTTGCTAATTTGACTGGAGAAATAATTATTTTTTTCCAAATTGGACTGGTCAGATTAAATTCTGCTTCCTCTGAATGCAAACATGAGTTTTATAATGGACTCAGGTATCAAGGGGAGCAACCTGCTCAAGTACATGAGTTGGCCTCAGAAATGTTTTGTTTCTTTGTGCTGTACCTGGTAGGGCTATGCTCATGGATACTCCACTGAAAGAGGCGAACACACACATAATATTTTTCTGGAATTATAGCACAGGTGAGTTGGACCTGGACTGCTACAGGCAGGTTTACATTTCTTCCTTTCATCTGTGCTGTGTTTTTCTAGATTGCTGTGCCTTGAATATTTATTTCAAAATGAATTTGAGTGTTTGAAGTGATATTAAACTATTTAAGTAAACATTTGCCTTCCTCTTGTCACCTAACTTCATTGTCTTCAGGGACTGAGTCTGGCCCTTTTGTCAGGAAAGGGGGAGTTTTTGGACACAGAAGCTAGTCTGGCTTGACTCTGCTAGGTTGGATTTCATCTTAGCATCTCATTGTTACCTAGTGGATGCTTTACTCCTTTTGAGCCCCTCTGATGTCTTTTTAAGTGCAGTGCAAATAAACTTACTGTTTCTGGCCTGTGTGAAAAAAAAAACAGATCCTTGTTTTTTCTCCAAAACTCCTCTTATTGTTATCTCTGTTAGGTCCTATGCTTGTCTTCACTTGTGCAGCATTCTGTCATGTTGGAGACTTCTGATATTCCCTTTCTTGCCCAACTTCCTCTTACTCTATGATTCATTTTAGTGAGTGTTTTCAATCACTCCCATCTGCAGGTCATTCATGCATATCACTGTTTTTGTTTTATTTTTCATACACCCTGTGGACACAGTGAGTCATATTTACCTTATTTTGCAGAAGGAAGGAACTTGATCTTCAGCAAGATTAACCATCTGACTTTCCTAAACCTCTGTGGCATTCCTGTTAGTAGGCTAGGGGCATCACTTTGCATTTTCAAAGAGAGTAGTGTGATCATTTAACACTGAAGTCTTCAGTTCCTCCACTCAAGGGCATGAGAATTATGAAATGGGGAAACTGAGGTACAGCGAAAGTATGTGATTTTCCACCAACTTTAGGAAGCCCATACATAGCCTGGACTGTCTGTTTGTCAGGGCAGGGACTGTATATGCCTTCTGTACTTGGGTAATATGTAACAGTGTAGTGCAGCACAATGACCAGGCCTGTAGAAATATGATTATAAAATTATTAATGATGTATACAGAATTAATATATATATTATTAGCTTATAACTTAAAGAGGAGCCAGAGTCACAAAAGCTGGGCTTGCTGTCATCTCCTAACGGCCTCTTTGCTAAGGAGAATGCATATAGAGAAAGAAAATGAGAACCGCTAGAAAGAAAGAACAGGAAAAGTGAAGACAAATTAGAGGGGGAGCTCAAGAAGAAAATGAAGTCATTTGCCTTGCTCTTGGGGACATTCATATCTTCCTTTCACCCCTTCAAAGAAGGATTTTATAGAGTCCTCAGTGCTAGGTTAATGGTTGGACTTGATATTCTTAAAGGTTTTTTCCAACCTAAACAGTTCTATGATTCTATGACTCCTCTGCTTCTCCTTGCTTGACCATCCATGGTAGGCTAGCAAGCTGAGTCAGATTTTTGGCTTAGCTTCACTGATATAAAATGACATTGGTTTCTGTCTGTTTTTGCTTGCTTTTGGGTTTAGTCTGCCTCTGGTAGATGCAGGATAGGGGCAGTGGTAGCTGTCACCTTGAAAGGTGAGTGAAAATAGCCTGCTGGCTGGGGTTAAATGAGATGAGCTGGTGGTTTTTGGGGAATGGGTTGGCACTGTAGTGGCAGGTGCTCTTCCATGCCCTCTCCTCGCAACATGTGTCATGCCCATGTTGCCACTCAGTTCTTATTACCCATAGGTGCTGATCAGTGTCTTAACTCAGCTACTTGCACCAAACTGCTCTTACACCTTGAAAGCACATGCGTGTCTCCTGAATGAATTCTGCTGTGTGCATGGTCATGGCCTGCTCTTTGGTTAGAGCCCATACAGGACCACCAGCTGTGCCTAAAGTCTTTAGGGTCTTCTCCATTTAATAGATGTAGAATAGCTCCCCTTTAAAAGCCTTGTCTTCTTGCCTGAGCTGAATTTTCAGCTTGCCTTCATGCTTTAGAAAGGCAATGAGACACCCCTGAGGTGGGATCTCAGTGCGATGGCATTATGGATACAAAGCTTCTTGCTGCAATCTATCCACTTGTTCATTCTTGCCTTATAGTTCAAAAACCTCGTAATTGTTTGACATCCTCTACTATTAAAACCTCCATTTGTGCAGGAGTTGCTTTTTGTTTGGATTGCGGCAACAGGCTTTTTGCTTTGCTTCCTGCTGCTTCTTGACAGCTGGTCTTGACAAGCCCTTCAGCTTTGTTAATTTTCTGTTTTTTTCACCCCCTCCTGCTATTCTTACATTATGCCAGTGTTTATTTGACCACATACTGATTCAACATTTACAGTTACCAATTAGGATCAAAACATTACTTTGACATTTACCTGAAATTCAAGGTCTTTATTGCTAAGACACCCAACTTAACGGAGTTTCTCTAACGCAAGGCACAACATTGCTCATACTCTTATTTGTTAGGGGTAAGTTCTGTGATTAATGACGTCCATAAACCTTGATGAGAAATTTGCTTATAGTGAATGGGAAAAACATAGCATCTCTGCACTAAGACTGTTTCTGGTTATTACATCTTTTATAAAATCTTCCTGTGTCACTATCAGCATCACACACTGGGGAAACGTACTAATTTTAGAAGAAATAATGTTAGGGCAAATTGAGTAAATGAGGAAGTTCCACTACTGGTAATGATCCAGGTTTAAAATTAGCTTTTTATTAAAACTCTTTGGCATGACCTGTCTAAATAACATGGAGACCTGTATGTCTAAGTAATTTCCTCTGCTTTACTTCCCCTATTTTAATCTTTTCGTACCCTCTTTTTTGTTCTGCTTCTTTTTATCTTCATCTTCTGTGCTTCTATCCTGCATGTGCTCTTCTATTTCAATTCTGATTCACAGAAGCTTAGTTTACCTCTTCTTTGTTTACCGGCTAAAATATACTTTGTGCTGAGGGTGAACATGTTAGAATCTAACAACCATAATATGCCAAAGAAATATACTGATGGAGCAGCTCATATGTCCATTCTATTTTCTTAGGCTGTTTGCAAATTTGGCCAGAGAGTGTTTATGAACACTTACGACTTACATCTGAGAGGATTAGAAAAATGTATATTTTAAAAATTGAAATCTCCCAACTCAAGGCTTATTGAAATCAAAAGTAAAACTCTCAGTAATCCTGTTAGGAACACAATTAATTCAGGTCAGTGTTTTTAAATGTCTCATTCTTGATTTCTTCTCAGTCCTAATACTACAAATCATTATTCATGGGATTTGTTCTTACTAGGAGGAAGAGCTTAATGTACCATCACTCCAGAAAATACAATGCAGCAGCCTGGTCTCAGTCTTGCAGACTCCCAGTGAGACACACAGTCCTATGAGCTGTGTAATGTTTCTTCAGTGGTGTGCTTTGTGTATTTATAAGTCTGTATGTTGTTAACCTCTGGGGTACCTGTTGGAAGAAGAGCACTGTGTGGTCCCCTTTCCCCGTCTGGTTGAGGGCCGGACACTTAGCTTGACCCTGGCCCTAAGCTCAGCTCACAACCTTGTACTTTGTCCTTACCGTGTAGAAGTGTCATACTCAGACTCTTGCTTGCTCTCATTAGATATTTTTGTACTTCAGTTACACCCCCCATTCTGCCATTTCAAAGCTAAGTATTTTAAGCTGTTCATCATAAGACATATCCACCATTCCTCACTGTTAGTCTTCCTGATCTCCTCTTGGATCTTACCCAAAATGCGCATGTCCTCCTTTAAACTTGGTGCCTCAGCTGCAGGACACACTGTGCCCCAAAAAGGCTTGATGAGAGGAGGGCATTAAAGAGTGGTTTTATAATTTCTTTCACTTTATGGACAGATTCACCCTGCCTCTGACTTCGAGCAGTTAACTTAGCTTTCCTTCGAGCTGTTACATGTGGAGTGAAGAGGTACAAAGGGAAAGGACTTCGCTGAATGTTTTAATTCTTTATTTCATCTGCCCGAATATTGGCTATGCTTTAGGAGAGTTCACTGGTGAAGGACACACTGACACCAGTTATTTCTCTAGATTAATGCTGTCCATTTCCGTTTGGAAGTAAATAGCTAAGCCCAAAATATCTAATTTAAATCCAATTAAAAAGTACAATTCCAGCCTGGTTTTCCCACAATTCTACTCTATCTCTCCATGTGTTATTCAGTGCTGCCCTTAGCAATTAAAACATATTTTTAAGTTCATATATTTAGATGCCTTTTACAAAGACATACACGTTCAAATGAAACATGTTCCTATACCAGTTACAGTGTGGCAAAAAAATGTGTTAGACTGTGGTACATGCGAAAGAATCACAAGCATTTATTTCAACAAGCCTAGAAGTGAAGGTATCTTAGTAGAAGTGAGAATTTTCCTCATATTTTCTTCACACCAATATTCTGCTTGGAAGTCATACCTTGGGCAGCCTCAGCTGATCAAAAACGCACAGAGCAACGTGGAAGGTATGGGACCCCCTGACAGGCCATAGCTCTGCATTACCCTATACTCATTATAGCATAACCTGTACGCCCTTTGATGTGATTCTCCAAATGATCACCAGAGTAGCTCTCTCCAAGCTGAATGTAAGATGAAATCGTGTGATACCATCTCGTTTTGCTTATGGCAATCAGGGTGGTCTCTTCCTCTTGTTCTAATTTTTTGGAAAACAGGAGACTTGCATCCACATATTTAACTAAGAAGTAATAATGAATCTCGTGTGAGCAAAAATTTGACTTCTGTATTTGAAATGTTGCAATATTTTTTAATTTTGAAAAAGCAAAATTAGACTACTGGAGAATATGCAAGAAATGAAAATACATTTGAAAGATTCAGAGGAAGATTTTCAATGTTTTCATAGTGCTTTCCTCCCACCTTTTGTGATGGGAGGCAGCTTCGGAGGGCAGGGGGCTGTTTAGGAGGTTAGCTCTTTCCTCAGTTCAGAGAGTTGAAATGGCTTCCTACCTTCTTCAGAGTTCCTTCTCCCTCAGAATGCCTTTACCAGAAAGCCTGTTTTCAATTTAAAAAAACCCAAACCAAAATAACAAACCAACCCCCCCCCCCCGAAGATTAAAAGGCACAAAACATACAAGAATAAACTTAAATTCCTTCAAAATGTCTTGATTTTAGGTCAGAAAAAATGTTTGTGGTGACATACCCTGCAGTTCACTGGGGTGGCAGGGTCCTTCCGTCGTGCATGCCCACAGTACAAGCAACCCTGGGCTCCCTGAACTGCTGATGGAGGAAGAGTTTGCAGGATGGACAAGTTCACCCTAGGGTGAAGGCCAGCCTTTGATTGGGTGAATCTTTCCCTAGACTAACTTTACTGAGCCAAACTCTACTGATTTTCAAGAATGAAGAAAATCTCCTCATGTGGAAATGCCTGCACTTCAGGTATTTGAGGTTAGGCAAGGTTGTCTTAAAACACCTATGACAGCAAGAAGTTATGTGCACCCTTTTGTACAATTCAGAACAAATAAACTCCTACTATAGGTTTTTGAAGCTACTCTCTTTTTCTGCTGCAGGAAGCAAAGTGGCCTTATTTTAACGCCCCATATTACTCCTTCTTAATTTCCTATGCTTATAGCTGCTGCCAATTAGACTACAGGATGGATGTGGTCTGAGAGATTCTCCAGGCCTTGCAGTAAGCATCTTGACCAAGAAAACTAGCAGGGTCCTGGATGACCTTTCTTTCGGGCAAAGCAGGCTGGCAGATTGCTTCCTTGCTGTCCCCGCAAAGCCCAGCCAGGAAGTTAACTTTTATCATTGGCAGCACCAAATGTTCACAATTCAGCTGCCAGGCTTCTGAAATCATGAAACTGGGTTAAAATGGAAAAGATTAAAAATAACAATCTGCAAGATTCTTTTTCATTGACTTCTGAGCTAAGGGAAGGTTTTGACTTGTGTTGTCAAATGTTTCTTCAGACCCAGTTTTTTTAAATACATGTGAGATTTCTACCCAACTATAGGTGTAGTTTCCAGAAGACTGCAGGCATCATGGGTCTTGGAATGAATTTGTGAAAGTTTGGAAAACAGGGAGTTATGATGATTTTAATATGAATTGGCTTAAAAGATGTCTTATTCCTAACCAGGGAAAAGAAGCAATACATTTGCAGCATATTTGATGACTTAGAGAAGTCATCAAATGACAAATCCTTTGCAAGCGTGGCCAAGAAATCAGAGGAAGGACCCAATGCCCATGACATTTAACAGCTAGTGAGGGTGTAAAATTGAAGTTTGGAGGGTTTGTTTCTTTGGCCCTGCAGTTTTCCACATAAGTCTCCAGTTTTTTGCACTCGTGTGTCTGGGAATGAGATTTCCACCTTACTCCACACATGTGTATGTGATTTATGACCTTCCAATTTGGTTGGGGCATCTGGTGTTGTTTTCAGCCAAGGACTTGAAAAGTCTGTGGGAAGTGAAAATGAATTGTTTCCACTAGTAAGATGATGTCTTGTGGTTCTTGGTATCTTTTTGTCATAGTCAAGTTTCTGTGTTAAGAAAAAGGACATGAGAATTGACGTAACCTATGAATGATATAAAATATCAACTGCCTCGTTTTCTTGCTAGAGGGCTGCAGTTTAGCTGGCAGAATGGAGAGGAATTGGCAAATTGGACCGGCACCTTTAATTTCACGGATGACGGAGCAGTGAAGAGTGGCAGTGACACAGGCACCAGGTACCAACACCCAAGGGAATTACTATGGAGATCTCTCTCTCTTTGTATGAACCACAGATGTGAGCACAGGCTGTATGAAAAGTGAGGTTTGCAGTTTGCTTTGGCTGCTCGGTATTGCTCCCCATGGCACAGGAGATGCCAGTGATGCCCAAGTGCTGTGCTGTTTTCCCTCTTTAAGGCATCGGGCCCCTTTTGGAATATGCCATAAGCATCCCTGCAGTACACAGGGGGGTGACTTCTGTGTCCTGGCCTCTCCTGTTTCCATTCCCCCACCAACATTATGTGTGCCGGTGTGGGAGAGTGGGGCTTGGGTGGGCAATGTCCCAACATAACAGTATTGATGCACGCAGAGCACACTGGAGAATCTGTCCCAAGGCTTTCTTTATGATAGAATTTGTATTCTAAGAAAACATAGTTTAACTTGAAATCTTTCCAGGGCCTAGTAAAGGAAAAGTGTTCTGTCAGGATAAGAACAGAATATTTCCTTTGTTTACACTATTTTGAAAATATAAGAAGCACAGATGTGTCACTGCACTTTCTGTACTTATTGATTTGTAGTATGTTCCTTTTGACTGACACGTGTCTGAAGGGTCATGAAGAGCTATGTGTGTAGTCAGGAAACTGGCTGCAGTTTTGCCTAAAAAGCTCTGTGGCTATTGCAGGCCATCAGCACAAATCTGGGTACAGGCATAAGGTGAATATTTGGGGTATCTTCCTGGAACCTCAGTTGCAGAGGTTAAAAATCCTGAGTCATGTGTAGCATCAAGTTCATTAAGTAACAGGGTAATCTTAGAAAGATTGTAAGTGAAAGAAAAAATAAAATAATTAAAAGAAGCTAACACTTAATACCTGTGTATAAATAAGACTGTCTCTGGATAAATTGCATCTTTTTTTAAAGTATCATCACAGTATATTTTGGTAACCATATGCCACTACCGCTGCGGAGCTGATAGCATTTCAAAGGCAAGCGGAAGTACAGTCAGACCTGCCAAAAATCACCCAGTCTCACTGAACCACAGCAATGCTGTAATTCCTGCTACGGCTCTTTGCTGTAACGTGATCCTGTGTGAGTGCTACCTGCCACTCGGCTGGTTTAACTAGTAATGGTTCTTTATAAAAAGAACCAGCTTAAGCTGCACTTTTTCGCTCAGAATAAGGGAAAAATGGTTCATTCTATATAACTATCTATGTATGAGTGTATCTAGCTATCTGTCTGTCTGCCTACCACCTATCTGTCTCTACTTTGTTGCCTTTTTTATACATGCATCTATAGTCTGCATATGCAAAGTCTTAAGTCTAGGCACTTGGCATATAAAAGAACTGAATGTGGCACAATAACGGATACCTTCTTGAAGACATGAGAGAATTAATAAATATAGATTTCCCCCTCAAGGCACCCTTGACAGAGACAATTGAATCATCATGGATTGCAGGACAGGGAATGAAAACCCTTGACTGCAAAATACGTGCTAGTTGTGAGGCACTGAATGACAGTACTATTCTCAATCATTTAGCTCCCTCAAAGACAAAGAGGTTCAGGATGCAAATGTTTTTATGCAAACAGGCTTAAACTGCACAAGTTAGGCATAAATTTCAAAGGTTATAATATCAATAAAAGATGTAAATTTCAAAGTCCTTGTCATGTTAATGACTGTGGAGCTGAAAGGTGAGGATTTTGATGTAGGGATAAGCCTAGCTGCAACGTATATTGCATATCAGTGTGCTATAGATATTATTTATCCATTTGTTTACTGTCTGAAATAAAATAGAATAGCAAAATAAAAAAGAACTGTATAAATGTGGAGGTGAGACCAGAGGTGAGACTGTGTGGTGAATAACTGCAGAGCTATGTCATAAATTGTTTGCTGTTTACCTTTGATCACCTTTCTTACTCTGTTTTCACAAGACACCTCCTGAGAGTCTTAATCTGACACCCAACTTTAGGCTGTTGATATCAGCTGAAAACAAGCCTTCCTCTAATGAATAATTCTTTCCACCAAATGGGAAACTTGCAGACTACATTTTACCAAACTGACTTTACTTGTATATTTTTACATGCCTTCAGAGCATCATCTAAAGTGCACAGAGCTAATTATATGTCAGCATACACACAGTAAATACATTTCACTGTGTGGGTCTGCAGTTTATTGTGTGTTATCACCTCCTTGTGAAAGGTTTGGTGTTTAAAGATATTAATTGAAATAGATATTAATATACTTTTCATTAGCTTTACCATATATATATACATAGATACATGTTTATTCATACATATGTGTTATCAACCCATGTATATTCTATAACTACTCTTTATTTTTTAATCAAGTAACTTAATACATGGTGTAGAGACATTGACAACTCATTCTGTAGGAGTGATTTATTAGATGAAAATGAAAGACTTACAAAGCAAAGGCACACTGAGAGAATAAGTGCATTAGAATTGCAAGATGGCCAGGCTTCATGAGAGTCGTGGCCCTATCAAAACGAATAAACAGTGAAGATTAAACACAGCAGGAAAAGGATCAAGCAGGACAGAAACGAAGAACGTCATGTTATCTGATTTCAGTAAAAACTGACTCAGACATTAACTCATGTAAGAAGTTAAAGTGTGGCTTGCAATTGGAATGTTTTTACTGTCCAGGGGAGTTCATTACAGTTTTGAAAAACAAGGCCTACTCTGATTGCAGACAGCTCCACTACGGCACAGTAAGCAAGCTAACCAAGGTTTTTCATCCCAGTGCATAAGACACTTCTTCAGATTGCGTAGAACCAGTCCATGGAGATAAAAGCTAATATCATGAGATCTGCTCAGCGTGTGGTACAACTGAGAGTGTGGGTCATGTTTGTGGCATTTAATATTGCTGTGGGTAGATGCCCAAAAGAGATCTCTATTTGCTGGGGCTTTTTGGACACCAAAAACTTCATTTTGATGCATATTGCATTGCTGCAGGTCTTCTGCGTAGCACAGAAGTTGTGAGTACTTGCAAGGAGTAAAAGTGAAACACTCAACAACTCCCCAAAGCCACAGGGATGTGTACTTTCAACTAAAGGAGGACTAGATGGGCTGCCAGGGTCTTTGAAACCCTCACTCAGGTGCAATGTCAACCAATTGTGAAACACGCTTATTTTTCATTCTTACATATCAGCCATTGCTCAGATTTCTTCCTTTTGCTTTTTATCTTGTGCTAAATATTATAAATCTTACAACCTTGTGGAGAATCAGGTAAAGGGTTCTATCTGATGCTGGTTATGAGAAGTAACATGTGAAACTACTTCTTAGATCCCTGATTCCTCTATTCTCCTTTTAATATGTTTTGTGACTTACTGGGTTTGTGAGTCTTCATGCTTAAAGCATTTTTCATTGCCAGGAAGCTGCTTAATGATATGATGATCTATCTGCCATATTAGTTGGGTTACGGTGTCCTCTGCCACCTTCAGTCCATCTGAGCTGAAGATAAGGTTCAACGTAGGACTTATGTGGTGAGACCACAGAAGCCTTTGGTGGGTGAGAGGAGACATGAGCTTTATACTTTTGGGCCTGTCAATTTGTACACTGAATTCTCCAGTCTGACAACCTGGAGCTTTGTCCCCAGTGGCTGCAAAATAGAAAGTATAATCAATTGGATTAGTCAAATACGCATTTTACAAAAATGTGTGTAAGGGCTTGAGACTTCAGACCTCATTGGCCAGGACAGGAGCTGAAGATGTTCCTAAAGTCATTGTGCTAGGCTTCGTATACAAAGATACTAAAATTCTAAGAACCAGAAGGGGAAAAAAAAAAGCCATTGCTTGCAATGATAAACTAAAATATGTTTTTTTGAGATGTTATTGATGTGTAAATTCATGTGTTTTGTTATGCCTCCCAGGTGGTCATATGGATAACAGCATCAGCAGCTTATTTCAATCAGAGTAATGGGAATGGGCTTGATTAAAACAGCCAAACAGCAGTTTATCAAAAATTGGAAGAGTTCTGAAATGACACTGGTGAAATAGGACTCCTGCAGCATACCCCACGGCTGCTTGTCAGGAGCCAATGCTGCTTTGATACAGTGACTGTGAAAGAAAAGAAAAGAAACACGAAAGTGTCCCTAAAACTAGAATTCAGTAATCTCTCCAATAAATCATTCTAGGGGTGACACATTGTACAGTGAGAAAACTTCTAAACAAGGTTGAGTGGCAGTCTGTGTGAGAGAAGGCCCAGGAAGCACAAGGGGTAGCGGTGTTGATTCATAAGCATGGTCTGCAAGGTGGGCTTATCCCAGGTGGGTGAACAAACTGCAGGAGGTAGCCTAGAGTTTGCTATGTCATTTAAGGCTGTTTCTGCTCTAGCTTCTGCTGTTGCCCCGGTTGCTGTTTTGGTAGAGCTGTATAGGCTAGTATATTAGGCTGGAATTTTGGAGAGACTTGGCTCCCAAATATATGAACAGATGAGAAGGGAACAACGTGGCATTGGCTGGAGTGGTTGCTTGGTCAATTCACACTGCTGGTGTGGCATTGGACAGCAAAGCCAAGCAATCACAGATGATCTGTTTGTTGAGACATGAAGACAGGAGATCGAAATCAGAACGGCAGTGATCAGCCAGTGCCAGTTTCCAGAAGCTTTCATAGTCATGATGAAAAACATACCCTCAGGGTAACATAGCTATCATCTTAACTCTACCAATGTGTAAACTGTCTGCAAAGCCACAAGACCAGATCAAATAAAGAATCCAGAAGAGGAGCACCTCTATGACAGATGGATGCATGCACTTTTCTAAGGTTGCTTGGGAGGTACATAGAGCTATCAACGAACTGCTTTTAATGGACAGAAATATAAAAGCCTCAAACTTATGAATTTAGGTCTGTGGGTTTTTTTGTTTGTTTGTTTGTTTGTGGTTTTTTTCACATGTAAAAATATCTCTTTTGTAAGATAGGCAGGGTATCTTGGGAAATTGCCCTTGTCTTGGTGGATGGATGCTTCGGATGCCATCTATTACCAAAACCCAGAAAAACTTCTGACACTGTAAGTAGACAAATCTAGCCAAGCATTTCAAAACATCCTAGGTGGATGATCAGGAGGTTCATGAGTTAATAGCTTTTAATCCCAGCTATGTGAATCTCTTGGGTAGCATGAGTCCCTGTCCAAGAATTCCAGCTCCTGACTTTTGTTTGTTTACTCCAGTTCTTCTAGAAAGACAACTGGCCTTGAACTAAAGATGCCATTTCTATCTTCAGATTCCAGGCATCGGGTACAATTTTTCCTTCCTTGCTGTGCTGTATTGAAAAGCTTCCTGCTAGTAGCAATTTCTTCCTGGTGCAGTGTCTCCTTACTCAGTCACCGTTTGTTTAGATTAAGCTTCATATGCCTCTCATAATTTTTGGAACCTGAATCTTTTCTGCAGGTCCTTTCGTACCTCTTGCCAGTGTCTGAAACCCTCACACTTGAAATATCAGAACTGGATGCAGTAATTCAGAAGAGCTGTTACCACGTAACATATACAAAGATGTATGACCATGTTCTCTTGCTTATATTTTCTTATTTTTTCACATGACACAGTTTATAATGATGCATTTTGTTCCCAGCTACAGTCACATACTGAAAGTTCTTGATCAGTTAGACACCTACTACATGTAGTAGCATTAGAGATGAAGGTAGTAAAAGATTAAACCTGTTAATGCCAGTGACATTAGCATCAGCACATGGTAGCCAGGAGGAATGAGAACCATCTTTTTTATATTTGTTGTCCTCAAGGAGGAGGTAGTCAAATAGTTTCATCAACCTGTAGAAAAGAAGACTGTTGCTTCTCCAGCCTCCTCCCTCATGCCCACAGCATCTTCTCTTTCAGTTCAGTCTTTCAAGCACCATCCTGGTATAAAGTCAACACAGGCTCTCGAACAGCAGAAACAACACATGCAGCAATGTGATTTTTTTGTGCCGCATCCCTAGTGAAGTGTAAATTAATCAAAGGGCATCAAACATTTCTGCTTCACTTGCCAATTCTCACAGCAGGGGGATCTCATTTAACATCAGTTCGTCCACAGGTGTTTTCTTTTGCTAGGTGTAGTGTAGTGGCATTATGACTTCCCTCAATGTCAGAGGCTGCTCTTTTTCTTGGTGATAATCATGTAGTCTAGGCAGTGTCTATGAGAGCAGAACCCAAGGTCCCTGTTCCTTCCTGACATGGACTTACCTGTCAATCAGCCTCCACATCAGCTTGTTCATCTGCTGAATGAGGATCATGCTTTCCAAATAGGGTCAAAGTAATCTTAGGAGAATATACCATGGGCGTGACAGGATGCACTCTTTGGGGAAAAAGATCACTGTATTGATTTCAGGTCCTTAAACCTTTTGATGAAATCTTGTCATTTTTTATGTTGTTGCATAGAAATATTAATAGAAGCAAAGGCTAGCAGGATTTGGTGGTTCACCCAGAATGTACTTTCTGATGAAGTCAACACCTAGTTTGCTTTGCTCTGAATGGGTTTTCCAGAGCCCATATGGCCATGATATGTTCCACCTCAGCACTGTTTTTGCTACATGGGTCTGAAGATCCCATGCTGACCCTGCCAGATGAATGCGAGCCCATGCATGCTCTGGGGAGTGTGCTCTGACACACTTGCAAGGTTCCTGAGTAGGGAAGGTGAATCTAGACCCAAGGCTGGCCATGGATCTGCCCATACTGATGAGTACAGGCACTGCTAATTGGACAGTTCTCTTAATAAGTATTTAGTGGAAGCCTGCAGGGCTTGGTTCATTTATTCTCATTTCTTAGTCACTGGATAACGTGTATTTTTGGAAAGATCTTTGATTTTCCTGCAGGGTAGGTGGAATCCTTCCTGTGCTACACTGTGCTCTTGCAGTGTAAGTGCTGCAGCCTCCCTGCGAACAGTACAGAACCAGCACTGTAGGAACAAGTTAAATGGGAAGGCGTCAGGAGAAAATGGTCTTGTTTAAAAGATGCCCGACAATTACACTCAATTATATTTTAAAACCTTTGTCCACTGTGTCAGACAAATCAGTGCTTCAATCCAAATATCAGTTGAAGGCAGGATTGAAGTCTCAGGCTTTTTAATTCATGTAGCATGATCAAGAAAATCTTTCTTTTGATGAAAGCAGGAGCAGCCCAACTGGAGATTATCAAAGACCTAAGAGTTAGCTAGTGTACTGGGAAACCAAATCTTTCTCTCACTAGCGAGCTCAGTAAGCTGCTCAGCTGGAAGTGAGCTTGCAATGGGAGACATGAAGGTTAGGGAAAAATAAAGTCTCAGCTAGTCAAAAATGGAAAATTACCGAGTGAATAGCATCTCATTTCTGGGTATTCAGTACTGTGAACCATAAAAAAAGAGTACTCTCTGGGCACTTGCAGCTTGTGTGATGTTCAGATACAGGATTTGATCCTGGAAAATGTCATAGATTTGAAAGCTTCAGTTGAACTGGAAGGACATAGAGCCATGAGTGGTGTGTAGTACCCAGTACCCCGGGAAAGTGCAATCCCACGTGCAGGTATGACATTTGTTGTGATTCAGTTGTAGTTGTGTTCCTTACTGTAAAGAAGAATGAATTCTTGCATTGGTTTTCCTGTAGACTTGTGACCTTTGAGGGATAAAAGCTGTTTAGATCTCAGCAGAGGAGTCAAAGTCAATGCAGCAGAGGACATTCTGGTGGTGACATGTCAACACTGTTTTATGGATATAAAATATGACTGTCATTCTTGGAAAGCTGAAACACAGCCCTTTTCTATGGCAAAAGGGGTAGTGTAGCCAGGTTTGTCATTTGTCACTAATCAAGAACAGAAATCAAAATAAACTGCACTACACCCTTGCTTCTTAGCTGGATATCAGATTGAGGAAGGTGATGGGGAGGACAGTTTCCATTTGTGCTAATTAAGCTTTCTGACAGGCAAATGCGTCTTCGTTCACAGGGAACTACATGGATTAGAGTGGGAGTTAATAAGCAGAAGCAGCACTCAGAGCCCAGAGAGTGGGTGAGACTGACGCTTCCTCTGGGAGAGCGTGGGGGCTGGTCTCCAAACACACCCAGCAGGACCAGACCCTGCTGAGCAGAGGAGCTGGGTTTAAAGGACATCCGTGGGGGCTGAGGGAACCCATGTTCCTTGTGCTAGAGGCCAGTGCTGTGGAAAAGCTGTATTCTGGGAAAGTACAATGTGAAGCATTTCTGTGGGAAGAGGTTGGCTGGTGCTCTGGGGAGCTGCTTCTGTTAATTTGCCTCAGCGCCTGTAGCAGGAGGGGAATTACTGTGAAGCAAATAAATAGCACAAAACACCCTTGAAAGAAAGAGAAGAAATTTTTTTTGTGTGTATCGCCTATATACCATCTCGTGTATTCTTTAATGCCGCTCTAGAGTTATTAATGCTTGCAAACTAAGTGCTACAGCATCAGTAGCATTAACACTAAGGAGGTTTAGCATCTGGCTGGCTGCTTCAGATGTGGTTCAGGGTGTATGAATGACAGCCCAGGTGACGATTGTTCAGCAGCTCAGGCAGGATGAGTTGGTTTCAATCAAGCTCACTCCTTGGCCAGTAGCATCTTCTCCCCACTCGGTGCAGAAGGGACACTGGCGGCAGCGTCCCCTGCCTTTGCTGTGGGAGGCATGTAGGTGTCCCACTGGCAGTGTGTCATCTGGCCTGTTTCATGGATCCTCCCTCTGCACTCCCACAAGGTGCCAAGTGGTGAATTTGCTGTTGCCAGTGACTCTGCTGGAAAAGCTGGAGCTACTGTGAGAGTTAGTGACTTACAGGACAGTCCTGTGCTTTTTGGAGCTGTAGGCTAGTGGAATAACTCTCCTAAAAATGCAATACTGCCTCATGCATTTCCTTTCTGATCCAGGGGTGGTTTATTTTTTACCTAATCCTGTCCTCCTTACCCTTCTGCTGCTTTGGTAACACATCCTTTTCCATTTCTGGTTTTGGTTTGTGGATTGGGTAAACAGGCAATGACCAACGGGAATCTCTGGGACTCAGAAAATTTCATCTGTGTTTCATAAAATGACATCTTTGTCTCCAGTGCCACAGGCTGAAGCCAGCTTTCCCATGTGATAGCATGTGCAGCTTGACATCTGAGCTGCAGTTCTCTCACTTAGCAGCAGAGCCAGAGCTGTGCAGGAAAGATAAAAACACAAGTTAATCTAGATTTTTGCCATTCTTATCTGTCCTGAGGCACATACAGGGTACTGACAACCAGTGTTAGGTGAAAGGCGAGGATGAGGCTGATAGCCATTGCTATCCCCCTTATGCCCAAAGAGGTAGGAGTTGTGTGTAATGTGCTGAGTGTTGCATGGCGATGTATGCCTGCCTTTAGCTACTGTGCCGAACATGCGCATTCAGGGTCCCAGTCTTGCCTGACTCAAAGAACAAAAAGTAAGGAATGGATACTGCAAAACACACTAAGAAAAATGAGGGTTGCAGGAGGACGAAAACGTTGTCTGGACTGGTAGCCAGAGGGAACTCCTTCACCCCCATAAAATTCTTCTGTGTTCAGCAAGAAGTCCTGTGGTGTTGGCTCCACAGAAAGAAATTTCAGTTTAGTTTTGGAAATCTATCTGGAGTACATCCATGCAGGGCTTTGCCCTGGTGTAATCAGGTGAGCTCTTAATCCAACTTCAGCTGGAGCAGCTTTCAAAATACACAAATTGCTCAGCTCCAGCTCAACAAGCCAGGCACGCAGGAGATGTGCAGTGCAATGTATTTAGGCCACTCTTTAGTAAAGAGTGAATGTCCAGGTGAACAACTGAGTTGGAAGGAGGGCCCACACCTTTTGGTAAGAAACCAGGTGAAGGTTCAAGTTGCATGAACTTTATCTCCCTTCTGGAGGCCAAACAAGTCTTTTCCCAGTGTCGTGGTTTAGCCCCAGTCAGCAGGCAAGCACCTCGCAGCCGCTCACTCCCCCCTGGTGGGACGGGGGAGAGAATCGGGAGAGTAAAAGTGAGGCAACTCATGGGTTGAGATAAAGACAGTTTAATAGGTAAAGCAAAAGCCGCACACACAAGCAAAGCAAAACAAGGAATTCATTCACCACTTCCCACGGGCAGGCAGGTTGCTCAGCCGTCTCCAGGAAAGCAGGGCTCCCTCACACGTAGCGGTTACTTGGGAAGACAAACAGCATCACTCCCAATGTCCCCCCTTCCTTCTTTGCTGACGCGGAAGTCACGGACACAGCACATGACCAATGTGATCAAGCAAATACCAGTTTATTACAGACACAGCACGGTTAATATAGCTCTGTAATCAACTTATTACACACAAGCCTATTGTTTATTACACACAAGCCTATTGTTAATTGGTCAGTATAGCCTTGGGCTTTATCATAAGGATAGCCACTAGCAGCATCAGCAACTCCCGAATGTGGATTGTCCTGGTTTTGCTACCCTATAATGAGACACTCCCGCCGATGGGATGGGATGCGGCCCCTGTTGAGTAGCGTCTGTGGCCAACCTTGGAATTTGCAACTTCTCAGGAAGACGTAATGCCATCCTGCACGTCCCCACAGTAAGTTTGTACAATGCTACTTTGTAAGCCTTGGGAAATACAAAATCACATTTGTTAGTAATAGCTACATACATTGGTTTTAACTTGCAACATCCTTGAGGCCTTCTTTTTCACAGGCAGATTAAATCCACACAGTCTGATCCTGGGTTGTTCACTACGTGTCCTTGGCTTTCCAGATATCCCACACTTCTTCTTCCCCAGCTTTATATACTGAGCATGACACCATATGATACGGAATACCCCGTGGGTCAGTTTGGGTCAGCTGTCCCGATGTGCCCCCTCCCAGCTTCTTGTGCCCCCGGCAGAGCACGGGGAGCTGAAAAAGTCCTCGACCAGTGTAAGCGCTACTTAGCAACAACTAAAACACCTCCACATTATCACCGCTGTTTCCAGCAAAAATCCAAAGCACAGCCCCATACTAGCTACTACAAAGAAATTTAACTCTATCCCAGCTGAAACCAGGACACCCAGCTTTGTCATAGATTATGGAGCACTTTAAATACATAATGTCCTCTACAAAACTCATAAAAACATATTTGTTGGCTTGAAGACTATGCAAACACATTTCCAAATAGTCATATTTTTTAAAGTTTTCTTTATTAGGAATTTATGTTATTCTCCTGCCACCTCCTAAGTGTGTCCTTCTTCCTTTCAGTCTCAAAGTTTGTGCCTCTCACTGGATCACAGAAATGATTGGTTTGGGATTTGGCAAAGCTGAGGTGTTGAAAACCTCAGGGAGAGGTGAAGGAGACACATCTTAAAGTACCATTTGACAGGATAGAAATGTTCCCAGTTGGTAGCAGATTGCTTTGGGAAGCTCTTGGGCTTTTTCCAGTTGCATACAATATTCCCTTTCTCCCTTCTGTAGGTTTGCCTCTTCCCTGCTCTATCAGATTGGTTTCTGGATGTACTTACAAGGCAAAATTCAGAAGCTGTATGTTTTTAGATGCTTCTGGCCTTTGAAGGCCCTGTTGGAGGTAGCAGGAGATGTTATTTTCTGGATGCTCTCCCTTCCTACGGTTCCCCTGGGAGGTGTGAATGCTTACCACTTCTCCAGAACAGATCAAACATTGGATCTCGCAAATTTTTTTATTAACTATAAGCATAAACTACTAAGGAAACTAACAAGGCTTTCCTACTTTAGGGTTATATGTTCAGAACTGAACAGACATTCAGGTCAAACATGAATTTTGTTGTTCTTTTAAAATAATGCAAAACCAAAATGCTACATTTCTCTTCCAGGAATCTTATACTTTTCTTTTATATTGAAAATTTGAAAGATAGTTTAGAGTTACAGCCTCATAAATTCTGAGATTTTAAAGGATCCATCAAAATAACTTGCTCTATCTTTGGTCATAATACCTATTCCTCCAGTTCATCTCCTTGTATTTCTTCATTATGCCATAACTGCTTTAGGAGTATGTGCAGTTCTTAGGAATTAGTTCATAATACAGACTTCTGATGATAAGTGGTTAAACTGATACAAAGGTTGGTTTAAACCCTAAATCTTTCTTGTCGTTTCAGTACAGTCTCATTGAATTCACTGGACAGCCTGTGTTTTCTCTGGCCCCTAAACATGAGTATCTACCATTGTGTTTTTGTTTCCCTTCACTCCAGTCTGATGGCTGGAATTTAACCAAAAAAGTAAACATTTATTGCTATATTTTAGTTAAGAATATTTCTGTCATTTGTGCTGTGAGTATTCGAATCCTTTTGTTCTCAAAACCATTTCAATTTTTTTTAAGAATCCCCTCCAAATATACCAGAAAAGTAAATCCCAACAAAAAACTCAATAGCTTAGAGGTATGCAACAGTCTCCATGGGCAAAATGCAACCTCTAGCACTTTGCTTTCCACCTAACAGCAAAATTTAAGGAACTGATTTTTAAACTGTCAGCACATTCAGACACCCGAAGGATGGGAACGGTGTTCCTTAAGCAATCAGTGCTTTCCTCCAACTTTCAGTGGCAGCTGCCACGTGCTGACTGCTGGAAAAGGTAGCTTGTTGGTGCCTACAAGATAGAGGAACTTTTGTAGAGATGGACAAACAAGGCATGGGTGGCTTTTCTACAACCAGCAACATCTGTGTTTTCCTGTGAAGCAGTAACCTGCCTGTGGGCCCGTCAGTGTAGTCTTGTTAGGCAGAAATCATAAATCACAACTTCAAGCAAACTTCAGTTGATATGTAAGACAAGTATTCCAGTCTAAGCGTTATTTATAATCTTTTTTCTTGTCCTTCTTCAGGTATTTTGAATTTTATGAAGGGCCTTTGGAATACAACTCTACAAAATGCCTGGAATTACGGCAGGACATCATTGAGGTGAAGGTTTTGTCTATGTAAGTATGAATGAATGTTTGCTAAAAGGATATTTCTCAGGAAGGAAGAAAATGTTATCTTACAATAAGATTGTCAGAGATACAAAGCTTAAGAGATCCCGTCCATAGGGATCTCATGAAGGATTCCTGAAGTTCTTTTATATGTGCAAGTAGTCACATCTGAATTCAATCTGAGGTCCTTTTGAAAAAAACTGGAGGCATTTCACATACATTGAGACATCTTGGTCAGGCTCAGTATCACTATTTAGAATAAAATACAGAGTAATATTATTTGTAATATTATATGCCAGCTCTTCTACTGAGCGTAACTGAAGAAGAAGATCAGTCCAGACTGACTCATAGCAAGTGTCCATCCATCCATAAGGCTCTATGATTGACAGTGGCCAGCAGTGAAGGCTAAGAAATGAAGGAAAAAGATTAGCCCTTCCTGATAACAAATACTGGCATGGGGACTTGCTGAGTGGTAGGTGGTGACTAGACTACAGTAGTCAGAGTGGACAACAGACCTCTCTGTTAACTTGTTTAGATCTTTTCTGAACTCATTTGTACTTTCAACCTCTACAATTTCCTGCAGCAGTGAGTTTCACAAGTTAACAGCACTCACGAAGAAGTAGGCAAATGCGATTCTGAGATATAATAAAATATCTATATTTTGTCTTTTGTGGTCCTGTATGTTCATCAGAAGACTAATGAGTTGAATAAGATGTACCTCTGAAGCCACAGAGACAGAATCAGGCAAAAAAGTTAGGTTGCCAATGGAGCTCACTGGACAGAGTAAAGCAGGGTATTTTTGTGTTGCCCCTTTGCATTTACAGCATTGCACTGAATTTAAGTGCTTCAATGATGCTTAATCCCTTACCATATCTAAACCCAGTGGTTTAGTAACCTTAGCGAAAATCCACAAGGCTTATTAAAGGTCTGTGTGGTGCACTGAGAATCTAAATTGAAAGTGGAGCTATACAAGCGCATAGCATTAAGCAGTCAAGGCTACAGCAAATACAATTTGTTGCTCCAGGTCTACATGAGTTTTAAGCACGTCTCCCTCACTGATTCTGTGCACAGGAAAATGTAGGTTATGTCCTTGTCTTCTCTGTTTGGTATGGGATGAGGGATACATGAGTAACAGCTTTGCACTGCTTGCTGACTTGCAGTGCTTAAAATAAAAAGAAGGGGTGAGAATGTGACACTGCTGCCAATGTTCTGCTGAAGACAGGGAGATTTGAATTGCTTTTCTGCATACTTCTCAGATGGTACAGAGAATTACTAATTTCTCTTTGTCTTACCCAGTGGCGCACAGAATGTAGTGGAATCCTGCTCAGCTGCATAGAGTTAGGCTAGCTTTTAGGATATATGCCATTTGACATTAAGCTCTTTTACTATACTGGGTTCTTCTGATGTGCTTGCTTCTAATGTGCTACATTTCCTAAGTCAGCCCTTACGGTAATGGAAGATTTCCAAGTTAATGTGCTCTGGTGGGCTAAAGAAAGTACAATATGACCTAATTCCTTCCTGTAAATTCCACAGCCTGGGAAATCCTAACTTCTGTTCACTTTAAACATATAATTATCTTAAAAGTCTTTGCTTTATTCAAACATTCAAAGCCCTCAAGCCTGAAGAGAACTCATTAAGACCTATCAGTCTTTAAGAAATCAGGACTTCAAAATTTCCCTGCGAGATTCTGACATTGCTCCCTAACTCTAGGTATGTGCAAGGCCTTTGTTATCTCTGTTGTCCAAAACCAGAAGAATATGTATGAACTCTAAGGTACAAGTGGTTGGCATGGTATCACCAAAAATGTGTCATCCTGTATCAGCCTAGTGGAAGTAGGGGTGTAATTTTTTGATATAACAAGAAGTATGTTTATTTACAGGGAGGGAGGGAGAGGTCCTTAAGTAAAGAGCTTTTTGTGTCCTCTTACTCTTTCAGATGTTTATCCCTACACATGTGTTATTGCAGTTTACAAAATAGATTTACCAACAGTGCTGTTCTGTAGGAACTCATGGATTGAGATAATCTCACCCAAATATAATGGTAGTTGGCCGAATTATCGAAGTATCCTCTTTTCCAATACTACCTTCTCTGGGCCCTTCTGGTAGGTGCAACTTTTCCCCTCAAAGACTCTGTAGTCGCTAGACACTCATTAGCCTCTCAGCAGACTGTGGACAGGCTTTGGTACAGTAGATGCTTCTTGCTTGATATTGCATTTTTTATCCTGAAGAAATGGAGAATGCCTATCAGGCATCAGTCCCAAACATCTGAAGAGCTCCATCAGTACCTGTGTGTATGTGTATGTGGCTTAGAGTTGCTGTGTCTGAGCAGAAAAAGAAATAAAAGTGGTAAGTTTTGCACTGGATAGACTGACTGCTTTACCCTATCAAAAGCCTACTGCATGGTACCCTGGCTACAGCTGTTTTAGGAAATGAAGTCCTTGAAATAAATTGCATTTTTATTTTCCTTCTTTTGTCTTTTAGGGTGAAGCAGACTGAATTGTTTGACAGATGGAAAAGCCTACAGATGTGCAAATGGGAGATGAATGTCACAGAAGCTAATTTATTCAAGTAAGAATGGTCCACATTAATGAGACTGAGTAAGATTTACTTTAGTTTGAGTTTAGCTTCCTGTAGAGAGGTCAAAACTTCATATGGATAGCAAGAATAAGCATTTTAACACTGTTATTGCTGGAGTACTACTCTTTTGAATAAATATGGACTTTTTTCTACTTTTAAAAAAGTCAGCAGCAAAAGTGAAAGAGAGCTCTGCTGGCATGTGGGACAGTCTTCACAGGTAAAGCAAGGAGTTTGGTATGGGAAAGGCTTTTCCAGGTATGATTCAGGCAGATGTGACGGTGGAGCCAAGACTTAATGGCTGCATCTAATATGTCAGCCTAGTTTTCTGGTGGTGTAAAATGGTAATACCATTAGTGACACTGCAAATTTGGCCTACAAAATACTCAAACTGGATTTTTTCTGTGGTGTATTAGGTACTGTCAGACCTTGTTTATCACTTCCCTTTTTTTAATGGATTCTCAGCTATTACTCCCTGACTATCTAGGTATTTTTTCTGGTCTTCAGAGACCTCTACAGTTTGTTTCTGTAGTAGTCTGTCTTCATGTGACTTCCTCTTTGCTGAAAGCCCTCCATGGTCCTTTCAAGATACAAATTTTGAAATTGGTCTTGTGAAGGCAATAGTAGAATGAAGCCAACACAGTATATGAATGGTGTATATTGGTGTATTCAAGGGCCATATCTGAGGAGGTCTAGTGAAACCACATCATTTCAGAGTAAGTGCAACGTTGACTGGTTAGATCTGTAAGTCACTGGCATGATCCAGAGCTGTTGCTTGGAATAAGGCCCCACAGCTTTCTCATAATTTCTCTTGCACGATTCCAGGATAGAGCTGTCATGAGTTAATGACAGAATGTGAGAATGCATGTGCTAAGTTAGTCATTAACGTCATTAAAGGTAACTAATTGTTAGTCCCAGGCTCGTGTTTTTCCAACATGAGCTCCACATGTAAGGTTTTTTGGGGTCTTTTTAAGTATATTTTTTTCTGGAAATTACTTGATGGGAAATTATCAGAGCCCATTTTGAAGACAAGAGCCATTCAGGATTACAGCCTACTGTCTTAAAGACTACTTGGAATAAGACAACTAATGATTGTGCCGAGGGTGCAGGGAACACACTGAAGTATGGAGGTGGGAGCAATGAGGAAGGACTATCTAAAGACCATTAGGAGGACCATCACTCTCTCTCTGGCCACCAACACCAGCACACGAAGCAAAGAACCCATCTCCATCCTAGACAGTGCATTGAGAGAAAGAGGACATGTAAGACTCCTGTCACTGGCTATACGTGACTGACATATATCACTGCTTAAGAAACTGCCACTGGCACTTAGATGTAACCTAACCATTGTTAGCTGGTTCTAGGAACAATGATCATACTACTTATGAAAAAAAAGGTTCAAAATCTGTCTCATTTTTGCCTTATGGGGCAGAGACTTCAGTGTGTGAATGTGTGGTGAAACTGTAGTCCTTTAAAAGAGATCAGTCTCTAAGTTTGGAGGCAGACTAGTAGGAGGCTAAAAGGTGCTGGTCTAACAACACTGAACTGTGGGCTTTTGACCTTTGCCAGCTCTGGACTCTCAGGTAAGTTGGGGAGAATCCAGCAAAAGTTAAATGGCAGCTGCTTAAGCAGCAGGGACGGGGGAAGCACAAAAATCACAGTAGCTTTTGTATCTGGAGACTAAGAAAACAATTTCCTTGACAGTCTTCCTCCATCAGTTATCAGACATTTACATTAAGGGACATGCCTCTGGAAAACCAGTTGAATATTAGATTAAAGAACATCTCTTTCAATTCCTTAATGCAGAACTAATGACAAGGGTTTTTTTTTTTCTCTCAAATATCACAATTCAATCTCACTACCTGCTTGTAATTATTTAATGAGTTTGTTATTAGAAATTATTCATTGTCTTATTCAGTCTTAATTGCTACCTTGATCCGATCATCATATTGCGTTATTTGACATCAGCCAAGTATATAATAGTAACTGGACATCACTGAAATCTTTCCATAATTGTGTATTTACTTTCTGGTGCTTGTAATGAAGCCCATAAAGAAGACTGGCTTATTCTTCCAACTCATAATGAGGCCACATACCCGACAGGCAAGGTATTTAATCTAGGTTATTTGAAAGCCATTTGGTTTGTCTTCATGTTTGTGCATTTGCCATGACATGTATTTTTCTCTAAAGGTATAAGATGCTTTGACTGAGAAACAAACTGGCTCTTTAGTAAGAGTAAGCTGAAGTCCAGGCTTTTGGCTCCACCAGTAAAAGGGCAAAAGCATTTAGGGAAAGATAGGAGCTAAGAAGTGGACCCTTTTATCCTATTTAATTTTCCTATCGGAGCTGAACAGGTTTTCTCTTATGCCAAGAGTCCCATTTTTTGAGATTTCAAACCAGTTCTTGTTTACATTGGAATACTGGCCATTTTGCCTCAGCGGCAAAGAAAATTTTGGCCATTTGTCTGAGATTTTGGAGTTGGAGGCATGACCAGTCTGCCTGGCACCCATCTGTCTGGGCCACATCATCTTCCTCATGTGCATATGCAAGGTCAAAGGAAAAACTAAGACCTTTAAAAGTTTTTTTTATAATCAAAGCTTGCTGTAGTCCACAGTAGTCTGGTAAGTAGGGTAGTGTCTTTAGGTATTGCTGTGTTTAAGTCCCTGCCCTGCCAAGCTTCCACATCCCCAGATTAATGCTTTAAACCCTGTGTTTCCTGCCCAGTGATGAGTAAATACTTTACAAAAAGTGGAAGACCTCTAAAGCAGGGAGGAACTAATGCATTAGGATGGTTATTCCAGGATACTGGGGCAGAAGCTCAGCTTTGGGGTCTGGAGAAGGGCAGAATACACACATGTATTTCCTGCAGCCTAGAAAAGACAGGTACAGGGATCTAATTTCTTCTGGTTTTCTTTTTTTTTTTTATTTCTTTTCCCCTGAATTCCTCAATCAAGGAAAATTTCACTGAATCTGAAATTTTCTAAAGGAAAATCCAGCAAACCACCATTTTACCCCTCCTACAGCTAAAAAGTTTCTTTTGCTGAAAAATGCCTTGTTAGAAGTAATTGCAAATCCTAAAGCATGCTATCAGTTCCTTGATCTTATCTCTCTTTTTCATTTTACAGGTCTACTTTGTCAAGGTGTTGCAATGCCCCTGCCTTTCTGTTCACCACCCAGAAAAACACTCCCTTGGGAACTAAACTGAAATATGAAGTGGAGACTAGTGGAATCTTCCATATCAACCAAGAAATCTTCAAAATGTTTCCGAAGGTGCCTCATGCCTCTGTCCATTTGCAGAATCAGCTTCACTCTACTTGCTGCATTACATGCTATCCTATAGCCAAGCATTTAGCAGTTGGCTGTTTGACTTTTCTACAAACTTCATTGCTTATACTTTGAAAATGTTTGGTTTTGGTATGATATTTTAGCTGATTATCCTATTTTCTAGTAATCACCTGCTCTAGCATGCAAAATATATATATATTTTCCTGCAGAATATTACTGACCTAGCAGCAAAGTGGCTAATGAAACAACTTAAGAAAGCTGAATAAAAGAGGCACTTACTGTTCAGAACTTTTAAAAAGTACAATAGTCACACACAATAAATCCAACATTTGGGGTAGGTCTGGTTTTTTATGAGCCTGATTATTTTATAATTCGTATTCACAATAACTAACTAGTTTTACACTTATTTCTGTTTGCAGCTTATCTGTGAAAAGGCTGCCCAGTTTTTAAATATATTCATCATAATGATTATTCAAAACCTTTTCAGCAAATAATCCTTGACCTGAGGGTCATTCAGAGTTATAACCAGTGGGCAATTCCCATTGCACATAGTGACTGATGTGCAGAAAAGGTCTTATGTGACTACTGATTTATCATGGGGCACACCTACTGTATTTAAAAGGCATATTTGGAGAGGATAACTGAAATTTTCCCCTTTCAGAAAGTCAGAAAAATATTCAAGTTAAGTAGTTAGATTTGTGTCATTAACCTTGTCTTCAGGGCCTAACCACTTTTAATCTGTTTGCTTTTAGAGTACTGCTATGAGGTAGGGTAGTGCTGTTATTTAAACGTGCACATGGGGAACTGGGGCAGAGCAGGGGAAAGGCCCAGATCTAGGAAAGCACTTTGGCGTCTGGAGACGTGCAAAGAATAGATACATCTAAGTCCAGGAGTATTATCCTCAAAATGCTGCCTGACTGCGCAGGTGCACGCATGAAAGACCAGATGCCTACGCTTTTGCTAGGAATGTGCTATAGCTGCTGTTGTATTTATCCCGGTATGCCTTGGAGATGCTTTGCAGGCTCTATCCGAGGCCAAAGTGCCTTTGGGATTCACGGAGCAGCACCTATGTGGCCAAAGCCACCCTCTGCCTAGGAGCAGGGCTGCAGCATGGCAAATGTAGAAGATAAAGAGCTAAAAGCATGGGAGCAAGACTGTAAAGGCGAGAGCCTTGTGCTGAGTATAGAGACTGGTTTCTGATCTCCCTTTCAGGCCTGCTGAAGCATTTTGTGTTAAGAAATCTCTGTCAAAAGCATGGACAACTCTGTATTGCCTCTCTGTTAGAAAGCTGATGCTTTTCCCAAACAGGTGTACTTGGATGCCCTTTTGCCTCACGGCTTATGAATGCTATGGAAAGATCCTGGGAATAGTCACCTAGAAATGCCATGCCACTATTGTATCTCTCTGTAGATTGTGGTATGAAATTATTGATAAAATATGTATGTACCAAAAACGAGCGCTCTCATGCTTATATAAGCACACCTTTACATATTCATAAGATGTAGTGCGGATCAGCTCTGCGTCACAACCCTCTCACCCTAACGGCCCAGTTCTGTTCTCGGAGATGTGATTTTCACTCTCTGGCTTCAGCAGCAGCAGCTGCATTTCTGCATTTCTGCATATGGAGACAGAATTTTGTCCAAAGATTACAGAAAGATGTGTGCTACACAAGTCCAGAAAGGAGCATGACCAAAGGCTCTAGACACTGCTGGTAGTACAAGCGCTAATTAATGATCATTAATACTATTAGTACATTTAGTACTAAAATTTGGGCTAGGTTCTGATAAATATCTGTAATGTGCTGTCTGACTTAGAGAGGCTTCTTGGGCTTTAGTGGCTGCTCTAGAGCTATCTGTGAAGAGTTATCAGAAGAGGACATCAGAGCCTCAGGAGTGAGCAGTTTGCAGAGAGCTCAGAAGGCAATGCCTGGGGTATGCTGATTTTATGGTTCATACCCTCATGTGGGAATCAGAAGGAAAAGCAAGTTTATAAAATGATTTCTTCCATTACTGAGTCTGGACAAAACCATGTTATTGCTTTTTCCCCTTTGAGTTAGTTGCCCATACTATCTCTAATCACACAGAAAACAATACCATCCAGTTATGTACACCATGGGAATATTGTGGGCCAGAACCAGTGTCAACTTCCTATGATTAGTGCATCTGCAGCAAGATGCAGCTGCTTAAAAAAAAAAGAAAAAACAAGAAAAAGTAAAAGAGAGACTTGTTGCCTCCATGTTTCATGATATTTATCTGTTTTCTTGCTGTGATGTTGCAGGATATGCCGTACCACCGCTCCCAGTTTAAGAAATGTGCGGTGGTTGGGAACGGAGGAATTCTGAAGAACAGCAGATGTGGCCGGGAGATTGACAGTGCAGACTTCGTGTTTCGGTAATCACCACAGCACAATTTTCCTTTTTGTCTGTTTTAGTGACAAATAAAGGAGTGCAAGACTATTTTCTCCCATATGGAAACATGGGATTTGCCAAACTGGCCATATCAAGCCTGCTTCTTGCAAAAAATTCAAAGTTTTGAAAAAACACCTCGCTGTATAATATTTATTTTAAAACTATGTTTTGAGGAATTATTTCTCCCTAACTCTCTGTGGTTAATCATTGACTTACCAACAAAGTTTAATGTTGTTATTCAGGAAATCCCCTGTTACTCAGGTTGTGATTTATCCTTCCGTGGACGTTAGCACAGAAGCAGTGTCCCTTGAATGTGGCCATAATTTTCCGGGGCAGTTCTGAAGCAGAGGTACAGCCTCTATTGTGTGACAAGCAGCTTGGCCAGATGTTAATAGCTCCATGCTGTGCAGCTCATGAGCCTCAGAGGTGTGTTTCTGGAGTGGTGCAGAGCTCAAGTGCTGGATAATACAAGTTACAGTGTTCAGTGCTGTAGACTCCAGCATGTGCAGAGACACCTGAATAACTTTGCAGGTGGAGTATCTTCATTCTGTGCTCCCTCCATGTGTGGAGTTATCCAGGCTTTGCATAGGCTGGGGTGTCCCAAGACTTGCATCCCTGGATAATGGAGTTTGTAGCACTTTTATAATTCTTAATATATATGGGAAAGATTTTTTTTATTATTATATTGGGTTTACATGGCAAGGTTTGGTAGGGGAGGGGTACAGGGGTGGTTTCTGTGAGAAGCTGCCAGAAGCTTCCCCAAAGTCTGACAGAGCCAGTGCCAGCCGGCTCTGAGATGGCCCTGCTGCTGGCCAAGGCTGAGCTCACCAGTGATGGGGGCAGCGCCTCTGGGATAACATGTTTAGGAAGGGGGTGAAAAAAACACTGGGCAATTGCAGCTGGGAAAGGAGTGAAAATATGTGAGAGGAACAGCCCTGCAGACACCCAGGTCAGTGAAGAAGGAGGGGGAGGAGGCGCTCCAGGCACCGGAGCAGATACTCCCCTGCAGCCCGTGGTGAAGGCCATGGTGAGGCAGGCTGTGCCCCCGCACCCATGGAGGTTAGCAGTGGAGCAGATGATACCCACCTGCAGCCTGTGGAGGACCCCACGCCGGGGCAGATGGGTGCCCGAAGGAGGCTGTGACCCCGAGGGAAGCCCATGCTGGAGCAGGCTCCTGGCAGGAGCTGTGGCCCCGTGGAGAGAGGAGCCCACGCTGGGGCACGTTTTCTGGCAGGACCTGTGACCCCATGGGGGACCCATGCAGGAGCAGCCTGTTCCTGAAGGGCTGCGCCCCATGGGAGGGACCCACGCTGGAGCAGATCCTGAAGAACTGCAGCCCATGGGAAGGACCCATGCTGGAGCAGTTCGTGGAGAGCTGTCTCCCATGGGAGGGACCCCACGCTGGGGCAGGGGAAGAGTGTGAGGGGTCCTGCCCCTGAGGAGGAAGCAGCTGCAGAGACAGTGTGTGAGGAGCTGACCACAACCCCCATTCCCTGTCCCTCCGCGTGGCTCACGGGGAGGAGGTAGGGAAATCGGGAGTGAAGTTGAGCCTGGGAAGAAGGGAGGAGTGCGGAAAAGGTGTTTTAAGATTTCATTTTTATTTCTCATTATTCTACTCTGATTTGATTGGTAATAAATTGAATTACTTTTCCCCAAGTAGAGTCTGTTTCGACCATGATAGTAACTGCTGAGTGACCTCCCTGTCCTTATCTGGACCCACAAGCCTTTCATTATATTTTCTCTTTCCTGTCCAGATGAGGAGGGGAGTGATGGAGCTGCTTTGGTGGGCACTTGGCATCCAGCCAGGGTCAACTCATCACAATTATTCATATGCATGACCAATCCCTCTCTAAATCCTGTTAAGCTCTTTTCTCAGGTCATGCCATATGACAGGTAGCTCAGAGATTCATGACATGTTCTGTAGAGATGAAAAATCTTTTTAGTTCTGTTGGCCTATTTTCTGATCTTAGATATGTTCCTGTCAGTTTAGAATAACTGCATAAATCAATGCATTTCTCTGACTGCATACCAGCAAAAATTAAGTCAGATTTTGGGTCCTTGCATTCGTAATTTAATTTGGCATTAAATGAGAATAAAATTGTACTGATCTACCTTCAGTATTCATTATTTTCAGACCCCTTGTGTCTAACTCTTGTGCCCATTTTATGGAAAACTATTGTCTTATTTTAATCTGTTAAACAGTCTGAGCTTCACATAATTTGCTTCTTAAGAGCCTAGTGTACCCTACATATATTAAATAGTTATTGTAAATTCCCTTCTATTGTGCTGGATCACAGCTGTCAGTATGGTTGAAATGAATGGTATGTGTTACACATGGAGGTGACAAACTGTTGAGTGGAAGTGGAAATATGGGCAGCAGATGTTATCACTTATGTATAAGAACTTTCAGTGGAGATCTATCTTTACCACTGTTGCTCTTCCTTGAACTCTACCACAACTGCATAAAAAGAACAGATCAGATAGGTACAGAACTTAGAAATTCCTTTTCTACCAGTAATTAATTAAGCAGAGGCTTAAGTAGAAGTGAAATATGAATAAGTACATCAGTACTTGTGCAAAGAAGCCCCCTGGTTCACCACCTCCAAAACACGTAGGACACAAAGATGTGCTAGTGTTTAAGGGCTTAAGGTCTGCTGCCATCAATTTTTAAGTAAAGCTTGTGTTTAAGGTCAAGTCTGAACATATCCACTTTCCAGTCTGACACCAGTTCATCAGACTGTCAGGAATCACCATCTTGGTCACTAACAAAACAATTCCTTAAAATATTTCAAAAACTACCTGTGGAGAACTGCTAACATTCAGTGAAACCTTCAGGACATCTGGGGAAATCTTTTATTGTCAGGAAGCTTGCAGCCAGCAGGATGCAACCAGATTTTTCTATGAAATAAATTCTGATAGTAATGAATTGTGGTACAATAGAATATATAAAATACACACCCGTGAACTGCACTTACTAGTTGTTATTATCTGTCTCCATCTACTGGCCAGAGTGGAGATCTGTAATGAAACGTTGGGTGCTTCTGCAGGTGGGACTACGCTTTTTGTAGGGATGGATTTCTGGAGTCCTATGACAAAACTACGTTTTTTTTCAGATTGTATTGTTTTTATAATGAATTATAACTTTTGACAAATTCATTCTTTCTTAATCCTGGTGGGAGTTTACTGTTTTAAAATATTGGAGACGAATATTTGAAAACCTTTTTCAAATATAATCTAATGAGCACAGTGCCCAGTGCTAGGTGGAACTGAGGATGCTGGAGGACTTCAGAAGGGTGTTGCATGACGTAGCAGAAAAAAGTGCTGGAAATAACATTGCTTATGAGAATGATGAGATGGCTAAAATAAAATTCTCTGACCTTCTAAAGAGGGACTCTCTGGGAGGTAGATGTGAACCTCCTGAGTCTGAGGTCTTTGAAGGATTTTTGTGCATTCCTCTGCTCCCCCACTCGCCCTGTCTTTGTGACTGAACAAATTATGATGGCAGCCAAACTGTGGTATTCACGGTTTCTCCTATTCAGCCCTGATATTAAAAAATATGGAGATGTTTGGGAATTAGGCACAGCAGTATTTTTGAGATGCGGGGATGTCAACAGTGATGGCTTTTATTGTGGCTTATAGATTACTTCAAAAAGTTTTCAAGATCTCAGCAAGTATCTAACGCTAGCTTAAACTGAGTGTAAAACTTTCAAGGCTACACGTTGCCTCTGATAACACATGGTGGAGCTTTTTTATGGTCTGGGTTTCCTATGGAAGTGAAGCTTTTGTGCATGTGCGTATCAGTAACTTCAGCATCTCCTGAGGGATGCTCTAAATTTTGTGAGCTGATTAATCTAGGTCAAGGCCAAGGTGAGGGGAGGCCAGGCAAAGTCGAGGTTTGCAAATTTTCACAAGTTTGGTCCTAATAGTTTTGACATCCTCTGGTGAATCTGTAGAGTCAGAATTGCTGCTCTTACACCACCCTGGGAGATACTTATAAAGGGAAAAGGAAGGGAGGCAGATAGTTTTGTATTAATTAGGACTGGACTGATTTGTCTCTTGTGGAGCATTTCCTCTAAATCCTCTTAGGTATAAACCAAAGCATGTTAAAGCCAATGTTATAGATATAGTTTATCTATTAATTATTGAATACAGCTCATCCGTTGATGAGGAAGTCTTTGATTTTATAGACTGATTCTCCTTGGGGCTTCATCCTAAACTGCCAAAGTAAATAGCTGAACCGCTATTAAGGAAGCAAATGAGTGATCATTGGCTACGTCTGCAAAAGGGCTCATCTTTCACAGATGTGGGGAAGAAAAGAAGTCTTCATACAGCCCCTAAGAACTTGTTGCTTTAATGCACAGTTTGGCCATCAACATGTTTTGACACAATTTTAAATTCTCAATCTGTTTCTAGATTTGTTGCTTGGAAGAAATGCTTAAATTAATTCTACTTTCTAGTCCTGAAAATGTGCAAGGAATTTTTTAACTTTCTTACTAACTTCTTTCCTTTATAGATGCAATTTGCCTCCTATATCTGAGAAATACTTTACGGACGTTGGGGTAAAGACGGATGTCGTGACTGTCAATCCCAGTATAATTACTGAAAGGTCATTTCTGTTTTTTGTATTTTCATCTCCTACTGCTGTTCCAAATCTACTTTTCATTAAATGCTAACTGTTACAGAGAATTTTTTCCCCCAATATTACTTTAAACTGACACTATGAATCATACATTTCATTCTGAATTGAAGTCATTCAGTATATGGAATCTGTAACATCTTATAGAAATGTGTTAAACACTTAGACCCGCACATTGATGACAGAAAGTGGGAAGCTGGTGAGCTAAAATCATAACAGCAGAACCATCCTTTCCCTGGAAGTCCTGCAGTGTGCTGGCAAGCCCCGGGCAAATGTATTGGACACATTAAGGTCGAAGAAACTGTTTCCCACTCTAAATGCTTAAATAAAGCAGCACACAGTGCCGTATGTATTTTTAAAATCTGCCAGTTAAACTTTGTAGCCAGGACTGACTGAGTGATTTTAAATTTGTTAATACCTTAATGCCACCTTGCTGACAGGTTTGGGACCATGGGGCTAATTCCTGCTTTCCTTTCTTGATGGGGGAATGTGTTTCTTTTCTTGAGCAACATAAAATAATTTGCTTGCATTGTGAATTTCTTTTAAATGTTGCAGTTAGTAATTTTAGAAATGTTTTTGCTCTGCTTTGGTATTTGCCACTTTTCATACAGTCATGCACTGCGTAGCACACTATACAGTTAACCAAACCTTGGAAAAATGACATACTTCTCATAATAAAATGAGAAGTGAGACATGATCAGAAATGTCTACAAATTTTGTCCACTGGTTAATGAATGTATTCTCAAAAGAGGAGGGAAAATGTATTTTTTTATCCCCTGCATTTTTTACCCTACATTTCATACTGACACATCAGCTACAGATCTAATTATATTCGCCTTTCAATGATGTCTGTGTCAGAAATGTTTCAGTAAAAGCCCATTGGAGGTTTCTTGTCTGCTGGGTCCAGATTGAGTCCGCACTGGTCTGACCATCACTTGCGTCCTTTTCCCTTTAGATTTCACAAGCTGGAAAAATGGAGGAAACCCTTCTATGACGTGCTCCAGGTCTACGAGAACGCTTCCGTGCTGCTGCCAGCTTTCTACAACACACGCAACACGGATGTCTCAATCCGGGTCAAATATGTCCTGGATGATTTTGAATCTCAGCAAGCTGTTTATTACTTTCATCCCCAGTATCTCATAAATGTCTCACGCTACTGGCTTGGCCAGGGGGTGCGGGCTAAGAGGATTAGCACTGGACTGATCCTAGTGACTGCTGCCCTGGAGCTCTGCGAAGAGGTCCACCTTTTTGGCTTTTGGGCCTTCCCCATGAACCCCTCAGGGATTTTTATAACTCACCACTACTACGACAATGTGAAACCTCGCCCTGGTTTTCATGCTATGCCCTCAGAAATCTTCAACTTCCTCCACATGCACAGCAAGGGGATCCTGCGGGTTCATACAGGAACCTGCAGCTGCTGTTGACAGGGACACTTCTTCCTCTGACGCAAAAGTGTAACAGGAACTCGATGCCTGTGTATGGTGTAAGAGGTTTTCTTACACCCTGAGATTATGCAATAATTGTTTGATATAAATTTCCTCAAGGCATTGCATCCCATAAGATCTAGGATACCAACATCTTTCCTGCTCGCAGAGTTGGGTCTGTAACAGTGTGGGAGGAGCAAAACTCTTCTGTCACAGGGCATACACTGCCCTGGAAAACAAGTCAGATAAGAAGCACTTTTCCAAAAGGTTTAGGGATAAACAGAGCACATTAATGTAGTTATCATTTCACTATGAAAAAGAAACTTTTGAGGAGAATCAGTGGTGGAGAATTTTAGCATAAACTGTATGACTTTACATAGGTTTCTGAATTGAGTACCTTGGGGCATTGCCAGATTTTAGTGAAAGCACTCTTCTCTGGCATTTTTGAAAATGTACTCTTTAGCATTGTAGTTTTAAGGGCAAGTATATAACTTGAGGTCTTTGTTCTGTAATGTCACAAAGTATTGGTGAAATATAGCGGATAGACGTGATAGGAACAAACAAGATCACTTTATGAAATTTTTCAGCCAGGATAGAAGAGAATGCTAAACTCCCATTCACAGCAATAGGTAACTGTGTTAATCATGGTGTGCAATTGTTTTAGAGCTTCTTTCTTCTTCCTTCTTGTGTCTTGTATTTCTGCGGATCATGTTTTCTTTCTCATTGACTGTAATGTTTTCCTTCTAGCCAACGCATGAGCAATGTGTGTACTTCCTCCTACAGTGACCATCTCAGCTTCAGATTGGAGTCCTTATTGAAGAAACACGCTTCTTCACACTTCTGCAAGCTTTTCTCAGGATGAGTAGCAAGGAGATAACATAGTAATATTTTCTGAGTTGATTTTTTATTTCAAATAGCACAGTGTAAGATAGAAAAAGGCATTTCCTCTTTGATTTTTTAAAGACTTTGTAAGAGTATCTGAATATTGATTCACTGTCGTGCAGGTCGAGTTAAACACTGTCAGGTATCTGTGATAAGTACTGGCAGGAAATGAAGTTAGAATACAGTGAAGATACTTTGTGGCTTGGATTATGATGCTTATTTTAAAATTATGCATTTCAAGATGTCAGATGGCTTAACGTGTCATTTTTGTATGTTGAGAATGTTACGAAGATAGTAAAAGGGCTGGTGTATTCTTTAAAAAGTTACCTATGTAACTCTGTCAGTTATGCCAAGCTTAATTTTTCAGCTGATACAGTTAACTTGGCAAATTCCTGATGCAGAAAAGGTGCCACATATTGCTGGAGTTTATTTTGTCTGCTTAACTGTGGCGTTGCAGGCTGCTGGTATATGCCCTTTCATACTGGTATGACTGCGAACACAGGAGGATGAGGTTTGCTGTTTCAGCTGTGCTGGTGTAGTCAAATGAACAGAGTTTCCTCACATAAATTCTTAGTCTGAAGCACTTGGGCTGCTGTCCAGTGCCTTGTCTTGTCTTACTTAGATGACAAGATCTTTGATCAAAGATTGGAGTTTTAAGTGCCAGTTCCATATGAGGGATACTTCTTTTGGGAGGGGTGTGTGTGAGGGTTTAAATCCAAATCTGGACTTGGATTTTGATTTTGTAATGCATGAATGCACAAAGCTTCTTTTAAAAGCTTCCGTGCTATGCTGAGAGCTGTGAAAATTGCTCACACTACAGATAAAGTGATCAAAAAGGAAGTGAAGCACAATGGTCACCATTTCACAAGTCCCTACCGACCAGCAGTGACCTGGACAGTATGTGAGAGTGTATTTCCTTAACTTTACGCTAGACTCCAGAGGTCTGATTACTTTAAAAGCAACTCATGTCCTTGATAAAGGTGTTAGAGTTTGCTTGGGAAATACCAGCCAGGGGTAGGTGAAGGACCTGTACTTAAGCTTTATATATTTGTGTTGTTGTGCTTTTGGTCTTAGAGTTATACCGTGTGTTAGTGAGCACCACCTCATACTGACTAGCTGTGAAATATGCAGCACACTAAGAATGAACTTGTAGATGAAATGGTTTCCTTGATTTAATATGCAAAAGAGATATTTGTCTTTGCTGTGTTTTGTAAATTTATGTGCAAAGGGCTTTGATAATGAAGTGCTGTAATGAAAGTACTATTTAGAGAGCAATGTGTCTCTGGGGGTTGGCCATCTTGCTGTGCATTAGCTTTATAAGAGTAATGACGCTGAAGCTGGTACCTAGAGCCCTTACCTTTTATTCTGCCTGAGTATGGGACTAGTAGTGACTTCAGTATGGCTTTGCTGCTGCTACTTTGCTAAGGTTACCTTCTTTAGTAAGGGATTTTTCTTTAGTATGGTGATTGAAGTGAACAAAAGCAACCGAAAGGAGTCTGAGTTGTTGCAAAAGATACTTCAAAAAGATGGGAAAGCACTAGAGAAGCATCCATATGTCAGAAAGAAATGGTGCAAATCCCTCTTTTTAGTTGCAAAAATCTTTTTGGACTTTTGGACAGACGAAAGGATACCCAAAACTGTAATTACAGTTAATCAGTAATTACAGGGTCACAGACATTTCCTTTCCTTTGTTTGCTTCATATAAATAAGCAATGTAAATTCACCTAGATAGACTATACTGTAATAAGTGCTGTTTTACTGTGTTTAGATTTTGATCAGTTATAAATCTATAGCTACTATATTTTTTTAATAATTTTAAAATGTGTGTGCAGGATACTTGCACGTATGCACCAAAGGCCCAGTCTTGCCACATTTATCTGAAAAAAGTCCCCATTCAAGTGGATGGGTATTTTATTTGTGTAGGGACTGCAGAAACAGGCCCAGACATGTCTGTGAAGGTGTACATAGGTGTATAGTTACATATAAAGAGTGATTTGCAATCCAGAAAGATACTTAAAGAAATATATATAAAATAGTCCTTGAGGTGAAATGCATGTTGCAACGTATTTACTTTCTGATTAATTTTTCAGGTGTTGCTCAAAAAAATGATTGAAAAACAATGGCATTCATCAGGAATGGCATATGCAGAAGCGTTCAGATCTCTTTAGGCCTCCTTACCTTGCACCAGGCACTGGAAAATCATATTCCTGCTGCCGTACTGCAGCATCTGTGGGGCCGAGTGGAAATGGCGTGGTGTCAGCTAGCAGGGGCAGGGTGTGAGGATGGATCCCACCTGCTGCTCTGTTCTCTGTAGGTAGCAAGTAAATACAGCCCAGGAGATTTTAGCGATGGGGAGGTCACTGCCTGTGCAATGGCAAAGAGAAGTGGGTGAGCCAGCATTGACCAGCCTGAGCTTCTGCCTGTCCTGCTTAAATGGACGAAAAGAAGGGCTGTTGCAGAAAGAAGGACCCTCCTTGTTTTCTGCCATCATTCTTTGTGTGCTGAGCATAAGAAAATACTCTTCTGACATCAAGAATTTGTCTTGAGATTGAGGCTATTTTGTTTTCCCTTCTCCTATGCAGTCAACGCTCCAAATGTCCCATCTTAACCTTTTTCAAACAGTGGGACACCTGACTGCCAGGAAGCTGGGCGTGTTTGCTGCACACCGTTATGGCAAGTAAAGGGTGTGCACAGCATGTTGTGCTTTCCCATGCAGGCCCCGGAGAAATCCCTCGATACAAAAATCTGATCTGTCCAGGAAGAAACGCTGTCAGCTCTCTGGTACCACATCCTGAGCTCAGGCTGTAATCCCAGCTCTGTTGCTGAGGATATGAAATCTGGGACAGGGAGAGGGAAATTAATAATATTATGGTTTAATCACCAACTCCCCATATTATTTAGGAGAACCTCTTAAGAAGTTTCTGAGATCTGCATACACTGGCAATACAAATTCAGTCAGAAGAACATAGCTAGGACTGCTTCTCCTTTATTGTCAGGCCAACAGAGGAGGCTTATGAATCTGCCAGTGCTTTCACCAAAGGGAAGGAAGTATTTGGTCAAAATGGTTTAGCTGCTTGCTTTTGATTTATGAAATCCAACTTTGCTCTTGGACAGAATGGATTAAATGGTGACAGGGCCATTACAATATTTTAGCATATTTTCTGTGATTGCAATGGAGTTGCCAAAGCCAGCCCATGAATTGCAAAGGGAGAGCCATGCCGTGGCAGCCTCTTCTGCTGCAATCTGTGGCGGGTAGGTCCATGATCACCTGGAAAAGTCACGTCAAGGGATTATGGGAAATTGCGACCACCACCCTGGTCCGGAGCCTTTAACACTGTGGAGTAACATGATAGTGAGGATAGGTGAAATTCCACCGCTTGCAACGTCCAGTAGTAGTTGCCCTAGTCCCTGACAGAAGCTGCCCCCACACAGTCTTGACTGACGATAAATCAAAGGTGACGTTCACTTGGGATAGTTAGATGTAGGAGACAAAAGGAAATCGGCTCTAAGAATAGGCCACCCTGTGGGGGTTGGGTGAATCAGCAGAAACATTTCTCAGACCTTGAAGGCAAAACCAGTAGTGGTGATGCAGGTACGCGGGCGTACAGCCCATGCTTGGCTTTGACTGGCAGGGAGGAGCGATCACTGGTTTGCATGTGAGGGAAACTGGGGTGGATAAAACACTGAGATGTGGAGTGAGGGTGAATCTGACTTTTTTAATCTTCTGAGGCCTGGTGGCTTGTCGGGAAAGATTTGATTGTAGAGAGCACAAGCTTGGGTAGTGAAAATGGAGAGCTCTGGAACGGTCCCTTCCCCCATCTCACTTGCATCTGAGCGTGCAGAGAACTTTGGAGTTTTTACATCTATATGAAGAGGGAAACAGCAAAATATGGCACTCCCTAAGGGCCCCATTCCCTGGGAAATTCTGGAGTGAGCTGAGGTTTCAGGAATCAAGGAGTCAGTATTTATGCTTAGGGCCTTCTTCAAGATCCAGTGAAGTCTGTGGAAAGTTCAGTATACTTCAGAGCAAGCCCCCAGAAGTGGGATCTGACCATGGTCAGGAAAAGCAGCCTCTTGTTTCTTACTCGCTTGATTTCAGATACATTTTTAAAAACATTGTAGGTACGGTGCAGTAGCAATACTGTGTTTTTAATGGTGTGCATAAAGGATAACATATCTGGAAGCAGAAGTGTTGTGACTGTTGCTGTCCCTTCCAGATTTTGGCACTTTTCATCTTTTCAAACTCATCTATGCAAAACATTTCATCGTGGTAGTGTAAATTGCCATATCAAATCACAAATGAACCCTCTGTACCTAACTGTATGTATGTAAATCACATGCCTCGAGAAAAGAGGTGTTTTTCTGCTTGCTTTAAGATACCAGCATGGAATTCATCAGTGATACGAATCTGTTCAAGACAGGATTCAGCCTGTCCCCTTTGAAGCCAGAACAATGTTCGCATTTGGCTTCAACAGAAAAAAACATCTGGTCCAGATGTTTTTGTAAGTCAAGCCAAAACCTGCATCTCCCCAAAACCCCTCCCAGATTATTATATTTTTATGTCTTATTATCATCCTGTCTAATGTGGGTGAGGCTGCTGGGCATCCCTGTGTTATCTGCATGGTATTAAAAATCAACAAGCAATTGTACTTAAGTGCTTTTTAAAATAAACTTAAGGGCATTCCAAATGTACGCTAGGCGTTAGAGTGAGAGAGCTTGAGTCTGGGCCATCAGCAACTCCAACGCTCCCCGAAGCCTTGAGCATCTGAGAAACGTCAGGAATGTGGGATTGGGCCATAGTGGGAAACTTAAAGAGTGACAAATCTGCCTCAGCGCTTCAAGGATTGAAAGCTGTAAATATGTTGCCAACATGTCTGACTTTCCCTTTAGAAGCCATAAATGTTCTCGGTGTTTGATCTTTGGGTAAGTTGATGTATGTTTTAACTGTACTAATTACTGTAAAATGTGTTAGCATGTAAAATGGTGACAAATTAAGCCAGCAAAATCCGATACTGTGTTGGCTAGTTCTCCAAATGTCTGTTCCACCTGAAACTGATGGACCAAGACACTGAAGTATCCCCAATGCTCCATATGGCTTATGAAGACTGCAGCTATTTCCTGTGGGGAGCAAGCAGAATTGAATTAATCCCTGTTTGATAACCTCCTGTTGGCCACACTTATATGTGACAGTAAAGCCTGTCCCCTTAGAGGTGAGGAAAACTGCCTGTACCTGCTCCATCTGTGACAGGACATGATGAATTTTACTTTATTTCTGGGTCCTCCTTATTGTCAACCGTGAGGTCCCTGATCAAACCTCTGCATTTAGCCCATGTAAATTGTATTGAACAGCTGCTGCTGGTTGAACATGTCCCCCATTTTCACTTGGTGGAAACCAAATACTTAATTTGGAAATACTGGAGCAAAACTGGGGAGCTTGGGCTATTATAAAAATAAAGCTTGTTTCATGTTTGTTATTTCTGTAAGGCGATGATGGTGGGGGTGGAGAGATCCAAGTGGAGTCATGGTAGTTTCATGCTGATGTTAATCGCTCACATCCATTGACTCACTTTTCTTTTTACTACCTTCCACCCTGTAATTTTTGCTTATTGTTTCTGTAGCTGTATTATGGTTGTAATAGAAAGCCTATCAATTGATGTAAGCCATAACTAAAACAGTAATCAGGGTATTTTTTTTGGTCTGTGTCACTGTGTTTGAAAGATGATTTAATTCTATCGAATAAACCACTTTAACAGTTTTTTGGGAAAGGCAATCTTTGGGCCTGTTTTTGTGCCGTCAAACTCATTTTGTATTTTCTGCTGTTCTTTGTCTTTGAACAGAGAGAGTCGGAAGCTCAGCTGATAGATACTGGTTCTTAGAGAATACCACCGTAGGATTGTGTGATGGTACATCATATATATATACAGATATGTAAAAGTATATATAGGGCTTCAATATATTCAACATAAATTGAGAATTTGTCACTGGACATTCAATGTTACAGTCTGGACTGTAGCCTACAATGTATATGGGCACAGTAAGGTAATTTATTACTAGAAGTAGCAAACTGTATGCAGACAAGCTTTGAAAAACCTCTGCAATCCATGGGGTTTGCCTGCTTATACCTTCCTAACAGTTCTGTCTCTTACTGTCTTCACCCTTTACATAAACTCATCTTCCCTGGGTCTGGTCTATCTTACATAGCCACAGTCTTACAAGCTTACACTTCCATCAATGTTTCCAGCATCAGGAGAGTTAAAACATAAATGTAAAAATATTTGTGGGAACACAGAGTAGCAGATGAAACAACCATATATTTTTTTTAAATTGGGTATTTTCTTGTAGCATTCTATTGTTCCTAGATTATAAACTGAAACAGGAGTAGGTGATATAAATAATACGATCTTGATATTATCACTGGTATAAGGAAAATGTAAATGAGTTTGAAGATGCAGAGCTGTGGTGAACGCTGGAGGAATCAGTTCTCATTCTTGCTGACGTTAAAACTGATGGATGTACTTCCTTCCCCCAGCTGCTTGTGATTATTGTTAGTGATTATTCAATCAAGAAGAGGAAACATGTGGAGAGGGAAAAATGAATAGACAAATTGACACTGGATGATATAATTGGTGTCTATCACATTGCAAATTGCTCAGCTAAGCAAGCAATCAAAGAATGGTTCATTTCCTAAAGACTGCAGCATCCGTCATTTTCCTTCGTGCCATTTGCAGCCTTTCCTCTGAGAAAGTCTCAACAAAAAGCCGTAGTGATTTACAGAGATGTTTCACCACAGCCTGTCTCTGACAGTGCCCAGGAGTGGATACTTAGGGAAACAGCAGAAGAAATAGGGAAAGTAATAAATGGCCCTTCTGCTGGTATTCCCTCAAGCTGGTATTGCCAGTCTGTATTTTTGGCCTCAGCAGCGCTATGTGGTACCAAGTGTCAGATTTTAGCTCTGCGCTCATGTGACAAAGTGATTCCTTTTGCTTTTGTGAGCTGCTCTTTTCTCCCAAGAGCACCCAGCAAGATGTCTTTGGGTTGTGGGACCTGCTAGGTGGAGCCAGGGCAGATACGGACCTCCCTTCTTCCACCACAGACACCACAGACATCAGCTCTAGGAACAAAAGCTTTATGAATCTCTCTTTATCTCTTTATCTCTTTATCTTTTTTTTCTTCCCCCCCCCCACCCCACCCCCCCCAGCTCTAGAGCTGTGATGAGCACCGCTAAACAGAATCTACTCCTGGGTGGTGAAGCCCTAGCTGTCAGTAATTTTTATTACTTGTTTTCTTGCTCTAAGGCTTCAGTTATCTCTAAGCCCTCCCAGTGGGTCTGGCTAGAGGAATAATCCATTTAAATCCATAAAGGAGATACCGTCCATCGCAGAGAGAGAAAATATTCCATTAAGTGTGTATAGCTGCTGCCACAGGCACCTTTTCAGGTGGAGAAGGCACCCTGGTTACAAGGATGTAAATGGCAACTCTTCCTACATGTAGAAACTCAGACCCCAGTAATTTTTTTCTACACTTGAAAACGATTGAGTTGGCAATTTCAGGTCTTAACCAAGAGCTGGGACCATGAATATTTTGTTGAAGGTGGGATGTAGAATATAGATGGCCATGTAGACCTCTAAGACAATAACACAGATGTCAAATCCTACCACTGAATCAACAGAAATGCTACAGGATGGTGTCTCACTAGGTGTTTGATAGCAGCTGTGATAGCCCTCAGTAGATATCTGTAAGTAGAAAGGCAGAGATGCAAAACAGAACTCTAAAATATTTAACAAGATAATCATTTTCTTGCTCTGCTTTTGAATGAGTGATGTAGACATCCCTCAGCACACTCAGATTATCACCTAAGCCCACAGTCTTACCTGATACACTGACACCATCTTTTTCTCCCTTGGGTGTGTAAGATATCATTTCACAAACCTGCAAAATCAATGGGCAGTTATTTCAGCTCATCATCACCAGCTTCATTTTGCATTTCATTACAACTCTTGGAGGTGAAATCAGAGGTCCAGAACACTTTGCCTGCTCTTTTCTGCCCAGAGCTGTAGAAAAACACCGTGGCAGTACCATCTTCCCTCCTTGCTGACATCTTTCCTCCAGGTGCTCACCTCTCTCTGCCTGCATCCTCCAGCACCTTGGGGCCCATGGGGACATCTTTGCCTGCACCATCCCTTGCCCGCAACCCCTCTTCTTCTGACAGCACCTGGCAGGGACTTATCAGAAAGAAAACGAGGGCTTGGCACTTTAAAAGGTTTCCTGGGGAGTCACTGAATGTCACCGGTGGGTCAGAAATCAGGTTGTACAGAGGTCCTAGCTGATGAGTGGCTCTTGGACTCCTGTCCATCCTGATTCCTGTGATTCAGTGCTGCCTTCTGAGTCCTCCAGATGTCCTCATATATGAAGGGTCTCCCAGATATAAGGTTTGCTACCAGGACAGGCTTAACTGGTCTGATAGAGAATGGTAAAATGCATCAACAAAAATAAGCTTTCTCTGGGCTTCTTTGCATCTTCAGGAAAGAAAAAAAGAAGGACTCAAAGCCACTGTTTCTCTTTCTCAGGGCATCTTTTGTTTTTTCTTGCACGAATAGATCTTGTCAGATGTGTGAACAGCCAGGACCGCCACACTGTCCGTTTAAGCAATCTTTGTGCCTTGCTAGACTTAGAGCCAGTTTTTGGAAAATGAAGTTCATCTTTTTCCTGGATGAGGTGAACAAAAAGCCGTCGAGGCATCTGAGCTGAAGCCTGGAGCTTCACGGAGTGTTTTCATCTCACTGCCTCTTTGCTTAGTGGCACTTGATAAAACTGGACTGCAGTCAGGTCAGGCAGGCAAATGCCTTTCAGCAGTGGAAGTTAATCTTGGCAACTTCTGTGTTTCTAAGTACATTATTTCCCATGAGAATCTCTAGGGCACTGAGGGAGTCTGATAATTTTGCAAATAATTTGCCATCTTTGCTGCTCAATCAAATGCCATCAGGTGATAAAATAAAATACTTGAGTCCTTAATGCTGTGCTCTTTGGATGTTTCCGTGAGCATGTGGTGCAGGATGATAAATATGGAATATGCGTCCCTTTCACTTGAAAAGATTAATGGCATCTTTGGCTTCTCCTATAGCTTTTTCATGAAGTACTGTGTATTGAGAATGTGGTTTTTTTGTTTCAGAAGTGTCTCCTCAATCACATCTTTAATAAATCTCTCAGAAACTTTGCTTCACATGGCAACATTTGGGAAAGGTTATGCAGCAGTGATGGATTTCAGTATCGCACTACATGGAAAACTGATTAGGTAGGCTCTTAGAATGATGGTGAGAATGAAAATTAACAACCAGCAGATATTTCTATTTCTTCTTGATGGAGTATCAGTCACTTATGCAGAACTGGTGCTATTCTTGCAACCAGAGGAGATGGTCTCCTTTTCCCCTCCAATTCTGATGGTCTGAGTATTCTGTAGATAAAACTGGCTAAAGTCAATGTATTCTGGAGAAAGAATAGCCATGTCTGATCAGTGAGGGAATTTGGCTGAATATCCTTTTTTGTTTACAGACATGCCCAGTTTATGACTGGCTCAGCTCCCCGGAAGGTCCCATGGGCGGTGGGGCCCAGATTTGCCACCAGCGGGAGGAGACCCCTGCGGGTGACGGTGGCTTTTCCCACCCCACGTGTGTGGAGCCCCCCATAACCAGGTGGTTCGACAGGTGCGTGCCCTCTCTCCTACTGAGATATAGGGTGGGTGACATGCAGCCACAACCCCTTGAAGGGAATATCACAGTGTGGTGCAAGCTGCTTTGTCCCCCACCTCCCTTCCCTTGCTGAAGTGGAATGAGTCTCACCATTCCTCCTGCCTTTTCCTGGGAATCTGGTTTGCTTTGTCTACAAGGTAATAGGGAAATGGTGAGAGGTCCCTCCTTGTTCTGCCAGAACACGCAAATCTAGAAAACCTTTGGTCCACAGCAATCTTCAGGCTGATGTTTATGGCCTGGGGGATCTCTCTGCTTCTTTTTCCCAGCAGCTGAAGGGAGGCAGGAGGATGCTGCAGAGCCTCTGCACATCACTTTGCACCAGTCTCAGAACAGCCCCAGAACCAGATTTGGTCTAACCTTCTGCCTTGCTGCTGCCACTGAGAAAACTTAAAAGCCAGTCTTGCCTGGCACCTTTGCAACCTACCCCAGGAGGTTCCTGGTCTTGCTTGAGCCTCATTCTTGTCTAATGAAGATGCATTTTTTTTTTTAATGCATTGACTTTTCTCCTTAACCCTGCTAGCAGAATTAAACGTTTACACATTGCCACAGGAGGAACCATGCATGTCCACAAGCTGAAAACATCTAAAACACATCCAGAACAGTTTTGTGAGCAGTGGAGCTGAGGAAATCCCAGAATCCCAGGTTGGAAGGGACCTCAGGGATCATCTACTCCAACCTTTCTAGGAAGAGCCCAGTCTAGACAAGATGTCCCAGCGCCCTGTCCAGCCGAATCTTGAAGGTGTCCAACGTGGCCGAGTCAACCCCTTCCCTGGGGAGATTATTCCAATGGTGACTGTCCTCACTGTGAAAAATTTCCCTCTCGTGTCCAATCGGAATCTCCCCAAGAGCAACTTGTGTCCATTCCCCCTTGTCCTCTCCATGTGACTCCGTGTAAAAAGGGAGTCTCCGTCTTCTTTGTAGCTGCCCCTTAAGTACTGGTACATGGCGATGAGATCCCCTCTGAGCCTCCTCTTCTCAAGGCTGAACAAACCCAGCTCTCCCAGCCTATCCTCCTATGGCAGCTTCCCAGTCCTTTGATCATCCTGGTGGCCCTTCTCTGGACCCCTTCCAGCCTGGCCACATCCTTTTTGTACAGCAGGGACCAGAACTGCACACAGCACTCCAGGTGTGGCCTGACAAGCGCTGAGTAGAGCGGAAAATTACCTTCTTCTGGATTTATGGATCATGGTGGGCAGATTATTTTTTTATATAAGAGCATCCATGGGTTATCCTGTATTAGACCTTATACAACTGACCCAGCAGAGAGATGCTATGAATGCTTACATGAACAGAAGATATTAAATCAGATTTTCTGCCATATTAGACACCAGAGATCCCCCTCCTTGTTTGGGATTTCTCCCCTTTGCAAATTCTCCAGTATAATGAAAGCACAACTGTACATGCACTATCCACAACAGCTATTTCCCTAAAATATTCCATAAAATACCTAGGAAGAGGCTGTCTCTGGAAGCACTGACTTGCTCTTGGCCTTGATTGAAATTTAGCACAGAAGCTGGAAGGGAGAAGAGAGGGGAGGGCAGACAGGCACAGGCAGGGCCTTACACAACCCTTTCTATAAGAAATCATGTCAACAGGCAATATTAACCCCAAAATACTAAGTACTTGCCCAATAACTGCTCTGTTATCTTAAAAAATTTTTATCTGAGTGAATTTGGAGACACTTCACTGGATGGTAAACTTTGTCACAAAGAAGAGGCTGATAAGACACATACAAATGTATCTTGATGATTGGGTTGGAAAAGTAGCAGACATTTGCATCTTTATAGGCTCTTATTATTGAAGTTTTTGGGTGAATTTTCAACCAGTTCACCAGATGCTGAGTGGCCTCTGCAGAGTCCTTAATACACCGAGTTCTCATCAGCTGTGGGTCTTTGTGGCATAGCTCATTTCCATCTTCTGTGCTGAGTATTTTTGACCATCCCTAGTGCAAATTTTTAGTAAGTATTGCTAACCTTTTGCTTGGAAAATATATTTTTATGATTAGCAAACTTTGTAGCTGCATGAGCAAAAGATTTAATTTCTGGGGATTAATTAACATATACCTTAAAATTCTTTTAATCTATTAGCCTTTTGGTTGTTAATTTTGTACTAATAACAAGCAGGAAAAGCAAACAAGATGTGTTTATTAAGCAATCAAATATATGTTTTTACAGTGGGTGCTTCAGAAGAAAATAAAATAATTTGGCCTTGCCCCCTTATGGTAGCCAATATTATTTTTATAGCAATGTTATTGTTTTCTGCTGCATAATTTTATACCATGATTATGGCTGTTAAACGGGGCTTGCTATGAAGGACAAGTATTTGCTAAAGCCTCCCAGTAGTCTGACCATAAATCACATAGACTTAGATGGGTCTGGTTGGGTTGTTAACCTTCACTGTCTGTTTTTAAGCCCAGTCATACTCTTTGCACAAGAAGACTGAACGTGGCTGATCTCAGAGTGTTAAGTTTCATAATTTTTGAGTGGCAAATGAGATCTCTGCCAAGTAGCAAATGGCTTTGCCCGAAGCTGAGGTCAAGGTCTTGCTTGTTGATGGTTTGAGACACAACTCCAACATGGTATGACTCTGACAAATGAAGAGGTGAGAACCTGCCTTGTTTCTTTCTCCATTGGTCTCCAGCAGCGTGAGTGGCGTTAATGAGCTCAGCTGCATATTATTCGCATTCTCAGTTTATAGATGGGAAGCCAGAGACAGAAAAGTTGAGTCTGCACCTCCTGCAAATACAGAGTAACGATACTCATCGTGAAATTTCTCTTTCCTAATTGTAGGCATTTCCAGTGTAGAGCACACAGGTGAGCTCCTTGCCAGGGCTCTGACTGCAGAAACATGTACCAGATTTAACAGCTTAGGCCAGTTTTGTTGGCTGACGTAGCTGAATAACTAAAATAATTTTGTTCTTCCAAAATGGCACCAGAGTGAGAGCATTTTTTTCTGAGAGGACCTCATCCTGCCTTTCCTCTGCATCACCCAGCAAGGACTAGTGCTAAACGAAAATGTCATCCTGCACCTGCCCAAGGTCAAGGTTAGGTGTTGTCTTCTCTGACAAACTCATGCCCTTAAAGAGATCTATTTAAAAAAAAAAAAAAAATAAAATCAGGCTGACCTTAAACTTGGAGCAGTCTTCTGTTTTGCATAACTACAGAAACAAAGTGAAGCTGTAATTTAGAAAGGGCATTCATCCCAGTAAAGCCAGCTTGTGTTGCAGAGCTGTCTGTGCTCATGATCTGGGCTCTGATATTGGGATGTAATTGCTTTTCTAATATCCATGTATTATTTACACTATGCTACTGTTACAAACAATGGCAAACTCCTTTTGACTCCAGATCTGTTGTTACTGTAATGTATTTATTAGAGCAATACAAGGTCAGGCTAACCTCAGTTATTTGACTGTAATTGACCCAAATGAAATCAATAGTTTTTGTCCTGTAACACCAATGTAAGTGAGAACCAAATCAGGGCTTTGGAGTATTAATTTACTTTATTGCCATATCTTCATAGATGGTTATTAATACTTTAAGTATTAATGCTGCTGCTTTATTTATAACACAGAGATATATCTTACATGTTTCCTAGGTTTTTTTTCAGGAGAACGGCTTGAAGGGAAAACAGAGCAAGACACGCACATCAAAGATGACTGGATCAATGGTGACTGAGGCAATGTTAGTCTTCAAGCTCTCACTAGTGTCAGTTAATACCTTTGCAATCCTCAGTCCAGAAATTTTATATATAATAATATCACCCTGCAGAAAACTTTTGGTGTGGGATTTCAGATTATTCTGATTTTCTTCTAAGTGAAATTACAGACTAGAATGGGCTGCAGGGAGAGTGGGAGTTTCAGTGACTTAAAATCTAACTCAAAATATCTGTGTAGTAAGCTCTCCGTTACCTCTGGTGCCAGGAGGCAGGGCCAGCCTGGGCAAAGAAAAGCCCAGGGGGAGAAAGCACCAGAGTGCCAGGCAGAGATATTTCTGGTCATCATTTGTAATTTGCCCTACGCATGTTTGAGGCTGATAGTGTCCCTGCTCACCACCGTTGCATTGTTTTCCTTGCTCTAAACATGTCTTTCCTGCCTTTATCTTTCCAAGGACTTGCCCTTCACTGTTCTGTATCTCCACCTGTGCTACTCAGGGAGCCCTGAGGCACACAAGGGCGATCACATCTATCGCTGTTTGAGATGTTTGATTATAGCTTGAGGTAACTGATGCTTGTGTTAGACGGAGGCTACTCAAAAAAGGCCACTTCTGGCTGTATGTGAGACTGTTTGTGATGTCACCACCCCCTCATGGCACTTGTGGGTCCATGAGTGTGTGCTGGACCACACATCCTGGTTGTGCAGGGGAAGAGCTTGGCTCCCCCATGGTCATTAGCTCACAACCGTGCAGGAATTCTGGCTTTAGTGGCAAAATATATATGATATTGTCCCCAGGCCAGCCACCTGTACCGGATTTAGGTGTGTTCTGTGTAAATGAGGGTGATATAGCACAGCTTCTCTGCTCTTTGCTGAATTCAACAGCTCAAAGTTGTGATGGCTTTGCTGCTTATGTGATGAATCATCACCTTCACCCCACCATTACCTTGCTCTCTGTTTTGAGCAAGGGTAGTCTGTATGCTTCTCCACAGTTTGTTCTTTTTTGGGAGTTTTCTCTAGTGACGCACTTATATCTAGAAGGGGTAACAGCTGCCAGATCAAAAGGATGCCAAATGAGCCACATTTAAAACTTTCCCAGGGAAAAATTTCATTATTCAGTGAGGATGCTAATGCAGCACCTGAGTAGCATTTTTCTTCTCATTATCAGTTTCAGTGGACTGATATGGCAAACACCTAAAAAACCAAAAGAACCCAACCCAACCCAATGGTCAGCTGCTGGACAGGAAGTCCAAGGTGAGAAGGATGAGGCGGGCAGGCTGGCACTGGTCTCATGTGCTTGGAGCTGCTCCATATGCTTGGAAAATACTTTCATCCAAATGAATGAGGAGACCTCTTTTTTCATATTGATGACTCCTCTATTTTTTTAAATTATGTCCATGCCTTAATTCACACACAAACTTTCCGTTTGATAAGCTTTGTTTCATTTATTCTCCTTCCAGCAAAACCCCTCGTCTCCCCTTCATTGCCCAATGATGCTTGAATCAGCCCACACCTTCTGTAGCTGAATTAAGTAATTTTCTGCATTGCAACTTACTTCATAACAGACTAAATTCCAAAGATAAGAGAGCTGGTATATTTTCATTTCTTAAAAAATAAACAATAATCAAAAGAGAATTAAGTTTAGTCAGGCGCCCTCTCTCTTTAGAAATCCATGTTGCAACATATCTTATTCCTTATTAACCTCCAAAGTCTAACTGAGACTGACTTTTGGAATGTCTCTCCCTTTTCCCCCTTTACTTACGATTTAGATTTGAAACAATATGCTTTGAATTTCCACTCAAAAAAATTCCCCAGCTGCCTCCAAATTTCGGTCCATTAGCTCTTTGAAGCAGTTGAGTTCACTGATTGGCTCCATTATTTGTTTCAAGATTTGTCTTTTTGAGTTTACAAAAGCCAGTAAAGCAAAGACTGCTTCAATATGTGCTTGCCTATACACAAGCACCTAAAACTGGGTCATGTTAATAAACAACCATTTGTGGAAAAGCGTTTGCCGTGATAATGAGTAAACCAAAACATGGCCTAAGTTCAATAATTTCTCTCTGAGGTATGGTGTGCTGCAGGGTGAACACGCCTGGTTGGGACCTCCTGGTCCATGCTGCATCGCAGGCTGGTGGTGCCACCCCAGCTAGTGCTTGAGCAGAAACTCCTCTAACACCCCCTGTAGAGCCCTGTGGCAGGGTTGATATGTTTAATGTCTTCCAAGTTCAATATTAAGACTCCAAGTTTGCTCTTCCAAAGAGAGTTTGTGAGACATCACTTACTCTAGGCAAAGCCTGCTCACCAGGCTGTTGGCCTGCAGTGATAGCCAGATCTTCATGAAACCATAGTTCCTTATTTAGTATTTTAACTACAGTGAAAAAATTCCTTTTCAAAAAGAAAGTGCATGTTTTGAGTTGTGACCTGAGGAAGAACTGTAGATGGTGTCTTCAAACCAAGGTTTCTGGATCAGATTTTCTTAAGGATTCTGCACTGACCTAATTTTGTTTCTATCGCAAAGCAGTGGTGACCTGTCCTTTGGTCAAGTGCAGGTAAAGCTGTTCATCATCCACAGCTTTCACCAGTTGCTCTTTACCCAAATAGAAAATGCTTGGGAAAGAGGGAAGAAATCTGTGCTCAAGTCTGATCACTGAAAAGAAAAACAAAATACTTTAAGTTCCATTTAACTTCAGGACTGAAGATATTCTCAGTTATATAAGATAGACGCCATCAGACAAACCTGATCTGTGCCTTAAGAAAGGGATTTTACTGTTCTTTTTACTGATGTTAAAAGTCAGAAACTGGAGAGTTTTTTCCACCTTTGTACAAAAAGATAAAACGGATCTAGTCTGTAGTATGTGGAGAAAGTCAAGGTGAGTTAAATAGAAGAAATGAAATTATGGGTGAAACCTGCAATGGCAGAACATCTGCTTAATGTGCAATTAGTTATTTCTTCCCCCACCCCATGTTATCCTCTCCCCACCATCTCTCACAGATGGCTTCATATTTCTTTAAAGCAGTCATTAACTCTGACAGGGCTCTCAGCTGACTGCCTTTGGCATGTAAATACCCTGCCTCCCCTCCCTGCTGCTTCGGCCAGTTCCTCTGGTGAGGACACCTGAGACCAGGGGAAGAAAGTTTTCTCTCCCAGGTAGCTTCATTTATCAATCTGCAACCAGCAGCTGGAGAAGGCTGATCACCAGCAGAGCAAGAGCAGTCACCATGTGGTGGGGGAAGAAGAAGCTCCAGTCAACTGGTGGGTGTACTGGTAGGGTAATGACTTTCACCTTTCTGTCCTTATACCCAAATTCTAGATGCCCACAGACCCCTTTTCCCTCCCTTCCTCCAGAAAGCAAGCCCCAACAATGTCAATTTAATGTATATCCAAAAGTTATAATGTGACTTTTTTTTTTCCATAATTACAGAGGAAAAAAACCACCAACCTTAAGAACCTTTTAGATCTGTAAGGAGAAAGTATTTAAAATATGCGAATAAAAAGTCTGGAGGCATGCAAAGCAATGTAATAACAGCTTCTGTTTATCCTGAGCCTGGTGCCAATATTTTGGAGTCAGGTAGAAAACCTAAACTGGCACCATTTTTTTGAAGTCTCACCACATAGTCCTCTGACAGAGAAGATAGATGAGATAAAAAATGAGTGCTGCTATTCTTTAGCACAGCTGGAGAGTATCTGTAAAAATATGCATAAACTGGGGCAATGAGTACTGGAGTGCCCTGTTTGCTCCTCTGCCTCAGCTTTGCCCTCAAAGGAGCTGAATTTATATAAGTTAATAATGGGGAAATAAAAATTTGCATGATGACTTGACAGCTTATGATTATAATAAACTTCCTCAAACCCATATGATTGGAGGATTGCATAGGCTAGGCTGCTGCTGTATGAAACAAGAGGTTTATTGTTTAATATTTTGAATGAAATAATGCAGACTGGAACAGACTTGAAGTTCTGGCCCTAGCAATGAGGGCTGAACTGTGCTGAAAATCTTGATGGTAAAATGGTAAAGGGTGAGAAGCCTTTTGTGCTTTCCCTGCTTTATTTATCTTTATTTGCATGTTAATTGGTGTGTTAGTAAATCTTCAAAGTCTCTGTCAAAAGACCAAGAAGAGTTATACTTTCACAAGCTGTTTGTTAACTGTATATGTGAATTATTCTGCTTTATATCTTCTCTTGAAAAGATGTATGCCTTTCAAATAAAGGCACGACTTGTCCTTTATATGTCAGAGACAACACACTGTTGAATTTTGGAGCACTGCTCTGTTCTTTGAACAGGTCTAATGTCACCACTGAAATCCCTAATTTGGACTCAGGGGTCTGAAGCTTAGTTTTAAGCTCATCTCAGGTGTGCTGCTGGCCTGGAACCCAAGCAGAGGATGGAGGAGGCACAGTGCTGCATGGTCCTAGTCACCGACTTCCTGTGGTGGGTGGCATGCCATGGTCTAGGTTAGCTAAAGTTATCTTTTGACAATAGTTCTTGGTTAAGCCTGTTGCAAAAATGTTAGTGAACGGAGTATGCAGGTACGAGGGATTTTTGATAGCTCAGCTTCAAGAATTCAACAGAATATCATACATTGCTTGTCGTCTCCAAGGCAGATATCTTTTGATGGGTTTTGAGTATCTTGGTGGCTGTTCCATGTTGTGGCAAGAGATAACGAGGGGGAGGTTTGTCCTTACCTCTGCCCAGAGCCCTTCAGGAGGGCACAGGCTGCTCTTCTAGTGATGCCAGCAGGCACTGGTGGCCTTTGTCTCAAGAAAACATCAGTTGGCGATCTCCTGGGGAATTTTTTCAGAAAACCTTCTAACTTGAGAAACTTAAACAAAGGGGGGAAAAATGTGTTTGCCTTCTGGTTAAACAGCTGAATGCATTAAACGGCTGCATATCCAATGCTATTTTGTGCTGCAATGACGATCACGCTCCCCACGAAGCAGGCAGCAGTGAACTTCATCCAACATAACACTTAAAGGGCTGTTTAGTTCGGTAAGAGCTAGCTCCAGTGAGACTGTGGACAGGTTTGCAGTGAAGGAGATAATAAATTATTTTGAAGGGTTGATGAAATTAAGTCTTCAGCCAAGTCACAAAAAGCCACCCCTGAGATGGTAAAGCTGGGAACCACACCTGTCTGCAAGGTCCTGGCTTATGGCAGGATGGGTCTGAGATGGGAGCTGCCGTTGTCAAGGCCCAGTGAAAAACGGTGCAAAACGTGCCTTGGTTTAGGAAAGCAACATTTGGAAATTGTGGCCTTGTGCAACTTCTTTGTGAAGGGAATGAAAAAAATTGCACAAATGTTTTGTCTGCAAAGAGCTGAAATTCCCATTGGATTCCCTGTGACCACTGGGAAGCCTCTAAGCACTCACGAAGTCCAACAGGCAAAATCCTGCCTTGATCTGGTTCAGTAAAAGCTTGCTGCTAAGGCCAGCGTTTTACCCTGCGGGTCTAATTACACGCTTAGAGCTGATCAGCTGCAAAAGTGCTTTCTGGACTGAGCCTTTGCCCCCTAGAAACTGCTGGGAATTAGATGGGTTTCGGTTGGCTTTTCAGTTCAGTTAGTTGGCAGAGCTGATCTCAGCATGGTATATGACTGACTTAGAACTCCCAGACTGGAGCTGTAACATTTCCCTCCTCATCTCTTCTCATAAAGGTGCCCTCTACAAGTTTTTTGGTATCAGGTTATTTCACCTGTTTGATATCATACATATGCCTTGCTTGTTCACATTCATCCTTTGTGTGCTGTAGTCTGTGCAAAGACAGCGCTGGCTGTGCTTTGTTACTTTTCTCTCACCTTTATATTTGTGTACATGCTTCAGTTGCTGTTGGTGCTTGTATACTCTGTGTGTGCATATATATGCACATATAGAAGCTCTCTTTGCTCCTGCCATGTTGGCCCTTTCTTCTAGCAGAGAGGAAATACAAGTAACTGTCATTCTGCTCTTGTTTACGGAGTTCAACTGTCTAGTAATGCAATGATTACTTATGACCATTTAGGTGGATTTGTGGTATTGGGCATAAAACAGCATTTCTAGGAATCCAATTTCAAAGCTAACAGCATGGCGGGGGGGGGGGTTGGAATCATTGCTTGTTTGCTTCTTAACAGCCATGTACCTGTTGCTCAATACAGAGCTGTGGGGATTTCTGCCCTGGTACTTCTGCACGCAAAGTATGCCAGGGCTGGTGCAAAACCTTATTCTCAGGATGCTCCGTGGCTTGGGTTTTGAGTCAGACTCTGTTAGGTACTTTTTGACTCTTAACCTACATTTTACAGGCTGAAAAAAATCCCACTGCTGATCTTCAGTACATGCAGTGACATGAAACAAGCCCGCAGGTATGAAAGGTTTACCATGAACTCCTACTGCAGTGGGAAGGGCTCCTGTGGAAATGGGGGTCCCTGGGTGGGAGGACCTCCCTGTGTGGCTCTGACATAACACACCTGCAATAATCTCAACATCAAACATGCAAAATATTAGAGTTCAAATGAGAAGAGTAAAAAGCTTGTAAATGTGCCTGAAAACTAACAAGTCAAGCACATTAGTTTATCTCAGTGCCGTCTCTGCGTGCTGGTGCCTTCCTGGGCACACAAAGTCAATGTTGCTTCAGTTTAGCAGGTGTAAATACCAACGATGACATTGGAAGCTGAAGTCAGACATAGGAGATATTCTCCAGGGCAGGTGATGAACCATTATTTTGACTATGCTGAATTCTCCAATATTGGAGGCTTTGTTTTTAAACTTCCTGTTTAATTACAGTTATAAATGTTGCCATCCAATCTAACCAGTCCCAGTGCTGTATGAGCAGTAGGACCTGGGATGACTAGACCAAAATCCAGCTGTTTGCCACGAGAGGTAGACGTGTCAGCGTAGGTGTTAAACTTGGATTGCTGTTCAGCTGTGCTGTAATATAATAGTTGTTCTGCTGGCAGGAGATAGCCAAACATGTTTTGTCTTGAAGCAGGGTTTTATCTCTGGATGACCCATTAGATTTGTAGTGGAGGGTGGTCTAGTTTCAGAGTGGGCAGGAAATCAATCAAGCTCAGAAATCAAGTTCAGGGCAGGCTGGTTAATTGGTTCCCTAATGTTACATGTGGACCTGAGTGTTTGCATCTTGTTCACCATCATAGGATGGAGAACACCTGTGTTGGAGTCACCTATGGACAAATAATACAGAGGATACTTGGGGAGGAAATTGGTGTAGTGCATTTTGAGGAAGCTTATTTGCATGCTTACAGCTACTTACAGCCTTATTCAGATAAGGTATAGCAGGCAGCAAGTCCTGCAGGAAATAACTAGATCAGCTCTGACAGCCTGAGAGTAAATCCATGGCACAGACAGATAAGGGGTATTACTATTTCTTGGGTTAGGTCTGAAGCCCTGTAACTCTGAGGGCTTTTCTATTTTGATGTCAGCTTAATAGAAAGCTTTGTATTTACTTGGTGTTATCTGGGCAAGTTCAGCTGCAATTATTTTAGTTTTACCCTTTCCCAGACACACATATATACACTTGCACTCTTGTTTCTTGGCAGCGTGTAATAATGCCTCTAATCCTCCCTGGCAGAAATGTTCTAAACTAATTCTCTTAGCAAAAAATTCTTCTGGGTAATAATTTTGTTGCTGATACAAGAATGGAGGTGAAAAAATATCAGAGTGAAGAAACTTTGGCCAAAAGTTGACTTTCTTTCAGTGCCTGTCTCAAGTAGCTTGCGTGCTGCAAAGCCTTAGTTGTTCTTCAAGGTAAGGATCTTTGGGAGGAGAAGGATAAGGGTGGCTTTATGAGAGGTAGGAAGTGCTACCAGGGTGACTCGCGATTTGGTGTGAATAAAAAGAGAGAAATAAACCTATTCAGCCTGTGTGGTGTAAGCAGACTCACAATTACCACCCAAAATCCCGTATCATAGTTTGGATGGGGTTTGTAGTACTGATAGCATTTCCAGCCTGCAAAAGGCTTGCTTTTGCTCCTTCCTAACAACATGACTTGGAAATTCAGCCTTTACATGTGTTATAAACTTTATGGGTATGATTAATGTTTGAAAGGGTGAAAAGATGAAGAGAACACACATGTTTGTACAGGATTGCAAAAACAAAGATTTGATTTTATTTTTTTTAAAAAGGAAACAAAAACGCAGCAGTTCTGCAGCTGTTCTCAGCTCTCCATCCTCTCTGATCTCTCTTAGAGCAGAGTTAATGCACAGGACTTTCAGCTGTGGTCAATCAATGGCTGATGCATTGTGCTGAACACCCAAATCTGAGAGAAAAGATGCCAAATATTTGATGTGCTTCACTTCCAAGTCTCTGTGCAAAGGCATGATTGTTTTTAACAGCTGAGACAAGTGTCATGCATGGAAAAAGGACCCTGCCTTTGACTTCTGGCAAGACATCTGACCTTCCCTCTTTGAGGCCCTGTCTGCAAAGAGCTGGTTATTATGATTTCTGGGATTTAGAGATGAAAGTAGCTGTGTTGCTCTGGGTCCTCCAGCGGTTGCTAGCAGATGTATGTAAAGTGTCTGTAGGATTTTTGACTTTCCTCATAGAATGTTTGACAGCTGTGTCTGGCTGTGATCGGAGCTGTTACTGCCAGCTGCCTGTCTCAAATCAGTGATGGGATATTACCCTGTCCACGAGAAACAGAAAGAAAGGAGCCAATCTGCATAACAATAGCATAAAACCTCTGGTAGGTTGGAGAAGAGTGTGAAGGTGTTTGATGGGCAGAAAGCAGTTCCTTCAGTAGGTGACCACAGCATCACAGTTTCTTCATTAGCACTTGTTAGTCTCCTGTATTTGGAAAACCAGGGCCATCCTTGCATTTTCTTGGGTGGTATTCATCCCTGTGTATGGAGACACCTCATCTTAGCAGTCATCCATCAACTCTGGCTGGGGTGTGGGGTGGGTTGTTGGGATGTGGACACCTATAGAACACAGGGGACATGAGCCCTACGTGGGCAGCCCTTTTCAGGTGCAGCAAAGGGCAGCAGCTGGACCTGCAGAAAGAGCCAGACCTACAGCTTGGTAGCTGAGCTACTGATGTGAAGGACCTGCCTTTTCATCAAATTGTTCATCTGCAAGGCTTTCGCTGAGGGTGGTGAGCTGGGGCCAGTGATCTTCTGTCAAAGGTTGTCACCAGGAAGCATTCAGAGTCAGGCTGGACAGGGTTCTGAGCAATCTGATCTAGTTCATGTCTCTGCCCTTTGCCAGGGGGTTGGACTAGATGGCTTTTAAAGGTCAAACCCAAACCATTCTATAACCAGGTACACACTAGTGGGGACAAGTCCACTGGTGGAGCAAGTGCTGCTATATTATAATTGATGTAAAAGATTGCTGGACCAGGCCCTGGGAATGGTGAAGGGCCATCAAGACAGACAATACTGGTAAGTCCATGCCAGGACAATGAGCCCTAGGCCATCGATGAAGTATTTCTTTTGTGATGTGCCACAGTAACATCACCTGCTCACAGAGCAATTATTCTGGAGAATGCAGGGTGCCAGGGGCCACATCCATCACAAAGTCTAGCTGCAGCTTAACCCATGAACTACTTAATCCACAAAGGCCCCAAACCCCTGCTGAATCCAGCTGTGGGTTTGTGCCACTCCTGTTTTTTGGGGGCTGTTAGAGAACCTCCCTGCTCTGATGCTGAAAATCTTAAACTTGCTTGTTCAGGAGCCACTACTGCTTCAATAGTTCTTTAATTTTTTTTGTGAAGAACATTTATTATTCCCCTGAGCCTGCTTCCCTACATACAGGTGGCTGCACTCAGCAAGAAAGATGTGAAGACCGTAAACATTGTCGTTTTGCTGCATGTTGTTGCTGGTGACTCACTGATTACCGGAGCAGGGCAGGTAATGGAGTCAGGAGGTGCCCCAGCTTGACTGTGGTGAGCTTCTCGGTGATTGTGGCTGTGCTCCTGCCCTTTTCCTGTCAGCTATGTCTCTCTTCTCTCTATACAGAGCCTTCTGGGCAAGGATTTTCACTCTCAATGTGGTTATTGCAGTGTTCAGCACAGCAGGGACCCAGTCTCTGCTGGGAACTCTAATGTCGCCGCAGAGCAAATACGAAATAACAAATAAAAACAATTTTTTCCCCATTATCTGGGAACAGAGGACACAGAGGCTTCTCTGGTGCCGATTACATTTCTAACAACCATCTTAAAAGGTAAAAGAGCATTTGCAGCACAGGAAGGTGTTTAAGATATGAAACACAGGTGTGTCTGGGCATTGCTGCCAGGAGATTTCTGCCCATGTATGTGCCCGGGTGCAGCTGGGCTGTGCAGCTTCTCCATCTCCCAGGGCAGGAGGGTCTGAGGCAGAACAGGGACTCTAAGCAAGATTTTGGCAGCCCTGCCATGGGCTTTGAGGAGGCTGTGGGTGTCCAGGGGAGGAAATCAATGACTGTTGCTGAGCCAATCTGGCAGCATCTGAAGAGCTGAGCATTTGAGCTCTTCTGGGTTTATTGAATTAGATCCTTATCTTTTAGCAAGGGAGACGAAGGTAGCTTACAGAATTGGCGCATTTGCTGCAAATGCCCCCGAATTCAACAGCAAGCTGTGTGCTACAGGCCTTAATCATTGCTGCTGCTCTGCTCTCTGATACATGGATCTGATATTGAAATCCCGCTTGCCTCTTGGAAGCTTAACTGTGTTGAAGTTGGAGGACATGCATCGGGGTCCGCATATTTACTGTCATTACATCAATTATGGGTCTGAACTCTGCAAACACTTACTGTTGCTATCTAAAGTCAACAGTGGTACTGGCTTCACTGGCAGCACTAAATTCTCTTAGGGATCATACTGTTTGCATTAAATATTAAATGTACTTAGGTTCGACAACCCGTGCATAGGTTTAAATAAAAAATTAAAAATGGTGTTCTTTAGTTGTGTAACTTTTAAGTAAACAGAGCTGTAGAAACATCTGTTAGCTTTGATTTTAATTTACTGTATAATAGCTTACATCATAATAAATGATGTTGTGTGATTTGGATGTAATTTTGAATTTGTCAGGAAGCTTGCAGCCAAATCACTGAAGTTAATGGTAGCTCTGCAATCAGCTTCACTATGTGTCAAATCAGAGGAGCCATTATTGAATTTTAAAAGGCTGAATTACTGTGTTGTTTGTATTAAATCTTAATGCTGTTTTGGATAACGGTAATGTTTTCCCTTGGAGGTATGTACTGAATAGAGTTTCTGTTCCTGAATATAAAAACCAGACAGGGTTTCAGTGGAATTGGTTGAATTCCAATTTTAAAGGGGTTAGATGTATCCAAAAGTAATTTCAAACCTGTCCTAAATGAAAAAATAAATTTCCCCTGGTGGATATAGTGTTATAGTGCAGTCCTTCTTATGAATTAGGAGAATTTAACGGTGCAATGTCATGCTGTTAATCACAAAAACTAATGCACTGACATGCCTGATCTTTAAGGCGGGGGGGTGGGGAAAGTGTTCACATTTCTCTAGGGGTGGGAAAGGAATGGGAACTGCCCTGTACCTGCTTGTTTTGAGGCAGTCTCCCTTCCAGTGGCCAATGCAGGGATGTGCTGCCAGCACCATGAGAGCATCGTCCTGAACTCCTCAGGGTAGGCTGGGAACCAGTAGATGGGTATATGTACACTGTTCTTATACCTTCTATAAGGATGATAATAGTGGTTTTTTTTTCCTTCTCCCCCAGAGCCTCAAGTCTTTTTAAAGAGTCATGGTGTCCTAGACTGTGCTGGTAGTCTTTTGCCATTTCTAAGTTTGTATTTTAAAATAAATAAAATTTTTTAAAAATCTCTTCCCATAAAGCACTTCTGGAGCCATGACAATGACTTGCTAAATCAAAATGAGCCTCCTAGCTCTGGCCAGGTGCCTCCTTCGGCTGATTCTGGTGCTTTGGAGTTACCTGACTGGTCCCTGGAAAGGGAAGGCTATGTCAGCCCAAGGTGCAAATGCTCAACTCCTGTACTGGGGATGGTGGTGAGTTTGGGCTCCTCTGCTAAATCAGCTTGGTCAAGTGCTGCAATAAATCCATTATCTTGCCAAGCTCCAAATTACCTGTTTGGAGGGTGGCATTGCTTCCTGGTTTGATTACTTGCTGTAAGGATTGATTTGTGTTTTGAGTTCTCTGATATGTTTGGAAGAAAACTAGAGATGCACACAAAATGACTAAGCTTGATTGTTTCCATCAATTTTTATGTAGATGATGGCAAGAAAGTCACCTGGCCTGATTTTTCCATTGTTTCCCCAAACACAGCCCAGATGGGGCATCTCTTGGCAGGGACGACAGACCTAGCCTTGTTGTGCTGCAAACTAGGGATTTAAAAGCTGGGGATTTAAAAGCTGGGGATTTAAAACCATTTTTATAACTCTTGGTTAAATCAGCATTTCGTGGGTATCAACATATTTAAAAGGAATTTTAAAAAAATTTTTATTTGTTCATGATTTTCCATGGCAAATTGCTGGCTGGTGGGTTTTTCTTCTTTTCTTCTTTTTAAGATTATTGATTCACTCTGTGCGGTGTCTAGCCCAGCAAAGCCTCTCACCTGCAGGAAAGCACTGGCCCATGGCATCACTGGTGAGCTGGGAGACTTTTCCCATCTCCCTCAGGTGGTGTGTGACAGCAATAGATATAATGAACTCATTTGGATAATTTAGTACTTGCTCAGTGTATCTGGTTTCTCTAGTGACACTCTGATGTTCATGCTTGACTTCTCCACCTCTCAGATAATAAATGAAAGAGGTTTCACCTTGTTGGCAGCAATGGCTTTTGGCCCATTATATTTCCTGACATTGTGTACTTGAGAAATTAAATTACCTAGTTTCCTGGCTAGCTCCCTAATGAATGCCATTAATTAATGTTTTTCAAAGAAGGAGGTGCTTTTAGTTTTAATCCACAGGAGAATCTCTTCCCTTGGCCCACTGCAGGTCAGTCCCTCTGCAGTTGGCTCTGCCCTGCAATGTCCTGTAGGCTTATGCATGAGGCACCATTCCCTAGGGAAATGCCAACCGGGGATAGGGGAAAGCAAGAAATAGTGAAGTAGAGTTGGAAAATGCCAGCTGATTCACCTTCTCTCCCCCATCTTCTCTTCTGCCTCAGTCTCTTGTCCACTACGAGCAACCTCTGCCTTATCAATTGTCTGTTGCCCTTGTTGTGTCTGCCCTCTTGACATTATTGTTTCTCATAGCTAACCTTAAAATACTCTTTTTGTGCATCTTAGGCTAATGCTGCTATACAGTGCTGTCACCGTTTGCTCTTGGATCCTCTTCCAGCCTTTGAAAGAGAAGGCAAATTCAAGTGAAAAGGTTTGCAAAAGATTTGTCCACCTCAGTGCTCCCTAAACATGCCCTTTGGCTTGTAACTTGCTTTATAGCAGTTTTCAGGGGAAGAGCCAGTCCCAGGAGCAGCCAGGTTGATGAAAAGGCTGATATCTGCAGATGGTGAGCCAATGTAGCAAAGACATGCTGCTCACGCTGCAGCTAGAAGATGGGTGGAAATGCACCATGGTATTTTGGTAGGAATTAGGAGGACAGTGTGGATCTGACATCCCTCTGCCCTTTTTTTTCCCCTTTAAATTTCCTCTCCCCAGTGGAAGTGGCAGCTCTGTGTACAAATGAGTATAGGGTATAACCCTGAGCTGAGAGGTGTGGAATGCATGCACCTTGGAGTTCAGGGGTGGCTTTGGTTCTTCTGGATGGTGAAAAAGGGACTGACCTGGGGATGCAGAAGACCAGGGCTGGAGCAATAGGTGTTGTCTGGTTGTGGTGTCCATCTTTTCTTACTGAAGATGGTACTGGATTGAGAAGGTAAAATCTTGGAGTGTTTGTGACATGGGGCTAGGGTGGTGCCTGGCATCTACTGCAGGCAGTAGATCATCAGGGTGATGTGGGATGACTTGGTATGGGCTCAAATTCCCACGTCTGAGCCTTCCTGGTGCCTTGGCAAGGGAGAAGCTGAGTGAATGAGGACCTGGTGCTGCAGCTGGCTTGTTGAGTTGTGGGGGCTGGTAGCTGGGCAGGGAGCGAGCAGAGATGTGCTTGGGCTCTGCAGGGAGAAGCAGCCACATGGATGCAGGCAGCAGTGACAGGTTCTGCATCACTGGGATGGGAGCAAAGCTCTGGGGTTTACTTGGATCTGCTCCAGTTCAGGTGGGGCTTCAAGCATTGATTGATCCTGTTGACTTCAGTGTTTTGACTTATGCCTTAAATCTCACCATGCTTAATACCCTGCAAAACTGAACCTTTTTGGTTCTGTACCTCTGCTGCAGTGCCTGAAGGTAGCTGCTTTCCTCCTCGTATGCCTGCCGCTTAGTCACTTCTGCTGCTGCCTGGAGTTATGATCTGTGGTGTTCTTCACTGGGGGGAAAGAACAGTGTCCTTTGAAATACTTAAAGCTGATGTGAGTCACAGTCTTTTTAAGAAACACTGGATTTTATAGCCTTCTGGCAGAACAGATATGTCAGAAAGTTTTAGGATGCAAGGAGGTAGTTTGATCCCTCCTGGGGGAAACTTAAAATAACTCCTGTACAAGATTACAAAGGAGCCTCACCATCTATTGGGGGTGTTTAGTACTCGGTAGAGAAGTGGCTGATGCTCTGAATCCCTCTTCCCACTTTTAGATGTTGGGCTAATGTATATTATGATCAAAAGGAATAGATGAATTACAGTCTTGGGGCTGAATCTCTCAGTCTCTCGAAATCAGCAAGACTCAAACTGTTAGTCTTTAAGGAAAAAGTCTCCTCAATAGGAAACCACATGCAATACTAGTAGTTGTAGCTAATGTATTAATTGGGGCTGGCTGCACAGCTGGTTTAAACAGAAATAATGCCCTTTAATTTGCTTAGGTGCTAGTCTAGTCCCTTATGTATTGGAGTGTATCTATGTACACTTGAAACTCCTGACCTCTGTACGTCTTATTTTGTTATCACTTTGTGAAAAGGCAGTTGGAGAAGCAGGCGAAAATACAATCAGCTCCTCTCCTGTTTTCTGTTGTTGCAAAACTCCCAAGTTCCCTTGAACAAGAAGTCTTGGATTACATTCTTTCCAAACCCACATTGTGCAGATCCTTTGGTGACAGAGGTTGACTTCAGCTTTGAGACACCTCTGTTTATGCAAAAAGCTACAAATAGAGATTTTGTGAGTTTCTCTTATTTGCTGAGTACACGTAGGCTCAGCTTGACTAAGGACACAATCACAGCCATAACCACGGTTCAGTCTATTTTAAATCATCGTTAATTAATCCTTAGCAGTGGTTAAACTTTGTGAAATAAATTTATAAAAAAGAAGAGCACCTCTTCCACTAGCCTTACACACTTGTTCTTGTCAGGGCTCTGTTTTATCCCAGCAGCATTAAGACATTCTTTCTTCCCAGGCTTGTGGCTTTTAAAACAACTCGTGGCTGTGAATAAACCTTAATGGTTACTGCATGAGTAACTTGCCAGCTGTGGATATCTGGAGCAGATCTTAAATGTCTGACAAGAGCTGTCAAATCAGAGGTACCCCAGCCCCAGGGAAAAGTAGTCAAGGGCATTGCACTCCCAGTTCCTCCTTATTTCATTCAGAAGTGTCATGAGGGTAAAAACCTCTAGGAAATGCTTGGGTGTTGAACCTACGTTGAGCTCTGTGCCCCTGCAGCTCCTCTGGCACGTGAAGCTGGATAGGTTCAATGCCTGCTTGGCTGTGTCCTAGGAGGTGCAGGTGAGCTCCAGGAGGTGCCAGGGATGCTGGAGGGGTCCGTGCTCTGGTGCCTGCTTGTTCAAGCAACAGTAAAGGCTTCATTCTGCGTTGTGGAAGAGTCAACAAAACCCTCTCTTCACATGGATTTAAGACCCCCAACTTCAATCACCTGTTCTTTCAAAAACTGCATTTTTTTAGGCAAATTCTGTTAAGAGACCTCATGCTTTATTCTTGTTTTTAAGATTTTTTTTTTTTCTTATGACTTTGAATAAAGCAATTTCCCCAGTCCTGAGTTTAGGATGGCTACAGGAGCTGTTTTTTCAAGGCTTTTGAGGGCTCAGGGTCTATAAGTGTGTCCCTGCCGATGGGCTCCTACAGCTCCTGGGGACTAGGACCAGAGATGCTTAGTATCTCTCAGCGTTTGCTAGGGAAATATTTCTCTTGGCTAAACCCCATTTTACCAGCAGAGGCCGTCATGCCCATACGCTTGAAGACAGCTCCCACCGAAGCCCATAGACATATTAAAACCTTTCCAGCCCATCTTTGAGATGGATTGGACTCTGTACCCCAGTATCCCCAGCCGCCTCTTGCTGAACGGTTGGGCTGATGTGCTTGCAATGCAGATGCAGATTTTGTTATTTGAGTTAAAAAATAAAAAAAAGGAATGAGTAGTCAAGTGGGGCTGGAAGAAAAAGCAAAGCTCTTAGCAGGCACTGTGAGGTCTGATTAAATCTATAATGACTGGTGCCGCAACACTGGCAAGCGGCTCCCCCAGCACGTCCTCTGCCCAGCCTGGTGTAATCTTGTTCATTACTCATGTACATGGGAGAGGAATTAAATGGCTCCGTTAAAGGAATCCTTTGGTATTTATTCATGTGGCTTTAAATACATTTATTTTCTGAAGGAGGTGGACTGTGTGTATATATATTATAAGTATATGGCATGCTGAGCTGCAGGGAGTATTTTCAAGGAACTATCCAGAGAAGGGGTAGATCCTGCCCTACTGCCAAGTTTATGCATAAATAAATACGAAATCCTGCAGTACTAAAGCTGAGGCAACAGCTGCCAACCCTGCCTGCCCTGCTGTGCCCTGGGGGTTGGCAGATGCCCTGGGCAGAGCATCACGTGCATCAAAGTCCCCTGAAGCTCTGTTACTAGTAGTAATTCAGCTGGAGTTCTAGGATGCCCTTTTTTTCTTGATTAGACCTGAACCCCACAGAGCAGTAGGGGTGGCAGACTCAAACAGCTGGTTCAAAAAACATCTGGAAAACCACTTTGCCTGTATCTGACCTATGTCTTGCTGTTTGTCTTTCACAGCCAGTTTCTTTACCCTCATCTCCATGGGGTGCACTGGTCACTAAAAGAGCATCCCAATACAGACCATGCACGCAGAGAGCAACTCCTTTGAATTGCCCCCAGGCTGTGCAATGAGGATTATGGATTTCTCTAACCATAAGTGCAGAGCAGCATGTATTGAAAAATAACCTCTCCTTTATAAGAGGCTTTACTGCATCTGCCTTGGGAAGGAGACTAGAGCAATTGTTTCTTTGGGATATGTCAGCTGTGCTGCACGATGCCTGGGTTTAGGGCATCTGGATTTTACGGAAATAAGTGCAAAATAGGAAATACATAGAAAGGCATGAACTACAGAAAAGGTGTGTTCATCCCTTGCTTAATATCTACCTAATAATAATTCCATTACCTAATAATGGGACAATTCCAGGTCAAGCATTGTATAGCTTTTAGCAGGTCAGGAAAAAAGGTTACAGGTGATTTAGGACCTCAGATGAACCAAATTATGACCTTTTGTACTCCACCAAATCTGTTATTATTTAAGAAGTCACTCTGGGTGCACGGCAGTCTCATGGGTTCTGGCCCAAGTCTTTTCTTTTGGGGGGGGGGAGGATTTTGGGGAATCTCTTGCTGAATGCAGAGTAAGAATATGAGCCCATATAAATACTGTTGACAGTTTTAACTAATGGTTCTCACCAATAGCTTGGTTGCTTTCCCAGTAGTTCTTTATGCACCAATAAACCCCATTGTTCTTCTCCCAGCTGTTATTCACAAAAAGAACAAAAGCAGGCTGAAGTGTTCTCGGCACATTTCTTTTTAATTAAAACAACAGACGAAGGAAGCGTGCAAAGCAAAGTTTGAGTAAGACATGGCAAATATCTCTTCTCCCCCATCATTTTATCCTATTTGATAGGAATGATTTTGGAATTTTTTTTTTTTTTTTTTTTTTTGTGGCTTGTGCCTGGGGTCCTGTTCTGCTGCACCAGGAGAAAGCGAAGTGCAAAGCTTGAGGTAGCTCGGGGGATGGCTCTCACTGGGGGAACTAGCATGATCTTCCACTGGTGCCTTTAGTGCTTCAGATGTTTCTTCCTGACACATGGCTCTAACTGGGTTATGTGTGCAAGTGTAGCTGGGACTGGTGCATGGCCTCAGCCCTCGCTGGGGTGGCACCAGCCTGAGGCTGCTCCCAGATGTGCCCTGAGCATCCTAAAAGTGGATCTCCCAGGGCAGGGAAAGGCATTTCTTCTACCCCAACAGCTCTGCTGTCAAAGGCAGGTAACTTACTATGGGGGTGGGGTTAAGCAGGTATTAGGAAAATGATTTTAAGGGTAGAAGGAACCAATCTTGCACCTGGATGACTTGTGCTGAGAAATCATAATGCTGCCTTTTGGCATTAGACGTTCATGCTGTCAGCGCCTTGCTGCATAGAGCTGGAGCCGTTCAGAGCAGCAGCTCTCAGGGGCTTGCTGTGATCAAGTGTTTACCCTGCAAATGCATAGCAAAGATATGAGCTTTGCTTTTCTGAGACATCTCTTGATTTTTCTTTTTCTGAAGGCCTGATTTTGTTCTGTAGGGTTTTTTTGTTTTGGTTTTTTTTTTTTGGAGGAAAGGGCTGGCTTTTCTGCAGCCAAAACCTAAATCCAGCTCCCAGCTTTAAGCTGAAATGTCTGTGCCTGCGATTTCTGCTGTGGGCTGATGGCTGTCCCAGAGCGGGGAAGGTTACAGTTATGAATGTAGTGCACTGCAAAGAATCTGTCTGAGAAAATGTGCTGCATCATCAAATATCTCTGCAGGATCCCCAAGATCCTCGGGATTGGCAACATCCACGTGCCTGGACGGTTCCCTTTGGAGCAGTATGCCCTTGGTGCCTACTGAGCCAACTGTCCTGTGCTCGGCCTCACATGCAGAGATACTCTATGTGTCTTTCTGCTGATTGCCAGAAAATAAAGACCTGAAAGTAAACAGGGGATTTCAGGCACAATGCAGGTCCTGTGATACTGATGTCCCAGGAGTTTGGCAAGTGAGTGTATCATAAGGAAGGAGAGGGATTTTTTTTTTTCTTTATGATTTTAAGAACTTAGAAAACATATTCTTGTGTTTCATCCTAAACCAGTGCTTTAATCTTCTTGGAAGCTGTCCCTGAATAATTCACTTTATGATGCTTAATAGAAAGATTTCCATTCAGCATCAGAGGCCATAAAAAAATACAGTGCTTTAAAAAAAAATATTATTCACATGAAATTGGTGGAGACTGGTGCCAAACACCTGTGAAGGAGGGTGGGGCAGACCCTCGCCAACCCTGAATCCTCTGGGTCTGGTGCTCCCCATCCACTCCTGCCTGGGGCAATGCCACTGCCATCCTGCTATCGAAACATCTGTGTGCTCCTGATAACCCACTGCTGATGCCATCCTCCCTTCCAGCCTGGCTGCTAGAAACCTCCAAATTTATCTAGGAATAGTTTTAAATCATGTGCATTAAAGACTTAGAATAGCTGAACCCTCTGACTTACTAATACTTATGGTATCATTAACTTGGGCAGCACACCATCAAGCAAATCGCACTTAATTCATCATTTGAGGAAGCTGTGGGCTGAGTTATCCCAGAGGCAGGGTGGGTGGTAGCAGGAGGCTCTGTATCATCATCCTGCAGCCCTGCCATAAATTCAGCTCTTGCTTCTTCCATTAGTGTGATTTAGTGCCAGACTGACTGCCCTGCTTGGTTTATGTACACTTGAGCTACACCAGAGAAATTCAGTATGGTTTTCCATATGACAATTTTTAATTAAACTTCATTTTCTATGACAAAACCCATAACAACATCTTTGAAGAAGAAGGAATGATTTTTCTTGTTCTATCTTTCTGTTCTCCGTCAAACTTTAAATCATCTGCTCCTGGCTGCAGCTGATATTGACTCAGTATTGTGGTGTTGGTCCTTCCCTTACCTGCCACGAGAGCCTGCTGGAGCCTCTGCAGGGCTGGATGACAACCCAAACTGAACAGTTGGGGCTGTACGCTTACACTGCCATGGGGCTTGGACCACGGCTGCAGTGGTGGCTCGGGTGGGAAGAGAGAGATCGAAGGATTCTCGGTCCCTCCTTGTCTCCCGCTGGCGTGTCTAGCTCTGGGCATGGGAGTTGCATGCACTAGACGTGGGGTGAGCTCCATGCTGACGTCCCTGGGCACAAGCTGGGTGCTGGGCATGCTTCATGCTGTGGTCTCCTTCCAACCATGATGCTACATCATTTATTTTTCCCGTCTTCCACCTCTCTCACCTCAATATTTGCCCGAGAGTTGTCAGATGGGTATATTTGTGCTTATGCTCAGTTATTAATCTAAGTTTTATTTCTCTTTGGTTGGCCAAGATGGGCTGTTGTAAGACCACCTTATGTAAAGCACATTGAGTGTCTTCTGGTCATTGTACTTATTTATTGATTATTGTTTTTTCATTTAGTTGGAGGTGCAGCACAGTAACTGGCAGACAGAGGAGCTGGATGCGAGAGTGCGTTGCTGATGCTGAAGGTCTCCAGACGGAGATCCCGGATGGCTTTGTTTTTTCTGCTCACTGGCCTGGCTGGTCAAAAAAAATCCATGTAAAGTTGAGACCTTTGTTCTCAGTAAGGTGATCCTGACACCATGAATAATGGAGAGGAAATGCAGACGAGTGCGATATGGTTGCTTGGTGGGTCTCCTTTTTCACCCGCTCCTCTGTCTCATAACCACATGACTGGATAGCACTAAGTAATTCTTCATGAGGTTTCTGAAGCTGCTACATGTTACAAGGAAGAGAAATGCCTCTGTCTTATCCTGTCCTGAGCTGGCATGTGAAGGACAAGAAGGAACTTGACCACGTGCCCTCATCTGACTGATTTTCCAGGGAGCTACAACCTTGATTGGCATGTCCTGATACTGTAGACCCAGATTGTCAACTGACCCTGAGCAGAGGCTGAGGCAGCTCTGAAAAAAAGAGAAAGTTCTCAGCACAGACCAATGAATAAATAATAATAACGAAAAGGAGAAAACCCAAAGACCAGGAGAGACAAAAGAGGGAGGAAGGTGCCTCAGCCAAGGAGGTGAAGGAAAGCAGCAAGAGTCAGAAGGAGGTGAGCTGATGGCACCCTTGGGCTGAGAAGGACAAGGGACTCCAGCACATACCTACGTTGAGCCAGGGAGGAGGAAGGACACTGAGAAACGAGGGGAGCCCAGCCCTAGGCAGGGAGAGGAGGACTAAAGGTGGCAGAAGTCAGGTTAAGGGAATCATAAAGTGTTGTTAAAAGTGTAGGGGTAGAAAACAATGACATGAAAGAAAAGACCGAAAAGAACAAAGTGGAAGAGGAGGAGGAGGAGGAGGAGGAAGAAGAGGTAGTGGAAGTAGTTGAGGAGGTAATTGAGGAAGATGAAAGCCAGGAGAAAAAAGGCAAAAAGAAATCAAAGTCTGAGGACTCAGAGAATGATGGGGAAGTGAAGAAAAAGAAAAAGAAAAAAACCAAGCGAAGGGAGTATAGCAGTGAAGATGAGGATGACTATGAGCGCAAAAAGAAAAAGAACAAAAAAGGCAAAAAAGGCAAAGAAAAGAAGAAGAAAAAAGGTGACAAGTCCAAGAAAGGAAAGACAGACAAGAATTTTTTGGAGATGTATGAACAGGAGCTTCGGGACTACCATTCGGACTCCTCCAATGCGACAGAAGATGAGTACAACAAAAAAAAAGGTCAGATCCATTGTTCCTCATCTCCCCTCTTGAACAGGCAGTTATGCTGTTGGCCCTGCAGATGCCCGTCTCAGGAACCTTCCTTTGGGGGCAGGCACTTGTCTTTCCTATGTGGGGAATATTTCTAATTAAATAAGAATTTTTACTATGTGAGGTAGCGCAGACAGATTGTGTCTGTATTAGCTTTTCAGTTTACGAAGTCACTTTGCCCTGTGCATGGTACTGATGTAATTACATTCTCCTAATTAATATTTGCATTGTGGTGTCATTCAGAAGCTGCAATTATCAGATGTGGACAGGCTGGAGAGGGTCCAGAGAAGGCCCGCAAAGATGATCAAAGGACTGGGAAGCCTGCCACATGGGGAAAGGCTGAGAGAAGAGGGTTTGTTCAGCCTTGAGAAATGGAGGCTGAGAGGAGACCTTACCATTTTCAAGTATTTGAAGGGCGGCTATAAAGAAGACAGAGACTCCCTTTTTACAAGGGGTCACACAGAAAAGATGAGGGGTGATGGGTACAAGTTACTCCTGGGGAGATTCCGATTGGACACAAGAGGAAAATTTTTCACAAAGTGAACAATCAGCCATTGCAATAATCTGCCCAGGGAATTGGTGGATTCCCCAATTTAGGACACTTTTAAGGTTTAGCTGGACAGGGTGCTGGGCCACCTTGTCTAGACCATGCTTTTGCCAAGAAAGGTTGGACCAGATGATCCTTGAGGTCCCTCCCAACCTGATATTCTGTAACTATCTTTGTGTAAACAGGGTATATGGCAAGGATGCACAGTCCTGCTCAAGCATACGCAGCAGGAGCATGCCAGTGATTTCAGCAATCAGATGAGCAGGCAGTGGGCCATGTGGAATTGATGTAGAAGCAGGAGGTCTAGCACACTGTCTCTCCGTCTGTTGTAAGTAATCAAATAGGCTGGGGAATTACTGCTAGTCATCTATAAACCTTATTACTGTGCCTGTACAATAAATAGTCCACCTGTTTTATATGCACAGGGTACTTCAGTTCAATGCATGGTAAGCTGTGTAGTGACTTAGGGTTTTAGATGATGCACTTGGTTTCATTAGAAGACCATGGTCTAGAGAAGGATTGCAGCTGTCAACCTGGAAACCTCGAAACAGCTTGTGGAAAAAGACTGTACTTTAGCATTTCATCTGCTGGGTGGCAGCTCGTAATCCCATCCCCAGGAAACCTGCAGCACTGTGGCAGAGAAGTGAGGAAACTGCAAGGTGAGCAGCAAAGACCCATGGTGCCACTTCATGATTAAAATAAAAAGCCCTCGATATGCAGGATGGTGCTCCCCAGCATGGAGAGGTTATCTCCTTATCAGAGAGGTGGGCAGCAAAGAGGTAATGGACTGCTGAGGGGTGACACTGGCCACCCATTACCTGTGCAACTGGATCTTGGTGTGCCTGGGGCAAGACACTTAACCTCTCAACACTGTGGTTTCCCCATCAGTTAATTAGAGTAATAACACTGCTTGTATGTGGCAATTTGGAGAACCGAGTGTGCCTAAGGGATCTCGTAAAGCATCTCACACTTGCAGTGTGGTTATAGGTTAACAATAACTGATGATTTCTGCAACGGTGCTGTATGGCTGCACTGGGAAAAGAAAAATGATTCATCTGCTCTGATGCAGAAGCAAGGCCCTCTCATATACACTGTATTTAGGTCATGTACACAACCTACTCCATTTGTGATGCCTCTCTGGGGGGAGAGAAGTTGTGTCCCCTCCTACCATAATTTTTTTTATTGTAGAGGAGGACTTTTCAAAGAGAGAAGCTCCAGCAAATATTTATAATAATCTCTGTGTGGTCTTCTGCTTAGTTTCTCAACAGTTTCTGTAGAGAAAGTAATAGCTTGTGGTTGAGACATTGGGGAATGAATTAAGTGGGGACTTGATTCTTATAGTCCCTATCAGAAATTTAAAAACTTGGTCCAAAACTTGCAACACTTTTGACATGACAGCCCCAGGACCTCCAAGAAACGTGCCACATGCCAGAAGTCCCAAGGGTGGACCACTGGCTGCTCTCTTGGACCATGGGCTCTCCTCCTTGAGTTTTGTCTCAATATTGTGTACCCTTAATTTCCAGATATTTATGGAAGTGAGTACATACACACATGAAGGAAGAAACAGAGGGCAAAGGAGAGGAGAAGGATGTTGGGTAGGACATACACAGTCAGTGAGCCACTGAGGTTCTCCACCAGTAAAAACCTGCTACTGGGCCATTTGGAAACAAAACCCAAAAGCCCAGGAGCAAACTCTTAACTGCCCTGTCCTTTTGCTTGAGCTTCAGCTATTTACTCTGTCATGCACTGTCCTGCTACTCTTCCTATTTTGACTTAAAACAACAGATTTTTTTTGTGTGTGTGACTTAGTCTGAGGCCACTGCTGCTTTTCCTCCAAGGGACCATTGAGTGAGGTGACTGTTGTTTGGGCAGGCTCTTGAGAAATGTGTAACATCTGCAAAAAGCCTCCCAGAAGCTTTGGGGATGTCAGCTGCCTTTGGTACTGGTGAATGTTCTGTAAAGATATATTTCAGTCCACAAGCTGTGATTTCTTGTGCTGTAAAAAGAGAGATGTTGTAAATGTTTTATAAACAGGGAGTCGATGGTGCCAGTATCATCTGATGTTCTCTTTATCTTATTGTATTAGCAAACAGGAGAAGGGATCTCCCCCATCACATTCAATCAATGACTGGAGAACAAGGTAAATCCAGCTCCTGGGGACAGGAAAACAAAAGATATCAAGTGACTGGGTGATAACGTATCTGAGAAAATTATAGCAGAGATAGCAGATGTTTTTAACTAAATTGCAGCTTAGTCCATTCCTGTGATCCTGGTGTTAATGAGATTAGTTATTTATTAATAAGTACATGCAAAGTTACTTCTACAATACAGTAAGCAAGGCTCTGGGAAGAACTTTTCTGGGGAGAAAAATTATTTTACAATGAGGATGGCAAGAGACTGGTACAGATTGCCCCGAGAATTTGTGGATGCTCCATCCCTGGAAGTGCTAAGGCTGGATGGGGCTCTGAGCAACCTGATCTAGTGAGAGATGTCCCTGCCCATGGCAGGGGGGTCGGACTAGGTGATTTTTAATCGTCTGTTCCAACCCAAACCATTCTATGATCCTGAACTGCCAATAGTAGTGCAAACAGGGCACACTGTGTAATGTAAACTTAATCAGTGGAATCAGTAAATTGGAAGTGCAGTAGGTATCCAGAGACTGTTCATATAGCACCCTGGCTGCCTAAACCATCATTAAAGCTTCTCTAAGTACCAGCTACCTGAGGTTCAGAGCGGATGTCTGAGACCTGAAGCCAATCCTCTGCAGGAACTCCATCTTTCTTTCTCCCTACCTTTCTCTTGATATCTCAGATCTTGTCTGTGATAGGGAAGAGGGAGACCGGTATGGTTATTTATCCCCCTGCTCAGGTCTGGGGTCAGAGAACCATGAAGGAATGGGCCAAGTGTCACTCTGTTTTCTGGGTCACTTCTGCCAAAGCCATGGATATCTTTGGGTTGGTAGGAAGAAAGGAAATGTTTCCTACTCCAAACTTGCTTTTATGCCATTTACTGAGCCTTCCCTCTGGCTGAGCTGGTACCTGTTGGCTCAGTGACTCCAGCCCAGAGACACCCACGGGCTGCGGCAGATAGTGGAAAGCTCCCTCCTGTACTGTGTAAAGTGTTGCTGACACAGGGGCTCTTGGGGCTTCCCTCTATGCAAAGCTGTACTCACCAAGAGGCATATCTCATTTCAGAGGAAAACAATCTTTTTTGGGTCTTATGGGTGGTAACATCCTCTTTTTTTCTTTTATCTCCTCTTTTTTTCCTGCCGAGTTTCAGATCTGGATGTTAAGAAGTGGGTATCTTTCCTTTAAAAAGAAACAAATCTCCCAGTGGATTTTCCTTGTCTTTTGGAAATTTTACTGTAGCAAGCAGTCAGACCTGCTGCACTATGCTCACCCGGTCACCATCTCCAGGGCCAAGGTTGCCAGGACTGTTTCATAGAGGATGAAAGATAAGGCTCTTCCACACATGCAATCTCTTAAATGGTGGGTCTGCATGACGGTAAACAGCTAGGAAAGCTTAGGTGTCTCGTGATGATAAATACATTGCAGAGGCCCATGGGAAACGTACACTCCCATGCAAGGGAGCAAAGCTTGGGTTAGCTCGGAGAAGATGCAGTACTTTGAGGCTGCAGTTGTCTCCTTCAGGGACAGATGCTGAGCACTTTGTATGAAACACATCGGTTTGCCTGTATTGCACAAAGGGCGAAGCTGGACTTCAGTGATCTTGGCAGTGCTGATAATTATAAAATGAAGAAAGCTACTCAAGATATGCATGTTGTTATTAACACATTGTCTCAGGTGGTGATGGGAGGAGGGAAATGGCCACTGTGGATACGCAAATAGATATACAAGCCGTTCATAATTTCTTTTGATGTGCACCATTCATTTTACTGTGTTACATTTATCACATCATGTTCCTTTAGCAAATGCAGCAAAGGGTTACAGAGAAAAAGCACTCAGGATGCGCCAAGTTTATTGCTAGTTTCTATTTAATGTAATTTAGCAGTGGAATGGAGGAGGAGAGCAAGTGCTGTGTGGTTGCCAGCTCTTTCCCTGTGCTATATACAGAACTGGAGAGATATATCACATACTATTATGATACATGATCATCAGTTGCAAAATCACCTCCTTGGTGCCCTGCACCCACTGATCATCCTGAACCGAGGCGTTGGTTAATATTCCAGATCGGAAGGAACAAGGACTTTGCTTTGGAAGACGGATTTTTTTTGTTGTTGTTTTTCCTCCTTACTGCAATTGAGCTTTGCTTTTAGGCATAAAACATTCAAAGAAGAGTTTTGTAACAGTGGCCATTTCATGTATTGTGATCCAGTGGGATGCACAAAGCATGTTACTGAGAGCAGGTGGTGCTGCACCTGCCTTGGAGACGTGGTGGATCACACCTGCTTGCATCTCAGCGTTTTCCATAGTTACAAACAGCCACATGAAATATAAATTTTGGAAACTTTAGATCACTTTTAGAGTACGTTAGGCTGGTGTACCTGGGAACTATCAGCTTGTGTGTCAGAACAAGCCAACACTTAACTAATTGTGATCTTAGTGTTGATTAAGTTGCAGGAGCACTCGCTAATATTTTTAGGAAGGCCAAAAGGTCTTTGGCCTGGCTGTTTGACGCTCCCCACTACACACTTGTGCAGTCCCACCAGAGAGTTAAAGTTGCCTGGAGGTGTCATGCTGAAATGGGGTCTTACAGATCAGAAATGAGTAGTTAAAATGCTGAGGATGGGGCTTTGCAAGGAATCACAGTGGCTCTTTGTCTTTGACTTCCATGGTCTGTGACTGACCTGCAGCAGGGCTGCTGCTAGTCATTGGCATGGAAAATCAGTATTGTAAAGCAGATGAGTGCAAATAAACCTTTAGAGCAAGCCCTCCCAGATGTCTCCTTTTGTTTGCAGGTGTGTGCTCAGCAAGTGCAGGTACAGGGCTGCGGGGAGTGAGCACTTGTGCACACCCCCCCCCCCCAGCTCTCCCTCTCCCCTGGCAGGACCCAGCAGCCCCAAGCATGTGCAGAAGCCATCCTTGTGATGCACGTGTGATCCATTTGGGATGGCTCAGCCCAGCTGGCAGCACCAAAAACAGCACTGAGGAACAGCTGTAGGTGCCAGGCTGCCAAACGCACGGCACAGCTGATGTGCTGGCTGATGCCTGTAAAACCCACACCCATGAGGGCTGCATTTCTCCCGCATTGCTGCTCTCCTCACACCCAAAATACTTAAAACTGAACAGAATGGCAAGTTCAGTTTTCTATCCTTGTTTTTCTGTGGCTACTTTTTAAGACTGAATGTTTGGGTTTTGGATTTTAAAAGAAAATATCTGACAATTCCTGGAGAGAAACTGCTGAGAAGCAGATGTTAAAATGCAGGTTAATATATTCAATTCTAGATATGTTCCCCCTAACCCATGTGTCCCATCAGCCTGGATTTAATGATCTGTAACTTCTAAGGTGTAGGGAAAGGTGTCCTCTCTGAGAAAGGTGACTTTTAGAGGATGCAGGACTAGAACTTGAGCACACTGGAATAATGGAATAATTCAAGAAGATTTGGTGATTTTTTTCCTTTTCCTTTTTTTTTTTTTTTAACCCTTAGGAAACTAAGTGAGATTCCTGTGCTTTTAGAAAAATCCAAGATTTGCCTGGGTAGTTTTTCAGCTTCTCTGGTTGCAGAAAGAAAACTGAGTAGCTGCTTTTGCTCACAGGTACAGCAGTCCCCTTCACTGGTGCATCAAATTCCCAGTTTCAGGACTGCACTGGTATTTTAAGGATCATGAACTTTGTTCCCATTTATACTTCACTAAATATGTCTTCTGAGCTCTCTGTGAAACTCTTTGTCCTCCTGTTCCTGGGTATTTGGACAGGTATCTGAATATTGGTCCATCAAAACAGCAGAATTGCCTCCATCTGGATGAAAAGCCTGGGCAGAAAATTGTACTGAGCTATAAGGGACTAAGCACAGAAAGGTAACCAGGCCAAACCAGTTCTTTATTCCAGCTTAATCCCCACAGCCTCAGGTGCGCTGGTTTATCCATTGGAGCCCCAGGAAAGCAAAGACTTGCAGTAGGGCTGGTGGCAAGAGCCTCTGACTCCCTGATTTACTGGGGGTTTGTGTGTCAGCTGTCAAGGATGCAACTAGGATGTTACTTCCAGATAAGCTCAAAACATATTTTTTTTCTGGTTAAGGCTTCCTCTTGGCTGACTGTTGCTGCATCAACAAATATTTATTTATTCTCAGTGCCTTGCGGGTGCTGATTATTTCCCCAGGCACTGCCAGAGGGCTTTTTCTTCTACCTTTGATTTTAATTCCTTGCTGGACAATGCTGTGCAACACAATGTCACAGACCTGAGCAGCAACACTTAAAAACAGACTGAAAATAATAACTGTGGCTTTGGCTGATGTATTTACAGGTACTACAAGATCTGCTGGACACATTATCACAAAGTAGTTGTTCATCATTGCTGTAACTGGATGTGGCTGTTGGACACTGTCAGTCTTCAGCACTTCACCTCTTGATGTTCAGATCTGCTCTATTTTTCCACATCAGTTTGGTATCCTCCATTTTATTCACATCTCTATCATAGTAGTACCTCTATCAGACTTGCTCTGTGAGCTGTAAGTGTTAATCAGGAGGTATTTTTAAAGGAAGAGGTAAAAGGTGGGAAGGTCGTAGGTTATATCGATTCTTTTTTTTTTTTTAATTTTTTTTTAAGATGCTGTTTGGATAGTGGTAACTGCCCATCATGAATTATTAAGCTGGGAAGTTATGATTAATTCATAATGACATCTAACAATGTGCATGTAAGTGTAGGTAACACACATGTATTTATAACAAGCATCTGACAGATATCAGTCCCTGTTTACACCAAGCTAAAATGCAGCTGGGGCAAAAGGTGCTGGTTCCTCAGCCAAGAGCTGCCAAGGGTGCAGTGTCACCCTCCAGCTTGCAGATGGTGTGTCCGCCATGGGGTGACTGTCCCTGCTCACAGCATCATCTGGTCCTCGTCTGCCGGTGGCTTTGCCAGCTGTTGACTCCTGAACATGATCCTGCTGGATTCACTGCCTTAGGCTGAGCAGTTTTGAAACATGTCACTATTGGCATGTTTTTCTCTGCAAAAACAACTCAGCTGTTCCCCAGAAATAAACCGGGAGGAATGAGCTTCTCATGTCAGGAAACGTCCAACATCCAACACCTGCAACGGCTCCAGACCAAGGATGCTGGGGGTCATAAAAAAAATTACATTTGGTGAAATTTCTCTTCCTGCTACCTGGGTATTGGGGGTCAGAGCTGGCAGCAAGGAGAGCATCTTTCCTTGGTCTTGGTTGTCCTGCTGCCTAGACAACCAGGAGAAAGTGGGGCTCTTATTTGAATCTGGTCTTGGGATCATGTAACAGGCAGCAGGGAATTAATTCCAGCTGCATTCTGCAGACACAATGCTGTACTGCAGGCTTTGTTAGCTCAATTTTGCAGGTAAAATCTGTATCATATTTTACCCAGGCTGCATTTTATAGTTCCCATCGGACAACAACGTCTGTTATTGCTGTTGTCCACTGTGATTCAGAGACACCCGTGTCCTGGCAGGCCCTCCCTGTCATCAAAAGATAAAGAAGGAAATGGAACAGGTTTTTTGCAAAAATGTTTCTCTCCCCTGAGGCACAGCGTTTTCCTCCAGCACAATTTAAACTTGAATAACAAGATGTCAATTGCTAAGCTAATTCTTCTTTGCTGTTCCAGCAAAGAACTGAGACATTTTTTCTGGTGATGCAAAAGCACTTTTAAGCGATAGCTGGAGCACCAAATGAGTAGAGTTTGGCTTCCTTCAGTGCATGAGAATGAAATGTTGATTTCACAATAGCTGGTGAAGTAAAACAAGCTCCTGACCACAACTACTCTGCCTGTGGGAACAGACAGAGCAGTATTCTGCTTTGGATTTATATTTTAAGAGATAAATGATGTTTCAGAGCTCAAGATAATGTTATATGTGTGTAGTAGTAGTAAGTTTGCAGGAAACTTCCCTAATTCATGTATGTGAAGTGTCTCAAAATGCAAGATACTATTAATTTTGCAGTTCTTTATATAATCTATGAATAACAAAACAGATAACAGTGTGCAGACAATCCAAATATTAATGGAAAAAAATCCCTTTCTTTTGCTTTGAATAATTAATTTGGCATCCATGCTGGACTCAAAAGCTGTTTTTGATAAGGATATAAAAAGCAAGCAATCTCTTGTGGTGTGCGAGGCCCGAATCTGTTCTCAGTTTTGCCAATATGAATCTAAAGTCATTGTGCTCAAGTCAATGGAGTTAGTCAGGATTTGCCCCAGAGTGAATGAGAGAAGAATTTGACTCATTTTGTGTATGACAAGATATTTTTCTCAAATTGTGGCTTGATAAAAACAAACAAGCATTGATTTCAGAGGCCATCTTCATGGTGGGTCCTGATAAAACTATAACCATAGCAAGTATTAAACTGGTGTGTTCATGTGCCTAAAGGATCGTTTTGGCAAACATAGCCTGTAACAGACAACACAGACCCTTAAAAACTTCCAAATATTTTGCATAAATATCAAGGTAACTCTTCAGGTGCTCCAAGACAAACATATGCTGAAGTGTTTCAGTAGGAGCCAAAGTGACTGGTGCTTTGCATGAATCAACATCAAGAGAATATTGAGAATAATCAGTGAATTCCCAACTGAAAAAACGGTGAAGTGCAAACAACCATTACCGCTGCTGAGGTAAATGCATCCTGCTACATGGATGCCGCTGAAGGCAGCTCTGATAGCCATAGCTTCAAAACAGTTTGTTTTGGTTTGGGTTGATTTTCAAGATGAAGACAACATCTTGCTGGTTTCTTCCACTGCTTTGTTGTAGGAGGGTTTAGTTCTTGCTCACCTTATGCATGCAGCCTGGAGGTATGGGTTTGTGGATCTTCGAGGAAGCACGGAGTGATGAGGGAGATGAGGTTTGCCATGGGTGTATGATGGCATGTGATAGATCAGCTCAGAGAAGAATAAAAGGCAGAGATACTGGAAGGAGGCAGGCTGCCTCCAGGACACTGGTGTTTTTGTGCATGCTGGGATGTTTCATGTCTGCAGCCACCTTGGAGCTTTCACCCGCTCTGTTTCCCTGCCCATGTTTATAGCATGGCTCAGGTCTTGTTTCTGCTTTCCCTCTTCCTTACCCAAACTCTTTGATCACTCCTCACTAGCTTTGCTGTCTTATTCCACCTGTTTAATCATTCTTGTGGCATAATCCTTAATTTTTTTCTACCAAGGGCCACTCTTGCTTGAAAACAGCTAGGCATCATCATGAGCTCCAGCTCAGTTCTCTGTATTCACTGTATGAGAATGTGACTTGAAGGGATCTGCAGTCTTTGCTGTAATCGGTGCTACGCAGTCCCATGTTGTTGGAGTCAGAAAAACCTGAATTTATCAGCCAAAGCACTCTTCTGCCCTGAAGATATACCTTCTTTGTGGAGCTAAGAAAATTTTGCATGCTCTTATCTAGAGGATCTCAGTCTCCACTTTTCAGTCTTCACAGCTTTACAATAATTTTATCAGCTATTTTGAAGCAAGTGTTTTCTCTACTCTGGCCATTGAATGAATGGGTTTAGAGCATCAGCACTTTCTGCAAGACAGGCAAATGGATGGAAGTTCTTCAAGCAACGCTGCAGTGGAACTTGATACTGATTTTATGCTCTCTGTGTCTAGTGCTTAAAATGACCATTTCTGAATGCTTGTTTGCAGCAAATAAACTAGTGTCTATTATTTCCTTTATTAAGCATGTACATGCCCGTGAAAAACAGTAATGGATTTCAGTCCACGGCAAATCTGTTCTGTTTATCTTGCTGAAACTTCCACCAGTTTCTGAAGTCTTCATGCCGGATAGCTGAACATTGGAATCAGCTGGGGATTCAATATCTACCAGATGAGATAACTACACCAAATTCTGCTTGATTGAGATAATATTTGGAACAAATGAGTCTGTATCAGTGACTGCATTGAAAGCTTTGTATTGACTCTGCCTAGCCCACTGAGAGAAATGCAAGATTTGGATACTGGCCAGAAAGTCAAGCATTCCCATAGTAACACTGTAGATTACTGTAACTTGGCTGTGTTCTGGGCACATAGAATAGACTTACCTTGACCGTGGGGGTGAGCTTGTTTGCCAGTTAAAAACACCCAGGTGTAGGTGTCTTCCTGTGCGCAGAGGCCCATGTGGCAGGGCGATGTTCAAACTGGGATCCAGTACTCTCCCTTTTGGTTTTGCAACCTCTTTTTGCATGTCCTCTACCCATGGTGCATGATGAACTCAGCGAGCACTGGTAGAAAAAGCATTAAGGAGTAGCACAGATGGGGAGGAGCATCTTAACAGTGGCTTAATGACCTGACCAAGCAGCAGCTTGGGTGAAGAGGCATGGACATTTGGTACGTCCTGCCCATGTTTGAAGGGAGGCAGATGACCAATGCCAATATTTGACATGGGGACAGGGGAATGTCATGGTTTACACCTTATGTTTGACAAAGAAAGAAATAGGGGTATGGTGGGTGCAAAGCTCTCCATCCATGGAGAGGCTGGGAGACCTCTGACAAAGTATATCTCAATGTGTAAGACCAGCAGAAATACTTACAAGGAGTTGTTTTTCATGTCACAGAAGCCAAAAGTTATTACAAAGCTCTGAAGAAAGTTCATGTTTCAAGTCCTGCTGACTAAGACAGGGAAACCAGAAAATCTTGAGGTGTGCAGCTGGTAAGCTATTGCCATGTCTGCTTAGGACTGTTCTCAGCTGACACTGTGGCGGACATGTCAGTGGGGTTGAACCAGCCCTCCCAAACTCCACTTCAAGAGCAGATCTCTCAGAGGACCTTAAAGGTTCCCCCCTTTATCTCTCGACAATGTCAGACAGCTAAAAGCAAAGCCACTACATACTGACATGTCATAAATTAGTAAGGGAAGAGGGAGACTTTGTGGATGCACTTGGAAACTTCAAGAGTAACCATAAAATCCCTGCGGATGCTTTCTTTACTTGCATTTAGTGATTGTTTCCATTGAGAAGTCCAAATAGTAGGATACAGCCAAATCTGGAGTCATATACCAAAACCTCACTCTATCGTGAAAAACTGCTATAATTTGTCTTTAGCTGTTGGATTGAGCAACAGCCCCAAAAGAAATCTTGAACTGACTGTGTGCATCAGTGTCAAAGGATGGGAAAATAACACCCTTTGTATTTCATTACACTGTGAAGAAATATTGCGGTATTGTTGTGGGTTGGTGGTTGACTTTTATTTTTACCCTTCCATTTAACAATATAAACTGGACGGATTTAATTTTTTTTTTTAACTTTGCCTGGTAATAAGCATGTGTTCCAGGTGAAACTGATGCAGGTGAAAGATATGTGAATAAACACGGAGCCAAATTTATTTACGCAGTGCCCCTGCTAAAAATCAATTGGGAGATTCTGGACAATTTGGGTAGATATTTTCCATCAGTGGAGGTGTTTTAAGGGCTGGCATCTTTACACCACAGAGACAAATCTTTGGTGACCATTAAGGCCCATGATCCTGAGAATATTCACAGCTGTGATGGATGTGAATCCTCAGTAGGCAATTCAGATCTCTTGAGTGGTGGAAAGAGGTCTGAAAGATAGGGAGTCAAAATGAGGAGAGGATTGGAAATACCATGAGACCACCCAAAATGAAAGTAAGGAATTTTGTGGGAAGGGAAGAACTAACTTGCATGATGAAACATATATGGTACTCAAGATATTTAACTTCTGTATTTTGTTAATCTTCCCCATCACAGCTGGGGCACTGAAGTAGCAAAATAGATCTTTCCAGCCCAAATTCCACCCTTGGTTAGAAGCATGACTTCCACAGAAATCCAGTTTCAAGGTTTTCAGCTGATTTGGTTTTATTGTCCCAAATCATAAAGTACAAGGTGTTTATGCTTGAGATTTGTTAAGGTTGGACAAGCTCTCTCAAAGCCAGACTATCCAGTTATTCAGGAACAAACTCCGAGGGTGGTTAAGAAATGTCACTAGTCTACACTTGTTGTCTTCTGTCACAGGCACTGTTCCCTGAAAACAAAATGCTGTTCCCACAGCACTGTATCCTCTTCTGACTGCTGGGCCCTCAAGCTTTAGGGGTGCTCCCAACAAAGATGACACCCATCAGCTGTTGGTGCTTGACCGAAAATCAAAGTAGTGCAGAGAAAGGAAGCGCTCCTGGGTCCAGACCGCTGAACTTCCACACCTTTGAAGGAAGTGGCTAAATAAGCTGCATTTGCCTCCAGGCGGCTTTTCCAGAAGGAGCTGGAATTAATATTAGTATTAAACTTTTTTTTTTTTTTTTGTAAAGGAAGTCATGGGCCCTGTGTCCGTGACATCACTGGAAAGCTGCAACATCATTTAATTGCACAGCTGGCTGCACAGCTGTAGCGCTGGAGAGAAGGGGCGGCAGGGCTCCTTTCCCCTTCCAGGGGTGCACTGTGGCATGTGTCAAATGCGGTGACATGCTGCTGTCACCTACCCAGGCCCCCCCTTTTGTTCCTCTGTGCAAAGTTAATTAAAATGGTGCTAACCACAGCATATGCTCAGTAATGACATGTGCTACTCAGGCAGGGCTCAGCACATCTGTCCCGGTAAAAACTGCTCAACCATGTGCTGGCTGCTCGCTGCGGTGTGTGGAGGCTGAATTTAGGGCTGTGAACCTAAAGGGCAAATTTGTATGTACTCATGGCTTGTGTATTCTTGCAATTGTGGGAATTAGAGAATTATTTTGATTTTTAAGGAGGGGGAATATTGTGGCCTGTTGATGGTGTTGTCTTAGACAATTTCCTTGTATCCCATCACCTCATTTGGTAGGAGCTGAAAAGTAGAAGTAGATTGGTCTGACTTACATCTTCTGTAAGGAAATTAAGGTTAGATGTACAGATGAGGTGATGTCAACACCCATAGAAGTGCAGCAGACCAGTTTAGGAATGGTTTCACTTGATGTAACACGGGCAGATGTATAATGACAGACCCTGCCTGCCACATGTAACTTATCAGTCCTAGCATTTCTCTAGCAGTAGAAAACCTGCCTAAGCTTTTGAAAGGTCTCTGGGAACTTATGAGTGTTGTGATGACTTTTCCTTCCTTTTTCACAGGAAAAATACCTTCAGCCGTGTGCTTGCTGGCACAAAGCTGGGGACAACTTGACCTCACCCCCTGAAAACGAGAACAGGGCCAAATTTTGCTGAGCATCTGTGGGAAGAGGGGGGACGGTATGTTAAAGGCCCTTTTCCTGAATGAAAGCTTGCAGAGCAATGCTCAGCTGTAACTGCCGCTTTGGCAATGCCTATAGGATGCTCTGACAGGGATAAGTACTTCCACGGTACAAATAAGTTGCAATATGCTTTGAGATGGCCAGACATAAAAGGCTGCTATAAATGACTGCAGCAATATTATAACTTAATGACGTAAGCTCGCTGTTTCCAAAGCAGAGTCGATACAGCGCTGAAAACCATGAAGCAATCAGTGATGAATCACAGGGGCAGGATGGCTGACGAGTCTTCCTCCTGTTAATGGCTAATGCCAGGATGTTGTCTGTCTCTCCGTGCTCTGCCAAACATCTCCCGTTGGCATGTGTGAATGCTACCAGGAGGAAGGTGAAATGAAAACATTGTTCATACGTATTACTCATACACAAGCTGTGGATTCCATATATTCCTTTTTGCAAAGAAATTGCCTCTTCCTTTGAGCCCATAAATGAAATACACCAAGCCAAGGGATTCTTAAAGTTTAGCCAAGCACAGAAGATAATTTACTGTATTTATTATAATAACGTCCCCTTCCTGACCTATTTACATTCATGGAAAGGTGAAGTTAGGAAAATATTTTGGTATTTTTTTCTGTCTCAGTGCAATAGAGCTGCTGGAAATGAGGAGTAGTTTCTAATCAGTTTTACATGAGTGGCCTGGGTTTTGCTCTGGCACTCTGTCTCCATGCTTTTCAGTTAAAACAGTGATTTAATTTCTTCTCTGTGAGGCTTTGAGGGAAGAGTGTTAGTGGGTAAAAACATTCAATGATCAGAGTAAAGTCTCAATATGGTTTTTGTCTTTTTTGAATATACATATGATAGAGTGAGGAAAAGACAGGCACTAACAAAATATGTAACAGTTCTGATGCACCCATGAAGAAGGACATTTTTACAGCATTAGTTACTTAGCAGCCAGATTGTGCAAGGTGAAATGATGCAAATTTAGCCTTTCCTCCAGCTTTTAGGTCTGAGCCTGAAATATTGTCATTAGCTAATGACCATCATGTGGTCTAAGGCCAAAAAGGGCCATCAGGATGCTTGATCTGGCCATAGGCAAAGTTCTATAATTCTTTCCAATTCCTTCTCTACTGAGCCATCCAAGACATGTCCTTCAGAAAGGTAACCTGTTTTCAAGCCTTAAGTCTTGCTCAAACTTCACTCATCTTCCTGCTTAAGAAATGTGTGACTGACTGTAATTTGAATTTATCTATCTTTACCTTCTGGCCATTGGATCCTGTCATGCCTTTCTCCACTTGAGGAAAAAGCTCCTTTTAACTTGTGTCTCTCCCAAGAAGATATCGATGTGTGGTAATAAAGTCACCACTCAATCTAGTGCTTGGAAAGATGAATTGATAGAGCTTTCAGACTTCTAATTTAAGCATTTTTCTACCTTATTCTTCTCATGACTCACCGTTTTGTCTCTGGTAAAGTCTCCAGAACAACTGAAATGCAAACTTTCTGGCTGAAGTGATTTCTCAGTTTCATACAAATTATCAGAGCAAACAGGAAAGCGGAAATTGCGTTGACATGTGCATAGATGAAAAATGGCTCAACATCTTTACCCTAACACTTCACATAAATTCATGTTATATGTAATACATGCACATGCTTTATGGTAGGGGAGGTGATGTGTTCACAGAGAAGCGCTTTATTTTCAGCAAAATGTGTCTTAACTCAGTCCCTCTCTGCCCATGTAAAGTGTTTCTAACAGCTTTAGTTTGATGTGATGATTTTCACCAGTTGTGTTGATCCTTGGCAGTGGCCTTGCCCTGTCCAACAGATGGGGTTTTTTTGGTGGTAGGTGCAGAGATCCATTGCTGGGGTCTGTATTTCAGCTCAGTTTGGGGATGACTTGGATCTATAATGTATAGGGTGAGGGATTTCTCCTGTTGTCCTGATCTTTCTCTTTTCCTTCCACAGTTTATGAGGTGGTGACAGTGACAGGAGATGTCCGGGGAGCAGGAACCGATGCCAACGTCTTTGTCACTCTCTTTGGAGAGCTTGGGATTACTCCCAAGACTCATCTCACAAGCAAGTGAGTGTCTGCAAGGAAATCTGTACCTTTGAGGCCTGTATTTCAGTAACTTTTATTGCATTTTGATGAAATGTAATATTGTGCTGATGGATGCAGAGGGAATGAATCTAAAAGGTGTTTTGAGGTCATCAGGGAAATCTGAATTCTTGCCATTGCGTATTTTATACCAAATAACTTGCAAACGTGCATTCCTTTCTGTAGGTGGAAATGTGTGTTCAGATCCATATTATATAAGGCTCACACTTGCAAGGTGTGGGGATAATTGCTTTTCTTAAAGCTTAAATTAGGAGCTCCCAATTTAGGAGCTGAGAATATTCATCGCTTGTTGGAGTGGGCATGATGGGCCATGTCTGCATGCCTAAATCCCACTGAGGTCTCCATGCTAAGTCAGGCACAGAGAGATAAGTGTCCTTGTATGTTGCTGAAGGGTAACTCAGTGGGTTTGAAGTCATGGTGTTGATGGCTAACCACCCGCACCCGGCCATAGGAAATCTGAGGCAAGCAGAAAAGGAAGATTTTAGGCTGTTTCCTAATTTAGGCTCTTTCCATCCTACGTATTTGGTTGCACACCATTGTGGTGGCACTGTTCTGTTTTCCACCAGCCAATGCCACCCTCTGGATGCAACTTCTCAATTCTTATCACTATGTTGAACTTAGTGGAGGCTGCATTTTGTCATTAAAGAACCTACTGTGAGGCTTCTGACTCCCTCAATAGCTTTTTTTTTAAAAAAAAAAAAAAAAAAAGGTGAGCATCAAGGCCAGCAAGTGCTCAGATCCCATGAAAGCAAGGTGACTTTTAACAATGTCCCAGCTCTGTATGTATTAATTTTTACTTATCCAGACTATTGCACTAAGAAATAGCAGAAATCCCTTCTCCATGGGGTCTAGGAGAGGCTGTGTGTCTCTGTTTTTCAGTGTTTTCTGTTTTGGTTTTCTTGAAAATGTGTTTCAGAAATGATTAATCCTGTACTAATGTCACACGGTAACTTCACATTTTCTCCATTTCTACAGCACCGACAAGAGGTACCTGCAGCTATTTTAAATTTTACCCTCAAAAGAGCTGCTCTTCCCAGTGAAGCAACTCAAACATGAAAGTCTGTAAAGAAAATGATATGGGAATGGTAAAGAAAATACATGAAATTTCAGCCCTGTTTGCCATATTTAAAATTCAGAAATCAGAGTTAGGCAAAGGAGTTTTATTATCCCATCATCTCTAGAAACACCAGGGAGAAATTGCTGATTGTATATGATATATCTATACAAAATGCTTTGTTTCTCTTCTGTGATTTCTATCCAGACATCCCGATGAAGCTGTAAAGCTGAATACCATTCCTCTTGATTTAACAGAGGAAGGAAACTGAGGCAAGGAGGTAAAAGATGACATGGTCCCATAGCAGGTCAGTGGCAGAGCTGGGAGCAGCAGCAGCTCAGCTGGGGGAAGAGCACCTAGCACCCAAACCTGCCTCACAGTATTTGGCAAAGCCATAGAAGCAACATTTGCTTTCCAGGGAGTTTTCTTGTGGTCGCCATTTACATAAAGTGCCATTTAGTTGTGAAACTGCTCCTTTGCATGTGGCAATGGAGAGAATTCAAATATTACCTTCCAAAAAAAATTGATAAAAATATTGTATGTCTCTTAGAGAAGAATTCAGGAGATCTCCATAACAGATAGCTTAATCAGCTGTGACCTTAAATGAGCTACTGGTTGTACAAGTTGTCTTTCTGGCACTCTGGTGAATGCCTGCTCTTTCCACTTTTGGGTTTTTTTTTCTAAATTTGTGAAATAAATAAGTGACACACAGGGAAGGTTTTAGGTTGCAGCAGCAGCAGGCTGAGCTTGTTCAGACCTGGGTTAGCATTTTAGGCTTGGTCCCTGTTGATGCAGAGAGCAGGTGCCTGAGGTGTTGGTACGCAAACATGAAAGGCGTGGGAAGCCAACCTCCTGCAGTTCAGGGCTCTTAAAACTGGTCCCGTAGGAAGTGACCATTAGAACGGCAACTACGGCTTTCCACTGGGGGTTTCCAAAACATCAGCAAAATTTTTACATCTCTAAGCAGAATTTTGGCACATTAGAGTGCTTCACTGAGGAACAGAAAGAGAAAAGCTAGTCCAAGTGTAGGATTGTCTGCAGATCTGCTTAATTGATCGTCCTGTACCCTAAATATGAAGTAAACCATGAAATGGTCAGTTTGTCCCAAAATTGATTATGCAGCTTTGTGAATATGGCAAAAGGATGGAATCTCATGCATCTTTCAACTAAACGTTTACACGAGTTTACTTATGACTGTAAATGCATGACATTTTATAGGTGTTTCCATTTCCCAGTGTATGACAGAAAGCTAAAATATCATGCATTGCCTAAAGATGGTACTACCATTTCAGCTTCTGGTTAGAATAGGTTTTTCTTATTTCTTTTGTGATTGTGTGCTGGTAGTGAAATACATGACATTTCAGCCCTTTCTGTCATGTGCGGCAAAGGGAAGGCATGGCAAGCTGATGAAATATCATGTGTTTTAAAAATTTGCCAACACTAAGGTGATTGAAAAACAGACACAAGTCTTTGTCATAGCTTGTCAGGAGGAACATCAGTTCTGGAAGTGGCAGCGCCCAAGTTCTGTCCCAAAAGATGCATTTATTTAGGCTGGAAGGTTTAGCCAAGTTGTGTTTGGGTCTGGGAGGGACTGGAATAAATCCTCCTTTGCAGTCACTGTCTGCCAGCTTGTGGGGATGGTGATGCCTCCCTGCCAGCGCTGGAGGTGGTGGATGGGTGCTGGCTAAGTGCTGCTCAGCCCTGGCAAAATGCTGCACAAAAATCCGGCCCACAAAACTCTCTGGATCCCCACCTGCCATCCTGCACCAGCTACAGCTCAGCCAGAAGATAAAAGCACTACCACAAATAATTTTCTTTCCACAGGCTCCACCACGGGCACGTGGGTGGACACCAAGGCATTGCTTGGTGCCATTTTGGCAGTCACCAAGACCTTTCCTACAGGCACAAGCTGCTTCTCCGTGGTCCAGTGCTGACCAAACAGTGCTGATCCTCCAGAGTGTTTTATTTCTCTTTGCTTATGTGCTTTCCACCACTTTGGGGCTGAGGACCAATTGGAAAACTCAGCTGGGGATGCTGCTGCCAGCTCATTCACAGTGTTTAGTAGCAAATTTATTTATTTGCTGTTAGTGCAAGGGAATCCACTTTTCAGTGTCAGCCTTACCTGGTCGAGCTTGTGACAACTGCAATAAATATTCATGCAGAGATTCTTCCTTTTCTAAAGAAAAAAAAAAAAGAGAGATAGAAAAGATATAGCAGCTGTGGCAATCTGAAAGAAAGGCGAAATAACTGGTAGGTGACAGCTGGCTTCTTACTGAGTTTGAGGACTGTGCAGTGGATTTTATTTTTTTGTTATTTCCTATGCTGAATACCTTTAATTGACAGTCCCTTCTACCTGGCCTTGAGTCACTATACAGAGCTTTTGCTGCTCCTAATGCCAGCAGATACATAAGAATTGCAGAGTATGTACGTGATGGTCTTTAGAGGATGTTAATTTTTGTAGCTCCACTGCAGCTAAGCCATACTGAGTTGCAGAAGAACTGATTTTGTTGTTTACCTGCTCTGGAATGACTAAACAAACACAGGGAAGCAAGCCTATTTACTCTGAACTGTTAATAAAATAAGTCAGGAAGTGTTGGAAAGTTGGTATGGAAGAGGCTGTTCAGGCTAGGAAGAAAATGAGCTTCAAGTGCAGTGGAGGAAAAGTTCTTGCATCGCTGCTGAAGCACTTCTTCAAAGATGAGTTTCAATACATTTCCTTTAATGACAAGGCACTTTTCCTATTTTAAAGCTGCTTGCATATCTAACTGTACTCTGATTTATGCCTGTACAAATCTGCAGCACTTACACCACACTCTGAAGACTTAATGATCTGGGGCAGCGTTAAGTGTCAGCACACTTTTGAGTCCATGTTTGCTTATGAAAAAAGAAACAAAATGGGAAATTTCTTCTATCTCATGCTCAGGCTTATTGGCTAGCGTGTGTCTAGCATTTCAGCCACAAAAACAGCACCCACCTGAGAAGGTGCTTAGGCAGCGGTGTTGAACAACCCAAAGATAAGAGCCAGTAGAATTGGTGTATATATAAATTATAATCCACCTGCAACTATGCATGTAGCAGCTGGTGGTATCAACTACAAGGAAGGTCAAGCCTTAGAAGGAAATCCAGGACTTTACTCAAAAGAGGCAGACTTTTAAGGGAATTTAGCTGCTAGATCAGGTCCCTGCTGGTAAGTGTCAGCAGTATTTTTTAGACTGTAAAATCTGGCCAGTTTTCCCATGGGATGAGTGTAAGGTGCTTTCCTGGAACAAACTTAACATTTCTGCTTTGCTCAATATCCTGCCTTTACCCCCAGCTCATTAATCTCAGTCTTAAAAATAACTGAGCTTATTCTCATTAAAATTTTCAAAAAATATTTCTCCACAGGAATGGGATAGAACTTTTCAGCAAAGTAAAATTTGCCCCCAAATTTGGCAAAGTAGATGCAATTCAAAATGTAATTTAATATTGGGAAATGCTGAGCATTGCACTGTTATTGATGGCCCTATCTGCTTTGTATGTGGTTTTTCCAGAAAGTAACAAAGACATAAAGCATAGCTAAGATTATCTAAATTAAATACCACTGGTTTATTTTCTTTATGTAAATCATGCCACCAAAGATGAAGAATTGGTACTAAGACACTGCTGCTCCATGCGGTACAAAGTGAAGGAGCACATATCCAACGTGGGCCAGTAAAGCTACTGAAATCTGTACTGGGAATGCAGATAAGTCAGGGGCTGTTTCAGTGTGCCCTGTGTCACTTTGTAAAGTTTCAGGGTAAGTTCAGACACAGGCTGTCATGGTCTCAAGCTAGTGCTTGGCTCTGGGGTGTCATCACACTGCTACACCCCTGAGAAATTTATCTCATTCAATTAAATCCTTTCAGGTGGGACCATCTTTTCACTAATTCTTCTGTGCTTGTTTAAGCAGGATTCCTTCTGCTGGTCAGGTTATTGGTAGAAAAAGAAAATAATGTTCTTAGTACCGAGACATTTGCAGTTGCTGTGCTTTTCAGCTGGTTTCCTTTCCATCTGGAGTATTTTTGTCCACGTGCTGCCTTATGCAGTATTTCCAGCAGTCCTGGCAAAATATTTGCAGACCAAATACCCTGGAGTATTTCTGGCTCCAAGAAGGAGGTTAATGATGCTGCTATTGGAGCTCCATGTTAAGAGCAAATATCATTTGAACATATGGGGGTGCCTAACTGTCCATCCAGGCCGGTGTCCTCTCTCCAGGAGTGATCGACGGTGTGTGTGTAGGGAGAAACAGAAGAATGAGGCAAACGCATTGTAAGCATTTTTTCTGATATCTTTTTGCATCTTGTGGCAAAGGCCTGAATGACACAGCTTCACCCAGCCTATAATGTATATTGGATAATTGGAGGATGAGCAAAACTGTACTGTCAAGGCAGCAGAGAAATAGGGATAGAGCAGTGCTCACCTCTGCCACCTGTGTATGTGAAAACTATGCAGTCCACGCCAAGTCCATCAGAAACTTGCCTCCTGTGAGATAGCAGGTGATCCAAACAGCATTCTTTTTTTCCTAGTAAGTGACAGGCTGTAGGATGTTTTTTGCTGTGCCTGAACGTCAGTGGCAGGAGCAGGCAGACCTGCGGGCAGGGTTGCAGGGAGATGCTGCCAAGAACTGACTCTTTCCGATGGTTTAATGGAGCACCTTTAAAATTTTGTTCGAACTGACATCCATGGTTACGTTTTGTGCTTCTGTGCAGTCCTTCATCCGTGGCGCTTTTGCAGATGTTTCTGTGTGTACAAAATATTGTTAGATAAAACACCTAATAGAAAGGCAATATAAGTGATCATTCATGCTGGGATTCAAAGCAAAACTGTTTCAGGTTACTCTATCACTGCTAAAGGTTGTGGTTGTTATTTTTATGCTTCTGCTGTGATCAGTACCCAGGTTTAACCTCTGTTCCTAAAAGCTCAGCCTCTGGAAAGTGTGCTGTTAAGCAGATCAGAAGTAAAGACTATTTTCTACAAATATTTAAAATTTCAATTTCAAATGTGACTTTCACTTAGGTGGTGGTATTATCTCTTGTTAGTTCCCCTTTATTTTAAAAAATAAAGGTGATTTACTAGTGCAAATGTTTATTTTAAGTACTTCTGCATTTAAAATTACATAATTGATAGTTTCTTGTTGTCAACGTACTAAGTAGTAACAAAATTCTCAAGGCACTGGCTCTGTTGTCTGTGCCAATGGCGTACAGAAGAGATGCACGTAGGCGTTTATGAATACTGTGCTCAAATATGCACCAGTTCTTGCAGTGTTTTTTAGCAATGTGACCTACCCAACCAGAGGACGTAGTGCTCTAAATCATTGTACATTTGCAGTAGCACGAGCTGTGCAACCTGCAGGCAGTCATTCAACTGAAAGAATATGAAAACAACTTCAAATACAAAAAATATTTGATAATTCCATATACTAATCTTTGGTGAAGTTCCTTGGATGTTTCTTACAAAAGCAATTGGGTAAAACATTGCAACAGTCTATAAAAAATAGAGCTGCTAAAGGCAATTAAACACGTGAAATAAAAAAAACTAATTGAAACATATTTCTGAAGTTGCCCTAGCCTGACATCCCAGTTGAATGATAGGGCTTCAACTGAAATTCTGCTAACTTTTAAGTGTTTATTTAAGCCTAGCCGTGCCCAGTCCCTGTCAAGCCTGAACATTAGAAATTCAGTGCTGCAATTTCCAAGTTGTATTTTCCCTGCTTTATTTGTCACCTGAGCTGTGCAAGCCAGGGTGCCGCATTGTTCTGTGTAACAAGTTCCTTACGGTAATCAGGCTATGAATTTCTTGCCCCAGCCTGGGCCAGACTCTGACACAGCCCAGCTGTAATTTCTCCTTTTCTCTCTCTCTTTCTCTCTCTCTTTATTTTTTTTCATAAATTTCAGTATAGCCATTCAGCATGGGATATTCTCTCACTCTCTCTCTCTTCCAACTTTGACAATGCTAGAAAATGCTAGAAGGAAGGATTTGATATTTCCTTAAAACACTCCCCTTTTTTGTGCTGTTGATGCTGCGTATCCATCTCAAGGGAAAAGGCCTGTCCAATTCTTCCTATCTTTCAACAGCAAGAATTCCCAGGAGTTTGAATCCTCGACCACAGTCATGTTTCCCAACGCTTCCCCGAGCTCTTTCAAAATGCATGAAGCATCTGCTTGATGGGCACAGTCGGATACCCACTCGGTGCTCCTCCAGCACCGGGTTTCCTCCCCACCGCTCTCCCACCGTCGCAGCAACCGAGACGGCCCAGCACAGAGGCAGGACTGCTGTAAACCCGCAGCCACTGGGCCCAGTATGCTGAAAGCTTTGGGCTAATTAGTCTCGCTGAACACTTTTGTGCCATCTCCGTAGCAGCCCACAGCACTGCGTCGATCTCCAGAGCCGATGTGGGGAGAAGCCGCTGTCATTACGATGCTTGCTCAAGCCTGACAAACTAATTGGCTCACACTCGCTGACTGTTTTCTCTCCGGCAGCCAGGTTGGGGGAGGCTGAGCTGGATTTAATTGTCTCTTGTCTTCACGGCAAGGTTAACCATTTTAGCCTTTTCATGTAGCGGCGAGGCTGCTGGCGTGGTGTCTGAAATAGCAGAAAGGAGGAGGAGGAGGGCTGCGCATGCATTTGCAGAACACACAAAATAACCTTTAAACAAAGGCGCGTGCACATCCTTCAATGATGTGTAGAAGAGACCTGAGCAAAACCGAACCCCTTGCTCATATTATTAATATTCATTAACTTTCTGAGTACAAGCTGCTTGTCACTGTGGCTTTATGCTGCTGAAGTGCTGTAGTTTCTTGTTCAGTTTAATACGACTTCTGGATTTTGCTGTGTTTAATCATCTGTAGCAATGGTTAGCAGCCCAGCTGGAATGGGGGCCCATCAGGGAGGGCATGTTGGAGAGGCTGTCTTCAGAGCAAGGATGGGTTTTGCCTTGGTGTTATTTATAGTGATTTTGTGGAAAATATAAGCTCAAAAAGGATAGAGGTGCTTGCCAAAGATCACACTACAGGCTGGAGGGAGAACTGGGAATTAAATTCTACATCCCCTGACCTGGGCTAATATACTTTATATTGCCTTCCACTTGCACCTGTGACATAAAAACCGCAGACTTAAAACTTCAACAAAAAATCGAACTAGTCCCTGTCCTACAGTCATTTTGCTTTGGCTGAGATACAAATCGTAGGAGAAAGCTGCAAAGGAAGTTTCAGTAGTTGTTAAAAAAATGTGTGCAGATGGGTGTGGAAAGAACCCTTTGATGTGGTTGGATGCTTTTATCTCTGGCTGTGCTCTGGGCAGATCTGTAGCTCTGCAGGGAGCCCAGCAGACTATGGAACCCCTTTGCCCCATCACCAAGAACAGGTCCACTCACTGCCTGGGGGGCTAGGATGGCAGGAGAGAACACCTCTGGGAGTGGGAAACAGAGATGAAAAGCATACTGAGGTCCTGTAAAGTAACTGAGGTGGATGTGCAGGAGTCCATATTCACTGGGGTCTTCCATGTTGGTCGGGCAAAAAGGGCTGGTCAATAAGGGCAAAATGAATCTCTGACTCGACCATTCTTAATGAGCACTTTCCAGCCACCCTGGAGGTGCGCAGCTGAAAACATCATCATGGTTTTTGCTGTTACCTCTGTTTTTGCAAGTGATGGGTGTGCTAGCAGACTTAAGGAACCACAGACAAGGTGTTATCAAAGAGTTTGGCGTTCTTCATGTGATTCTTGCTTCACTGGCACTGCCTTGAAATATCTTCACTGAAGATTATTTTCAGACACCTCTGAAAGCCACTTGCTGATGGGAAGGTCTTACAGTTTCCCCTAGTGCTTACCTCTATGGGTAATTTAGCTGAGGATTTTGAAAAAACCTTTGTCATGTTTTATTCTTGGAGGTGATATGGAATGTGATCCAAGGTTTGCATCTGCTTGGGCCAGCATTGCATTTCCCCCAAAGCTTCCGTCTCAGTTTCTGGAACGAGTCTTAGAGCTCAAGAAGGGAAAATTCTGTTAGATATTAGTTCTTAGAGCTATCTGAAACTTGTTATGGGGAAGAGGACATTGAAAAGCAGGTGCATCCTGTGCTAGAATTGAAATTTCTTCACCCTTAATCACTAACACTCTGTCAGGCCATGAGACATTCTTTCTGACAAGGTTGCTGTTTTCTTAACCATAGCTTTTTGTGCATGTGTATTACAGGAGCAGCACAGCCTTTGAGAGGAGCAAAACAGATGTGTTCCGAGTAAAAACCAACAACGTTGGACAAATAAAGAAAATAAGGTACCCGCACAACCTTACTACCACAGTACTGGCTCCGCAAGCTGCTAATTGAATGAGAGGCTGCAGAGGCTTTAGCGTTGCTATGGTTTATTCGTTATTCGTTAATGTGCTCTTATCAAGGTGAAGTTAAGGGGTAGTAAAAACTTGTTTACTGCCTAAGGTTTGAACTGAAGCATGAAATCCCCTATGGTATTACTTATAACTATGCACGTTCCCCACCAAGAATTGTATTTCTGTCATATGCAATCACGGAGGAAAGCATTTAGGACTGGTTTTATGTCCCAGTGGAGGTAAATAGAGTTCGCTATGCACTTTTGCTAAATTAGTGTAATGTAGATGATAATTATTATGTTTAACTACCATGTGACTGATCTATATAAAATTAAAAATCAGCAAGTAGGACAAAGAAACCTGGGAAAATGGGAAGAGGTCAATAAGGTGAAGTAAGAAGAGAAAAAAGCAGAAGTGATACGGGATGGAAGGAGAGTCACCTATGTTTTAGAATCCGTATGTTGAATGAACATGCAAGCATGTGTATATATGTGTACATCCCCTTGCAGACAGTAGCCCATATACCACCTATGATATCTGCACGCACAAACATACATGTATAGGAATGTTGTTATTTACAAAATACCCTGTAAAAGCCCATAAATCCTGTGAAATACTTTGGGTAGCTAGGTATATGTAGGCATTTTGTGTATAGTTGCTCTAGCCTTGCCTGATATAAAATATTCCACAAAATTAAAGTGCTAATGGCCAGTCTTAATCAAAATAGCAATCCAGGATTGTTCTTCCTACAGGATTGAGCACGATAACACTGGACTGAACGCGGGCTGGTTCCTTGACCGTGTGATTGTGACTGACATGAACAGACCTCACCTCAGGTTTTACTTCCCCTGCAACAACTGGCTGAGCAAGGAGGATGGGGATGGACTGTATGTCAGAGACCTCATTGGCAGCCTGAATCCCATGGATGTGCCCAAAAGTAAGGGGTTTCCAAAAAGCTTGGCTTTCTGGTGCCTTGTCAGAAAGGACTGGGTTACTTTCAGATTACTTCAGCCATATAAAAAGTAATTGCACAGTCTAAGCTAATTTGAGTTTTGTTTATAGGCAGTGAGGAGAGAAATAAGAAGATGCAAGGTGCCTCCAGAGGGTAATTCCTTCTTCTAATGTTAGACCTGACACCTTAGGGTGGGATAAATCACTATTTGGAGAAGCTCCACTTGTTGGTTAAGTACTAAAGGATCCATGATGACTACTTTAAATTAGATTAAATGGCTATATGTAGATGAGAGGCATCCTAGCCTGGATGAGGTAGCTGGTATCATTGTGTGCAATCAGAAGAGGCAGTGTGGTTGCAGTCCTGTGTATAAAGTTAAGTATATCCAGGCTTTGGTGACGACCCGCAGGATATTTCCATAAACAAGCCAACCCTCTTGCTGTAATCCTACACCGGTTTACTGTATGTGTATGATATCCATGTAGAACTGGTGCCTATTTTTCAGAGTGGTTTTAAGCTAATGATGTTGAAATTAAGCCAGGACAGCTTGCAAACCAGACATGTACTCCCAAATTGATATCAGCGTGTAGGCCATGTGGTGATGTATAGTGCATGTAATGTGAGTGGGAAGATGATCGAGATGTGAAAGTGGAGCCAGCAAACCAGCCTCAGGTGGTATGTCAGCAGTTTATCTGCAAGTGCTAATGAGGAAACCAAGTTGTGCTTTCCTGATGACCCCACCAATGCACTGCGTCTATCTGGGAGCTTAATTTTGGACATGGAAAGTGAAATACACCTGCCACTAGCCACTGGTCTGGGGGGAAGGAGAGGTATAATTTGGTGCAAAAGAGAGGAAATTTGTGGTTTTGCTAGTATTGCATCTTTTTGAGGATAAGTAGTAGATTTCTTGCACTAATGTTGTTGACGTGACTGCTTAGGAGTGTTTTTTGGTAAAAGCATTTTATTGCCAGCCTTGATACAGTGCTTTGAGCACTGGTAGATGCTCTAGAAGAGCAAAGTATTGCTATTTTTATTGACATCCTGTTTGAAGTTAACAGTGAAACAATACACCATGGCACTGTTTGCCCCTGAAGTGTTAAATAATTTTGCCCTATTAAGATACAAACTCCTAAATTAGTTTCAGTATGTTGAAGATGTAAGTACTGAAGGATACTGCCTGTCAAGTTCGCATGCACAAATAATATCCATTGACAAGAAATATAGCTGAGAGCATTTTTTAAGTGCAGACCTCTCTAGGGTGGCTGCCACAGGGGAATGATATAACACCTGGACATTTCTGCCAAAACCCCACCCAGTTATGGCTGGGGCTGTGTGTGCCAAAGTCTTTTGCTGCTCTTTTATCCATTCAGTCTGTGAAAGGGAAAAGTTAAAGACACTCAAGGGGCAGGAGGGGTCTGGAGAAGGTAGTCACAACTAACAAGAAGTTCCCTTGGGGAGGAAGTCAACCATTCAATCTTAATAGTTCTTTAAATGACACAGCAGTTTACCTGAATTTATTATTACTCCTGCCTGGGAGAGCTGATTCAAAGGAATGCATTTGATTTCCTCCATCCTGTTCAACACCTGTCTCTCAGCAGGAAAAGATTTGTGGGCTAAACCCTCATCTGGTAAAAAATCAGTGCAACTCCAGTGAAATTGCTGGAGCAACTTTGCATTTCACCAGCTGAAATCCTAGTCCTGAGCACTCGCTCTTCTGGAGAAGTGGTTTTGGGTTATAGGTCCACTACTCACTGTGTTCTTAGTCCAGGACAAATATTAATAAGATTGTCTTCTGCCTTAAGAGTATGAAGGAAGAGGTTTAACCAGGCATTTGTCAGAAATGCATCTTTTCTCGTTGCCTTTTTCAGATAGAAAACCCCACTTTTGAGTGGCACAGGCTGGAAGCTCTGCAGCCGTCCGTATAAATGAGGGAGTCGGGCTGAGGCCAGAAGCACAGATGAAGGGTTGGATGCCTTCCAGATGGCAGGTCTGAATGTGTAAGAGGAGAGGGTTAGCTCAGCTATCTCAGGTTGCAGTTCCCCTTGAACCGTAATTAATGAAAGATAAACATTCCCAGGCTGCTGAGGTGAACTGTCAACTGCAAATGTAAATTTATCTGAATTCATTTAGCTCCCTCTGGATCCGTAAAGGTCTGAAATGAGATAGTAATACGATTTTCTTTCTACATACAAGTCATTTGCCCTAAATTTGCTTGTTTTTTTATTTCGAATGGATTAAACAGTGGTATTTACTCTTTGAGTATTAATATTTCCTAGGCTACTAGACAAATGAATAATTATGTGGTTTGGTGATTTTATGTGCCTGTAAAGAAAGATTTGTTACTCCCTCTGAAGTCCATGTTCCCAGTAGCAGTGTTCAGTGCCCTACTCTTCTCCTTTTTGGTCATGTCTCTTCAATCACTGTTCTCCCTTTTTCTTTAGTTGTCCCATGTAAACCACCCTGGCACTGTTGTTACAGACCTTAGTCTTGTGCTTTGCTTTCATGCTACATTTGCTGCCACAGTCTGGTATGCTTTTGGAGGTAACCAAGTTTCATCCATGTTCCCTCCCCTGCAACATCTTCAGCTTTTGATCTTCTCCTGGAGAGCTTTTTCATCTTTGTCATGAGGATTTACCTTCCTCTCTTGAACTGGAGGTCACTGCTGAGACGTGCATCTTCTCTGTGATATGCGTGGGGTGTGGACTGCAAAAAAATTTTTTTTTTTTTGTCATATTTTTGCTTTATTGAAGCTCTGTAGAGGCATTTGAAGTGTATTTGAAGGGAATAGTTGGTGCCTGGACCAAAACCTGCCAAGCCTTGGGGAGACAGCCTCTTTCTTGGTGAGGAGCACAGGCCAGCCAGAGAATCGCTGCAGGGCTGTAAGTTTGAAGAGGATAATTCAAAGGAAAAAACCAGACGTATTATTAAAAACTGCAGAAGATAGTATGTTGCAAAAAACAGTCAACATACAGTTGAAAAATCAGACACACATACACACAAAACAAAAACAGAGTCATTTTCATGTCCCAAATAGAGTTACCAAGGATGACAGGAATATTTGGTGATTGCAGATGCCTGAGTGATTGCATTTACTTATCTGAATAAAATGGCTGCTGTCAGATTACCTGTTGAATGCTACACACTTCTCAAGGAGAACAGGTTACATTTTAAGTGTTCCTGCTTAAAGGATCCTCTATTCCTTGTATTCACGTCCATGGCATCGCATGGCCATGGCCCTTTGACAGTGATAGTGCTACAGATTCTTATTTACCCAGTAGTTACTATTGGCAGCCTGGATTAATTTACACTGCAGACATTAATTACAAGGAAGGGCTATTGTTTGGCCTTGTGCTGCTTTGCTTGAGTTTATGAAGCCTTAGGATTGTATGACTGTGGCTAAACCTTTATGCAAGGGACTGGCTCAAAGCGCAAGTCAAGAGATGGTCTTCTTTTGAGTATTGCAGGTTTTGGATCACTCTGGGGGTGTGGTCCTTACAGCCATGTTCAAGAGGACAGATACCTGAAAATTAATTCAGACTTCTGTGCAATTGCCATTTATGCTAACCTATCACACTTTGGCCAAGACTTGCCAACCTGCCTACTGCAAATGAGGTTCAGAGCCAAGGACTGATTTCCAGCTGGCTCTTTGGCCATCAACACACCAAAATAGTTTGATTGGACACAATGGGCTATAAATGTGCACTACACAGCAACTCATGTCAAACTGTTTCAAGGCTGCATATTCACAGTAGGACAGAGCCAGGTGTATGACCTCAAACTCTAAAACCCCTCCATTCTCTACTTATTCTGGGTAAAGTTTAGTCTTATTTGGTCTATTAATGAGTGTGTTTACAACGGGTGTGTTACACAGCACAGTACCGAGGAGCAGGGCAGTCACAATGCATGGCGCACGCAGACTTTGAGGATGGGAGCATCCAACACAATTGCATTGCCTTTTTGTTTTCCCTACTTAAAAGTGCCAGGCATTGGTCACCTATTGTTTTTGTTATTATTAATATTACGTCAAAAATGGATTACACCATCAGTTAGGTGTAGCTGTGCTTTAACTAGGGCTAAGTCCGCATGGTCTTTTGCAGGCAGGTGTAAGTTTTCTGCCTTGCTGAGACAAGAACCAGCTTTGAGCAGGAAGGTTGATGGTTGTGTCAGTTCTGGCCTGATTTGGGGCTGATATATGGTGCATCTGAGAGTTTGCATGGATACGTCCTAAGGGGTAAAGGCTGTAAGGTCACACTGAGCAATTGAGAACTGGATTCCTGTAAAGGCAGACGAGTGGTGAAATGTGCCTGTGTGCTTGTGCATGCAGAGGGTAGTCTCACCTTTAAAAAATGAGAACAATATTTATCATAATTACAAATGAGAGAAGTTCAGCTGATCAAGTTGCAGGTCAGGCCCAATCCATTAGTCTTTCACAAGTTTCTTTGAATCATTGGTCTGTCGTCCTCTGGGGCAGAGTTAATGAGATCACCCGAGGAGACTTGGACAGTTTGTGTTCATGGTGGGTCAAAGGAGAAGACCGCAGGCAGAGAGAGCCACACAACAGTTTCCTTCGAAGGCAGGAAAGGCAGGCTGTGCGGGTGTTAAGAAGGCAGGCTGTGCACATGAAGAAGCAACCTGTGCTGGACTTCCCTGCCTGGTGTGCTTTTAAGAGCGTCTGTACAAGCACACATAACATGCCCTAGATACTCCCTAAGGTTTTTAGATCCACTGGGATCTAAAACTTATATATTTGAGCTGGGAATGTGAGCTGTGTTATTTCTTTCCTCTGCAAAGGAGGTTTGTGTTAAGACTTTACAGTTCATTGTCCAGAGTTTTAATGTTGGCAGACTTAAGACAGGAGGCACTGACCTGGTTGTGGCTTGAGGAAACACTTGGGGCAGCAAGTGTTGATCCACATGCTTGACTTTGAGTCAGTAGCTAAATCCTTCCTGTCCCAATGGGATATGCATGTCCCTAAGCACTGGGCTGGATCTTAACTGAAGCTGTGGTCAATATTTCTCAATAACATACTGGCACTGGAATGTCTGTTAAGGAGCAGCATATTGGATGCAAGGCACTGATCGATGATGCCCTGTGGGCTTTGCAGCCTCATTTTACAAAACGCCAGGCCTGGAGAGTGGGTCTGGTCCCTCTCCTGTCTCCCATGGGTCATGATTCAAAATGAGGTGTTACATTTTGGAAACTCCCGTGGTCAGAAAAATAAAAAAGATTATTTCTGAGGATGTAGAAAGTGGGGGGGAGGGAGGGAATGAAATATTAATAGGTGTTGCCGGCTCATCAAAACTCATCTTTATTTACACTGAGAACTGGAAATGTATAATCAGCACAGGAAAATGCAGCTAAATATATTTATGAAATAAATATGAGTTGTTTACTTTTGAATAATGGTGAATACCCCCTATACTAAGGATGAGACCTTGCTGCATGCTGAGATACTCAATAAACAAGGTTTGTAGAGGGAGTCTTATCTTTTACTCCCCAACTGGAGAAAAACCTGTCAAGTTATCCGGCCCACTGAGTATCCAAAAATGTCTTTTTTTAAATTTTATTTTCTTCCCAAAAAATACCTCAGTTGGCCTAAGAAGGTTTTTACTCTCCTTGCAAACTTTGCCCATCTTATCTTACCATGTCTAATACAAGTCAACTATGGACATTGACCTTGTAGTTTTTGCCTGTGGTTTTGTCTAAAGATGGGTAAGGTCAATGAGAAATTGAAATGTAAAAATAAAAAGAAACACTTGTGACTTGTAAACCACAAGGAAGAAATGAACAAAGCTCAGAAATGGGATGGAAACAGAGATTTGTAATTCATATAAAGGACCTCATGTTTCAAGAGAAAAAATTTTGGAGAGGTGTGACACATCTTTGTGTGTGTCTGGGATATAGGTCTATATGTATCCAATACAAAACAGACAGAACAGCACCTCTGTGAAGACAGGGGATAATTTTGACCAATTGTGTCTAGATATTGTAGTTATTTCAACTATCAGTTTTGAAATAAAATAACTTTATATATTATTGATACAAAGCAAGACTGAAGTACAGATAATAATATGATTTTTAATAATACTCTAAAATGATTTTACTCTTCATTTTGGGCAGAAGTATTTTACCCAAGAGGTCATTTTCAGTGCTTTCCCCAATTTTGATAATAGCAGATCTGGGGAAAGCAGGAAGCAGATATTTCTTTTGTGAAATGTCTGCCTTTTATTTTTTTTTTTTTTTTCAGTGAGCTCCTACCCTGGGGCTGAACTACTGGAAAATAATGAGAAATCTTGGCGAATTAGATGAACAAGGATTTCTGTGCTGCTGTCACAAGGTGTTTTGCCCTGTGCTAAGCTCCATGCCTCTACAACTAAACCGCTATTGTCTCTGGAGCAAGGTCATTTAAAGCTCGCTTCAAAATGTCATAATCACTTTGAAGTTGCAGTAGGAACATCAGTTTAGCATATCCTACAAGTAGAGACTCCTGCATGTGGTAGACTGCCGCTCACAGGCTTTGCAGAGGGATGATCTGGGTTGAATCCTAATATATTAACTGTTTTGGTGCATGCTTTGATTTCGTGTAAGAGCTACACAAAATGAGGCTGAATCTCATGGTCTCTGGGATGGATGGGGAGACCAAATGGCTGAGTTCACTGAAGGAGGGGCATGAGGCAGTGGTTGAGGATAGTATAATATTCAGCAGAGCAAATATAATAGTTTTCTTTACCAATGTCCTATGCCTACTTGGGTGGCAGCTATAGTACCTCTTTCTTAAAAACGCACTCTTAGATAGCTTTTCTGAGATTAATGAAATACTGATCCAGGGTGGTACTGGCCTTGCGTCTTCAGTGCTACCTCTGACAATGTGCACCCCAAAGCCATGCAAAGCCCCCCCCCCGACATATTTTGGCAGGGGTGCTCATGGTCAAAAGCAGTGCAAAGCTCTTTCTTCATAAGCACCCCTTATGCTTCAGGTGTGCTTGTAATCTGCATTTCCAGGTTGAACCCTTGGTTTAAGGAGCAACACCACCTCTGAAGGTGCAGCTTGTGAAGAGAGAGAGTTGTCCATTAGTCTTGACAGAGATTAATTATTCGCAAGCTCTAAACCAACCCTTCGAATTCAACCCTTTCCTGGGTGGGGGCAAAAAATTCTTCCTTAACTGTGTGCAGCTGCTTTCACAGAATCCCAGGTTGGAAGGGACCTCAGGGATCGTCTAGTCCAACCATCCTAGGAAGAGCACAGTTGATACAAGATGGCCCTGCACTCTGTCCAGACGACTCTTGAAGGTGTCCAACATGGCCAAGTCAACCCCTTCCCTGGGGAGATTATTCCAATGGTTGACTGTTCACCCTGTGAAAAATGCTTTGTGCAAGAACAGGCCATGATTTTGAGGCAGAGCTCATTCCTGGTGAAGTCAGCAGAGCTCTTCCACTTTTACAGGCATTACTTTAGGTTCTTATTATGTCTTGCTCTCAGTAGCAATCTCTAGGGTCCCTGCTACTGCAGTAGAGACAGGTGTAATGATTAGGGCTGGGTGAGTTTTCTTCTCTGCAGTGTTTACAGAGACTCGAGAGATAATGCTGCATTGTATGAAAATGCAGTAAGGCATCTCCACCAGAAGACTGGGAGAAGCTGATTTAGGAAGGGTTGGTGTTAGCCTGGTGGGATGGGCTCTTTCCCAGGACAGACAAGAACTAAGTTCAAATGCTTGCCCTGAATCAAGTGTGTTGGGATGCCGGATCCCAGCTTCGTGCCCTAAACATAGATTGTCTGACCATTTAAGGCTGCTCTGACTAAGAAGTCTGTCTGTCACTGAGGCATATGCTGTCAGAAGTGGTATAAAGGAGCTTCCATTTTGACAAGTCAGTGTCTTCCATAAAGAAGAGATTTTTGTCAGACAATTTCTGGTGGGCTGGAATGACTGACTTGATCTGACAGCGAGGAACTGAGGCATATGGACATTAAACCACCTTCCTAAGCACATGCAAAAAGGCTGTAGCAGACTTAGGTTGAAACCAGGCCCCTGCCTCTGCCTCTAGCAACAATTCTTTTCACTTTTTATACTAAGCACAAAATGTATTTCTTTGCCAGCAGCAATTTAGAGACAGTAGTGTTGCCTCTCCCCTACCCATTCCCCCCTCACCCCCTCTGAAATCTGCCTGCTCAGTGCTGAGCAGTACAGGACAGATCTTAAACGTTGCCACCCTTGGGAACACTATGAAAACAGAAGGATAATTGCTAAAAGTTGTCTTACAAGAAGAATCCGTCGCTGCCTACAACTTAGCTCCATGCTTTTAACCCAGCATGTTTTGCTTCTGAAGGCTGTGACATTTCTTAGTTGTTGGATGCTGTGCTGCTGCCCTGCTCCATAGCAGGTCATGCACAAGGGAGGTAGGCAGGCATGTCTAGCAGGGAATTCACTGTGCCCTGCAGGAGGTGATAAATCTAGGTAATGAAACACAGTTGACTGTGTCCCTGCCCAACTCTGCTGCTCTTGCTGCTACAAACTCAGCAGCTTGTGTGTAAATGTCCTATCTAATGCCCCAAATAATATTAGCTACAAGATTTCTTTAGGCAATTCCATCCTATGGTGCTTCAGGTAACCGTGATATCATATTGCTAAATAAATGACATTAACAGATGAGTATCACATGGCTGAACAGTCAGCTGCAGCTTGCAGGTGGCAGGATTTGGGTGGGATGTGTCCATGCATTTTCCATTGTTGGAGGCAGGAGAGAGGTTGCACAAGAGCACCCAAGGGTGCTGGGGTGGATAGAAAGGTCCTGGGTAAGGTATAGGGCTAGTGCTGTGCCCTGGCTCCTTGGGATGGGGATGGCAGTGGGACCAGCCTAGAATATGGGAGGTCAGAGGGCTGCAGCTCTATGACCATCATCCCCTGGGAGCACCTCTCTGGGAGTGCCTGTGGCATTACAGCCCTTCACCAAAACAAACGCCTTGGCTCTTAGTGGGAAGAGCCTGACTCTAGCCCACAGTGCAATATTAATCTTCCCTCTTAGCTGTTGAAAGCTGTGCCTGAGTTGATTAGTAACAGATGAATTGCTTGACTGTCACACCTCTGCTAAATTAATGCAGTGGGGTCCTATCAGTTAGTGCCACCCCTCTGCTTTCCAGAGATGGCATCGTGGCAACGCCTCTGAGTGCCTTCTTGGGCAGCTTTGTGTGTGTCAGCCTGTTAGATGAGAGATGTCGGTGGGGGAGCTGGATTGTCTCTAACAGAGCAGGCACCTTGCTGTAGAGAAAAGGAAGGTGCTGTAACCATACAGGACATTTCCACCTGTGTGTTGCAATGGGGAGAGGAAAGACAGCAGAAAATAGTTACTCTTCTTGCTACTGAATTTTTGCTAGCTGTTCTGCTCTTGGCGTCTTGCAGTTCATGCCTCTGAAGCTGCTAATTTCCCTTCTAGGAAACCTCCCCTCTCTGTGGTGGTGCTGCAGTAACCCTGCACTGCTAGATGGAGTCACAGCTTTTACCAGCCGTACATCAGCGTTTTGCATGTTCCTGGTGCTAGGAGAAATAGTCAGAAAAAAAATATCCAGGCAACATCTTGATCTGTTTTGCAGATGAACTCAGAGCCATGTATTGAGATTAAAAAAAAAGCAACTGGGTATTTCTGAAAAGATGATGTTACTGTTTTAAATAATGCATGATTACAGGCTTGCAGAAGAGGGAACAACATCCACCCATGCTTAAAATGAAGAGTCCTTGACTTCAGCCAGATCTCTGCCAGGCTGCAATGACAGCCTTTTCCTGCATGCTTCTAGCAGCTGAATCCTCACTGTCTTTTTGAGACGTAGCATCCCTTTCTATTTAAATTTGCACATCCACCATGTAATTCTGTAAGATGTGCTGATGTATGAAGCACAGAAGGACCCCTGAGCAGAATGAAGAGCTACTCTCTCTGCTGCAGCTGAGTGTTGAATTGCTCAGAAAGGCAGAGAGCACTGGCAAAAATTCAGCATGGCCCAGGATTGACCCCGTGTTCTTCCTGAAGACGAAGGAACTAAAATTGTCCTGCGTGCAGAGCTGAGAGGGGCAGGTATGGGGACTGGCTTGAGTGCACATGGTTTTAGAATTGGGAACACAGGAAAAAAATTAAGGGGAAAACCTGGTGAGCTCACACTAGGCATGATTCTGCTGTTCATGAAGCAAGGATGTGCTATGACCTAAGCCAAGGATCACTAATGTCTTGGAGTAGCTTTGCCTGTGGAAACACATCTGCAAGGAGGATGGAGAAGGGGCATGCAAGTACATACTGTGCACCCCAGCCTTGCTTATATTTTAGAGGACAATATAAAACCCTGGCAGCACAGTGCCCCATGATTGCCACCAGCGCAAAGTGATAACCCAACACATTGCCTGTGTCTGTGGGCTCAGGAACCAGCTCTGTCAATGGGGTGTCCATGCTGACACTCTGACAGCAATATCATGCATGTAGAGAGCCCTTGGGAGCACAGGGTATTCTGAGCAGGTTGTCAAATGGTGTCATTATATGCCTTAGATTTGAAATATAGCAATGTTGAAAAACCATTCAAGGCACTGTATCTGGCAGATAATTTCATCAGGGTTTTGCTTGCTGTCCAGATGTATTTCTGCAGAAGCTATTCAAGGTGTCATTCCTGCCCTGTTTTTGGTCACTGCTGCTGATTGCCCTTCATTGACTTGTTCTCTATGTGTCTTCCTTGCTGCTCTGCATATGTTCAGGCATCCTTCTGGTCTCTACTTCAGAGGCATAAAGCCTGTCCTACAGCGGTAATCTAACTTCGGGCACTGAATCTTGCCCTTTTGTGGAGCCTTTTATCCCACTGGACTCCTCTGGCCCCTGAAATGTGGAGTGGAAAATTAATCAGTGACATCAGCATAAATATTGTAGAGGAGGTACAAGAAGCAAAGCTTCTTGAAAAATGTGGTCTGTGATTAAAGATCCCAATGTACAACAGGTCACTTTCAGTTAGAGAAGCTTAGTGGCCAAATGGGAACTGTAAATTGCCCTATCTCCATCCTTGGCTAATGAAAATGAAATCCTTTGGTGTTGGCATATCACTGGCGGGTTGTAAGAGCTCTATGAACTGAAGCAAGAGTTAAAGAGAAACATTAAGGCATTTTCTCCCTTGTCTGAGCCTGGCTCTGCCTTCCTCTTTCTTGTTATTTATTATTTATTGCACTTTTATCATTATTATTTGTAATGTCATGTGTTGTGATGGGGCGCCAAGAATGTCAGCTCGATTTTTAGCCTTTTCAGAGCACATTCATTAAACTGTGACAGGTGATTTTCCCTTCTGTTTGGGCTCTGCCCTTGTACTCCTCAGCCTGGGAGCTGAGTGCATCTTTATAATTCAAGGGATGGTCCAGCAACTGCTTCTCATACACCTGCTCTCACATCCTATGCCTCAGGGGGAGCATGTGCACCAAAGTATCTGCTGTCTTTTAAAATAATTTTTAATATACACTGATTATGGTGGAGGAGGCAGGTGACCTGATCTCAGAGTGGTAACCCAGAGTTTGTGATGGTCCCTAGCTCCTGAGGGGATTAATTTGTTGTGTTGGCTAGGAAGGCCAAACAAACTTCTCCAACTTTGCACCTGCCAAAGGGAAAAACTTGCTCACCATTGATCATGGTGCAAAATGTTTTGTGTTTGGAAGGGAGGTATGTGTGATGTGGCCTGTACATTTGTCCCTTTTGCAGAAGCAGCATGCCCAGGACTTAGGTAAAGAGGTGATGTAGCACAGAGTGTGCAGTATCAGCTAGCCAGGGATCAGCAGTAGAGGGCATAACAGATACTTTGTTGAGGTAATCTATGATGTCATGCACTGTTCAGTAGTAGATTCTGGATTAATCTTTATCAGTTTTGTTTTGTGCCTTGCTGTCTGTCTCCAGCATTGGTTCTGCACAGAGGATACAGCACTAGACCTCTGTCATGGCTGATTTTGCTTGGAGGAACAAGGTAGTCAGATACACTTTGACAGTAGATTTTGAAAGTTGCTCATGTTTGCCTCAGATATAGTCACAGTGAAGGCCATGGGAGTTTTCTCATTGGTTTCAGAAGTTGAACTCACCCTTCCTGTCCTTTGAAGCCAAGTTAGACCCATCCTGATCCCTCTGAAGAACTTGCTTCTCAAACTCACTGACAAAGTATGTGTGAAATGTTCGTGGGGTGGCTTTTTGCATTGCTTGGTGCCACACATCATGTAGCTTTGTAGTGTCACAGCTCCTGAGTTTTACTCCTGTTTCTCCCTTAAATGGAAAGGATGGGATTAATTTTTTTGTTTTAAATGTGCCGAGTAGCAGGGTGGTCACCTTTAAATTTTTGTGCTCGCGCACAGCCAGGTTAAGCTAGGCTGCAAAAATAGCTCTAGGATAGCATTCAGACCAGAAGGGTCAGGTCTGAACTTGGGCAGGTGGCTGCCTCTGTAATTCATTGATGTTTTGAAAAAGTAAGGCTGGTGTGTATGTCCGAGTTCATTTAATGGCCACGTATCAACATCAAAATTTGCACCTTCTTCTCATCTATTTCAATGTTTAGCGTCAAGGCCAGGAACTAGGTGATCTTTTCCTTTTGCCCAGGGTGGTGCATACCCAAAGTGTCAGAGCCCTACCTATGGATTTTATTCCTCTTGTGGAGAAGAGTGTCAGTGTACGGGATCCAGGGGCCATGGTTCGGACATGCTTTCAAGATAGCAGCAGCACAGCCAGCATTTGTCTGTACTATGTTTTGTATCAAACCAATAAGTTATTAATGTATTGGGATTTCTGCCTCTCTCCTGCAGTCAACAAATATGTGGTCCGAGTTTTTACTGGTGAAGTTAGCGGCAGTGGAACAGATGCGGATGTCTTCATTAATATCTTCGGTGAGAAAGGAGACACAGGTATTCAAATGCAAATAATTTCCCAAAATATTTCTTCCTGCTCTGCGGGCCTGCAATCTGAACAACACACAGCAGCAATCTGGCAAATGCAGAATAATTTGGCTGAGTGAAAGGCACAACAAATGGTGTTGTTAGCTCTGGGGTTTCTCACATCCACAGCTCCTGGAAGCTGTGTCTGCAGAGCAGCAGTTGTAGCTAGGCTGTGAGCATGACTGAAGTTACCTACCACCAAAAACCCACACCCTGGGAAAATGCAGCATAAACCACCAGCATAAACCAGTTCAGTAAGTGCCATTCTGCTGCAGGATCCAACAGAAATGTGTATTTACAGTGCATGCAGTGAGAGCTCCATGTCCCACCTTTTTGTGGCCAGGATGGATAATGCTGTCCTTTCAGTGTGGCACAGGTTGTGGCTGAGCCTGCCTGGCCATTTAGAATCATAATCTAACCAAGGTTTATATTAGCTGGCTTTAAATTAATGGTGGTAGCTATTTTTCCTTTTCTTTTTAAAAATCTTTTTTTAATGTAGATCGTACTACAACAGTGGTCTAGGAACTTGAATTTAATTTTTAAAAACGGTTTTCACTGAATAGTACTAAAAGATGTGCCCAGACCAATTCTCTGGGTCATGCCACGGAGAAGAGTGGGTGGAAATTCCTGGAGACACAGCTAGCAAATTTTCTCTCTCTTCTATACTCACCTATCCTGTCAAACTCAAGAAAAAAATGACATGATGTCTGCCAAGTGTCCTTGAACGGATTATGAAGCCTAGTGGATAGGTCTCATCCTTGATTAATTCTCCAGACTTTTACAAGGGGATTTATCTGATAGCACTGGAGACATCTGAAAGCGGGAGTCTAAATCTAAGCCAGTTGCCCAGGCACTCTGTCATATCTACACAGAGGAATAACACCCCTAGAAAATGATTAATCCCTTTCTAAGGTAAGTGGGATGAGTTGCCCTCTGACACATTTTCCTGCCTTGCTGCCATGGGTGGGCTCAATCCCACTCGCAGCATTGCTCCCACAGGAAGAGCGGTGGTTGCAACTGGGGTCAGCACTTTAATATGTTTCATAAAGGCAAGCTCCTCTGAGATCAGGAAAAGCCAATACCCCTGGTTGGGTCCTAATTAGAAAATAAATCCTTCCTGTGTGATGCAGCAAAGAAACTGATGACCTGAAATGTCAAAATCTGCAGCTTGTGACCAAAGCCTTTTTTACACAGTTTGGAGATTTTTAAAGACATTAAAACTAAGAGGGAAATGTGGTGGTATGAAAAAAAGATGCAAGAGCCATCTGGATATATATTTCTGAAAACTCTGAGAGCTGTAAGTAACTGTAACATTAGAGTGAAAATCCTGGTCTTTTGTGAGCTCTAGAAAAGGTACCTTTTTTATTAGAATATGAAATCCCCTGCTTTTACCTTGAATCCTGGTTGCAGAGAGCTAGTACCTGGAGAATTTTTGATTCAGTCAGTGGTGACATTCCTAAATATTTCCTCACTTGCAAACATACATGTCCCAGTAACCTTTTTGTCCTTGGTTTGTCTATATTTGTTTTTCTTCAGGTGTGAGGAAACTGGACAATGACAAAGACAACTTTGAAAAGGGAGCAGAGGACAAGTTCACAATCGATGCTCCGAATTTGGGAAAGTTAAGGAAAATTAATATAGGTCATAATAACAAGGGTGGCTCTGCTGGCTGGTTCCTCGCAAAGGTTAGTTACTCCTGAGATATTTAACATAAGCATATTGTGGGATCAAAGTGTTTCACTTACCCTCTCAGTGGTCTGATGCCAAGAGATGCAAGGATGTGTGCTCATGATACACGTTTCTGGTTACCGAGCAAGTCTCAAATAAAGTTTTCCCCTTTCCAAAAATATTTCTCTCCAGCACTTGCTTTTTTCTGCAGAGCAAAGGGGGGCTGATGAAGTGCTGGCAGCAGCCTGGTGCATGATAGTGTTGTGCATCTAAATCACCTGCAGCAGTTTCAGATTGGGTAGCTAGAAAATGATGGACATTCTGGGTTTAGGTAAATTGTCAAGCATCTCAGATGACTTAATGGCAGTGAGAAAATCCAGTTGTTAAGATTTAAATTTGCCTGCTCTAATAATATTTCTTCTGTCTCAGCCACTGCAGTTTCTTTGACAGATGAGAGGGAATTCTCCAAGCTGGGTACTCCAAGCCCCTCCTTCAATCTGTTGACTTAACTCATTACCAAGATGGTGAAGATACCAGAGTCTAAGAAATATCTGTTGAGTCTGTTCACACTGAAAATTTGCAAAGACTTATAGCTTGGCCAAATTTAAGTGATTTATCACTGGCATAGCAAAAAAGATATACCTGCCACAAAGATCCTTTTCTTCCACTCCCACTTTCCTCCTCATTTTAATCTTCTGCTCTAAAGTGTGAAGGTATTTCAGCTTTTAGTGAAATGGTTGAAGGAATATTTTAAAAGGAAAAATTTATTACTCTGTCATCTAATCTCATTTTCTTTCCTCTTCTGGTGTAGTTTAACACAGCTGGCTTTAATCTCCTGAAGATCTGACCCCAGATTTGTAAATCCTAGATAACAGGGTGGTTTGATTATTACAAATGCAAATAATAGCACATGCTTTTCCACTGTCACCATACACTGCACTAAAAGTTATGCTGCTTGTCCATGAAAAATGCTGAAGATGAAAAACAGAGCTGTTGTGCTGCCTGTAATAAATGGGGGGGGGGGCGGGGGTGGAAACCACAGAAAAGGAAACTTATTGTCACATTGCAGATGAAGTCTGCATGACATTAGATTTTTATGTCTGTTAGGTTGCCTAAGTCCCAAAGCCTGAAGTAGTGACTAGTTGCATCCAACACATTAATCCTATGTTCTACCACAGGAACTGCTGAGATGTTTGTGATTAAGTAAAAAGCAACTTTTGCCTTGCCAGTTCAGCTGGAAGCTTGGGGGAATGAGCTAAAACATAGCCCAGTTATCTTCTATTGTGGGCAGATGTTTTTCTTCAATTTGCTCCAAAATCTGGGCACTCTAAGCATTGGCACTACTGAATGAACTTGTCAAGCATCATTAGAAGATTTCATGTTTTCTGGGTTTTCAGTGTAGCTTATATGTAGAGCTGGTTTTTCTTCTCTAAATACATGAATAGAGATATTAACAGGAATCCAAACAGAACCATAGCATCGTTAAGGTTGGAAAAGACCTCTAGAATCATCAAGTCCAACCCCCAACCCAACACCCCCAGGCCTCCTAAACCATGGCCCCAAGGGCCACATCTACACATCTTTTAAATACCTCCAGGGACGGTGACTCCCCCACCTCTCTGGGCAGCCTGTGCCAGGGCCTGACCCCTCTGGCAGGGAAGGCATTTCCCCTCATCTCCAACCTAAACCTCCCCTGACGAAGCTTGAGGCCGTTCCCTCTCGTCCTGTCACTGGTGACTTGGGAGCAGAGACCAGCCCCCCCCTCACTCCAGCCCCTCTCAGGCAGCTGCAGAGAGCGAGAAGGGCTCCCCTCAGCCCCCTCTTCTCCAGGCTAAAACCCCCCAGCCCCCTCAGCCGCCCCCCAGCACACTTGTGCTCCAGACCCTGCCCCAGCCCCGCTGCCCTTCTCTGGACACACTCCAGCCCCTCAAGGCCCTTCTTGTCCCGAGGGGCCCAAACCTGAGCCCAGCATTCGAGGTGGGGCCTCCCCAGGGCCGAGCACAGGGGCCCCATCCCTGCCCGGCTCCTGCTGGCCACACCAGGGCTGACACAAGCCCGGGGGCTGGTGGCCTCCTTGGGCACCCGGGCACTGCTGGCTCATGCCCAGCCGGCTGTCAGCCAGCACCCCCAGGGCCTTCTCCGCCGGGCACTTCCCAGCCCCTCTGCCCCAGGCCTGGGGCGTTGCCTGGGGTTGGTGTGACCCAAGGGCAGGACCCAGCACTTGGCCTTGTTGAACTCATAGAGTTGGCCTCAGACCATCGATCCAGCCTGTCCAGGTCCCTCTGCAGAGCCTTCCTGCCCTCGAGCACTTCAACACTCCTGCCAAGCATGGTGTCACCTGCAAACTCTCTGAGGGCACACTTGATCCCCTCATCCAGATCATTGATAAAGATATTAAACAGGACCGGCCCCAACACTGAGCCCTGGGGAGCCCCACTTATGACCAGCCACCAACTGGATTTGGCTCCGTTCACCACAACTCTCGGGGCTCGGCCATCCAGCCAGACTTTACCCAGCAGAGTCCACCCATCAAAGGCATGAGCCGCCAGCTGCTCTGGGAGGATGCTGTGGGAGACAGTGTCACAGGCTTTGCTGAAGCCCAGGTAGACAACATCCACAGCCTTTTCCTCATCCACTAGGTGGGTCACCCTGTCATGGAAGGAGCTCAGGCTTGGTCAGGCAGGACCTGCCTTTCATGAAGCCGTGCTGCCTGGGCCTGATCCCCTGTTTGTCCTTCATGTGCCTGGTGATCTCACTCAAGTTGTATCACTCCATAACCTTCCCCACTACCAAGGCCAGGCTGACAGTCCTGTAGTTCCCTGGATCCTCCTTCTGGCCCTTTTTGTAGATGGGCATTACATCGGCAAGTCTCTAGTCACCTGGGACCTCCCCTGTTAGCCAGGACTGATGATGGAGAGTGTCTTGGCAAGTTCCCCCGCCAGCTCCCTGAGTACTCTCAGGTGGATCCCATCTGGCCAAATAGACTTCTGAGTGTCCAGGTGGAGCAGCAGGTTGTAAACTGCTTCCTCCTGGATTATGGGGGATTAATTCTCCTCCTCATCCCTGCCTTCCAGTGAAGGGGGCTGAGTGTGCCAGGGATAACTGGTTTGGTGGATGAAGACTGAGGCAAAGAACACATTTAGTACCTCAGCCTTTTCCTTCTCCTCCATGGCAATGTTCCCCTCCATGCTCTACAAAGGGTGAAGATTCTCCTTGGCTCTCTTTGTTGTTAATATATTTGTAAAAACATTTTTTCCTATCCCTTACAATAGTGGCCAGGTTGAGTTCTGGCTGGGCTTTTGCCTGTCTGATTTTCTCTCTGCATGACCTAACGAGATCCTTGTACTCCTCTTGAGTTGCCTGCCACTTCCTCCAAAAGTGGTAGACTCTTCTTTTTTTCCTGACTCCCAGAAGAAACTCCCCATTCAGCCAGGCCGGTCGTCTTCCCTGCTGGTTTGGCTTGCGGCACTTGGGGACACCCTGCTCCTGCGCCTGCAAGACTTCAGTTGCAACTCACGTGCAAGATCAGCAGGTAGAGGGGAATCCGAATGCTGATATTTCTCCTGAACCTCATATATTTTAGTCTCTAACACTCCAGCACAGCACTGCTCTCTCATGCTGACAATCCCAGCCCTGGCAGAGAATGGTGTCCATGTTTACGGAGGTACAACAGGAATTGGTAATGTTACGGTCAATAGCACAGTGTGGGATGAGTGACAGCAGGGGAAACTCTGGTTCCCAAAGAATAGTTCCACAAGTCTATCAGAAAGGACAGATTTCAGATTCTCCCTGTTTGCTCTGAAGGCAGAGAAAAGTGTCAATGACTTTCTATCCCCAATAGTGAATTTTCTTTTCCTGACATATACTGTGCAGGTGAGTAGAGATTTGATTTCTTCTTTTCTGGCTGAAAATCTTTACTGCTTGTTTAAAATACTGCAGTAACTCTATGGCAAACTTAAGGAACCCAGCAGAAGACATTGGTAAGAAATGCCTCAGCAGCAGGTGCAGAAGCTTCAAGTGGGTAACACTGGCTTAAAGGTGAAGATTGTTCCCTGGCTTGTGTCAGTAGGATATGTGTCTAGAGTATGGCCAAGAGCCAAATCCTTCCAAATTAGAAACTATTCCTACCACAGTGTTTCATGGCTGTCTTTGCAATGGTTCCATACTGGAGTAACTGAGTCAGGTTCACGTGATATTACTAGGTCACACAAGCTGACCTGGCAGTCTTGATTTATCCTAAAATTCCTTGGTATTATTTTATAACAAGGGTATAAAACGGAGAGAAAGAAGACAGTCTTTTCCCTGAAGCAGAACAAAGAGCTGCTGTTCAGCTGATGGGGAAGAGTAGCCAGCAAGCAGGCTCTGGAGAGAAGGAAGACAGGCCAGGCAGCTGGTCTTGCTAGCAGAGACATCTGGTCTCATATACTGCGAGAGTTGCAGACTGAGTTCACAGGATAAAAAAAGAAAAGAAAAAAGCCTGGTTTTTACTCACTGATTGTCTGAAATTGTATCAGTACTAATTAGGGAGCAGAGAGGGATCTGCTTGAGTATTGAATATATTAAATATCAGGTGAGAGTGTTAAGCTTCTGCTGTTTTACCACCCCCTTGTGTAACAACTTTGCTTTTTCCACGTCTATTTTGCAAAGTGCTGTTTCTTTTCCCTTAGGTGATTATTGAAGATATTGGCAATAAATGTGTGTACCAGTTCCCAGTTGGACGCTGGTTTGCTTTAGATGAAGATGATGGAAAAATCCAGAGGGACATACTTGTTGGGGGCACTGAAGCCACAGGTAAAGTAATGAGCTGAATCCATGGTGGGAAATGCAAAGATACAAAGGCCTAATTAATACTACTACCCATGTTTTCTTTAGAAGATTGAATGCCTTGCACTCAGGGAGACCTACAGTGGACCATCTGCTGGTGACAAGCAGTTTTACATGAGGGTCCCTGAACTGCCATGACATTTCCCACCTCCACATCACACTGGTGAAGCTGTGCAGGACCTACATGCTGATTTATCAGCTGATGCACCTAGATAAGGGGCTGATGGGCAAAGGATGAAAGATCTGGCTTGTACTTCAGCAAGTTGTTCACCACCCTTCAGAAAGTGGATTAATATTTCCACAGTCACCAACAAGCCACACAATAGTGCCTATTGTACTTTGGGTTCTTGGCTGGGGAACAGTGCATCCTTTTACAAAACAAGAAAGGCAGTGCAGAGCCCTAAAACTGTCTTTTTGATTATCCAACATGGTTAGAGAAGAGACAACCAAAAATTATGTCTCTGTTAAAAGAAACGTGGATGTAAAGTCAATAAAACAAGTTACTACGAGGCAGAGACAATTTGGGTAGTGTTCTGCCTGTATTTATTCATTAGCATAAAGGTAAACACTTTGACTATGCGCATAACAGCTGTTCTTTATTTTATTACATGGTTTTCAACATCTGCAGTCCACATTCTCCTCCCTGCATCTTGCAGGTAAAATGGTCTTGGTGCAGAGTCCTGACTGCAGGATGCATGTTGGGAAAAAATTAGAGGATGACATGGAGAAAAATTCTTAAAAAAACACAATTAGTTTACTAAAAGCACCTCTTACTCTTTTACTCTTCATGACTGTGCTTTTCTTTCCTGCTTTCATGAGTTTTGTTGAAGATATCCCATACATATAGTAAACCATGCCTGAGTATGGTTTTTAATGTAAACTTTAAAGAAATAGAGGACTTTTATAAAAGAGGGAGTTCTCATATTTCTACTTCATCTGAAGTCCCTGTAGAAATTTCTGGGTGATTTAATAAAAGAACTGAGCTTGGACCTCAACTCTTTTATACATGCTCCCTGCAACACTGCCATAATTACAGAGGTGTCTCCTTATCTGATGCATGACACATCCCCAAGATATGCCTGCCAATGAGCCTACTGAGTACTAAGGGTTATAGGAAGAAATGTTATCTTTCTTAGACCAACACACAGAGCTGGGGGGGGACAAAAAAAGTGAACTTTTATGCATATAGGCTTCTTTTCAGAAATATTTTTCCTTCTTCCAGCTAGGCTAATACCTCTCCCAAGCCTTGCATTGCTGAGATCTTTAGGGTCTCAGAGAGGCAGTGAAGGTCCTTCTGGCTTTAGCAGCATCAGAGGCTGCTGACCCCATGTTTTCAGGGTTTTGTGATGCTGCACATCTTGCCACCACTGTTTAAACCAACACCCCTTCATTGTCTACGCATCCCCTGACACATCTGGTGCTTGGTATCTCTCAAAACCAAGCAACTTAGCTGCCAATTCAATTTTTTGCCTTTCTTTACCTACATGGTGATAAAAAAAACCCGTACATTTTTTTTGAGCGAATTTGTTGCCACAAACCTGTTTCTCTTGGACAGCCTGAAGGTAGCTGTGAGTATGGGTGGAACAAAATCAAATGAAGCATTGCACTACGTGTAAGTCAACAGCTAAAAAGACCAGTATGATACCAGTAGAGCCCAATGTAAATAGAGTAAAAAATTATTACTCTCAGCCTTTTTTCCTCCCTTCTTTTCTTCCTAATTTAATTCCTGATTCCTTCAGGTATTGTTTACAACGTTGCTGTAGTGACGGGAGATATCAGAGGAGCTGGCACAAACTCCAAGATCCACGTAATCCTCCACGGCTCCAAAGGCTTAAAGAACAGTGGGAAGATTTTCTTGGAAGGAGGTGAATTTGAGCGCGCCAGAACAGATCTCTTTAATGTGGAAATAGCTGCTCTTCTCAGCCCTCTTAGCAGAGTCACCATTGGACATGATAATTGTGGCGTCAGTTCTGGCTGGTTTTGTGAGAAGGTGAGACTAAGTTTGTCTGTAGGCAGCTGTGAGACTGTTTCCTATTCAGAACCTGACCCCAGCAACCAAATACAGGTTTAAAAAAAAAAAAATCTGCTTTTATTTGGATGACAATATCCCCAGTTTAACAAGTCAATATTATACATAATGCATGGAAGTAGCTGATTGTCTCAAAGGCACATTAGGTGCGTAAGTCAATCACTCACTAATTGGGTTGATTGCCCCTATGCAGTCACAAAGATAGGGATTATTGTTTGCCCAGCACCAAAAGCACCTTCAGATGTTCGCCCAAGGGGCCCAACAGAAATACAGCCTTGGATTGTGCTGAGCATTTCAAAGTTATCATCTATACTCAGACTTTCCTGAAGTTTTTAGATGCTGCTTTGCAGCTCAGAAAAAAAAAGTGGCTGACCACAGCTGTTACTGGGAGCAACATGTGGTGTGAGATCATGTACAAAACCAGCAGGAGCTCATGGGAGGGTGGTGAGGGAGGCAACTGCCTACCCTGAAGCTGGGAGGAAATGCAGTTTTCCTGGAAAGGAAAATCAGCTTAAGATGTGTTAGATGGCTTTTTATATCTTGTGTTTCCTGCAAAACCCTACGGTGCACTGGTGTGGTGCAGGGCATATGTTGCACACTGATGCAGTGCTGACTCCTGCAGCCACACTACCTGTTCTGATTCCCTTCCCCTTGGTGTTCTACCTCTTCTTGACTGACCCAACTTGAGGTACTTCTGGAAAACTGGGAATAACAGGATGGGAATAATAGGATGGGTCCTAGCTATACTCCAAACTGGGAGTCATGCAGCTAGTCCAGTTCATGTTGGTCCAGAAAACCTGATTTTAAGAGCAGGACCAAGATCTCCAGCTCTGTCTTTGCTTCAGTTACTGAAGTTTTCAGTATCAAGGTCCTGTGTGTTGCCAGTAGCAAAATATTCAAACTCAGCTTCCCAGTCTCTTTTTCTAGGTGGTGGTTTACTGCCCATTCACTGGTATTGAGCAAACCTTCCCGTGTGGAAAATGGCTGGATGAAGATGAAGGTGATGGTCTCATAGAGCGGGAGCTTTATGAAATGGTCTCTCTGCGCCAGAGAAGACTGAAAAGTAGGTACAAGTGACGAGGAGCCCCCTGTGACCCCCCCACACAACAGAACCCTGAGTGTCACCCGTGCAACATGACATGGGTAGATCCATTGTCAAGTAGAGGCTCAAGTGAATGGTTTGAGGAAGAGGCTCAAGCACGGGTTTCAGCTTTGGACACCCTGGTTTGGGGAGTTGAAAATGAAGCTTCAAAAAATATTTTGAAGGATTGCACTTATTTTCTTAAGGGAAGAAATTGGACCTGGCAGCCTTCTGAGGTTCACTGGGCTTAGCGCTGCCCCAGCCACCATCTCACCTTTGCAGACAAGCCACACTACGTTTCTTATCACTACAGAAACAAAGCTTTTGCATTCCAGATTGAAATAAAACCTAAATAAATCATCCTAAACAAAACCTAAAAACCTGGGGGAAAACAGGAAGAAAACCAAAGCTCTTCCCACTAATTCCAACTTTTTTACTCTTGGCCTTAGAAAAAAAACAGCTCTTAGTCCTGTCCAGCTGTCAAACGTGCCTCCTGAGGCACACAAGTGCTGCATTTGAAGCATCTTCTCTAGAGGGAGGTAATGGCACATGTTTGCTGGGAGGTGCTGCTCTGTGCTGTGCATGGCAGCGTGCTGGCATGTTCACCCATCCACGCGCAGCTCCAGCACTCAGTCTTGCTGGCTGGTTTTGCACCAAGCAAAACAGATCGCTGCTGTCTTGCCTGCTCCAGTGCGTATGTGTAAGCAGAATGTTTTAATTAGGATAATAGATAGTTTAATCTGAATGCTTTGGGTGGGCTCCTGCTTAAACTGCAGCTCATTTAAATACGCTTTATCTAAATGTTAGTCAGTCTTATAACCACATTGCACCTCTGACTCGGTCTGTTTAGCTAAAGCATCTTCAACCTTTAACCCTCTATTATCAACTCTGATTGTTATTGACAGGCTAATTCCCCTGCTGCCGCAGTGCAGGAGATAGACAGAGAGCATTAGCCTTGAGAAATCTGTGACCTTTAGCTGCCAGATTATAGAAGCGTAAGACGCGGAGTTAGAAAAGACCTATTATGCCATCTCGCCTATCTCCCCATGCATACAGGACTGTCCCTTTCTGTAGAGCTGATCAAAGCTTGGTTCAACCTCACTTTGGGTATCCATGGTGAAATGGCTCCCTGCACAGCGTTTGCAAGCTCTTCACCCAGCGGATTGCAGCTCGACATGTAGATTGTATTTATTCTCAGTCTTTTTTTATCTGCCCCCCACCCCCCACCCTTATCTTGAATGTTATCTTGGAAACTGTTGTGTCAGGTCTAGCTCTCCCTGGTGTTTATGCCCTGGGGAATATTTGCTCTGGCTCTGAGAAATTCCAAACTGCCTAGATCCCTTGATGTGAAGGGATTGGAAACAGGGGAGCGTGCCCAGTGAGCCCTGGGAGGATGATGATGGGTATCTGGGGAAATGCCTGGTCTCCGGCAGCTGCAGACCCTAGCTCATCCGCATTTCTCTCTGTGTGGTTTCTCCCTGACACCCCTCTATCAGGATTTAATTCTGGTACAAGTTCCGCTTTCCTCTTCCCTACATGCATCACTGCTCTTCTCCTTTCCTTCAGCAAGAGGTCAGGGAGGCCAAGCCTGACAGATGAGAGAAGTCTCTTGTGTCTGAATTGCCCTTGCTCTTTTCCCCAGGGAGAACACACTGCTATATCACATGCTATACGCAAAATCGCCTTAGCTTCATTTCTGCTTAGATGAAACTCACTGGTGCTTTTCAGAAGGGAGTGGCCATCAACATTGTGCAAAGCATTAAAATAAAGGCAAAACTTTTTCTAAAAGACAGTTCACTCTTCTCCCTCATTTTTTTAAGTAGCTGTCGCCTCCTTTTTACAGTCAAATGTTGAGTAGATCAGTAAAAATCTAATTCATATGCATGTCATTGTATTTTTATATTCCATTCTGGGCTTTGAAGGTCGAGCCATGCTCATGCGGGCTCAGGCATACCGAAAGGGTTAGCAATGCTCTCATTAGCATTTGTTAATAATTCAGCTGATGTCTGAGTCAGGAAAGAAACCTGTTCCCTCTCCTGTAGGTGCTGCAAGGCCTGCAGAAGTGAAACATGTTACTATCAATAAAGAATGCAGATGAGGGGCTCTTTAGAGGAAATAAGTCACCTTTATATGTGCCAACATCCTCTTGTATGAAAACCAATGTGAAGTTGCTGCAGGTGGACTGCTCTTAGAGATAAAATGTTAGGAAAAGACTTAAAAGAGAAAAATTTTGTAGCTTTGCCACAATATTTGGGCATGCCCCTTAGAGTAACACAAGTGGTACTCTGAGGTCAGGTGGGATTTAGGCATTTAAATAATTATAAAACTTTTGTAAAATATCTTTATATTTGCCCCACATTATGCAGCCTGGCTAGAGATCCCTGAATGGGGTCTGAGCCAGCCTGTCCTGCAAAAGGCATATCTGGTGTAATTGGTCCAGTCTCAGGAAGCCTTATTAGCTCAGGATGAAGTGATATATGGCTGTATCCATACTCTTCCTTGTTCCAGACACAGATCATCTGGAGCAAGTTTTAGGAGCTACCTGGAGCTGCATTGCACCATATGCAAGTAACTGGAGTCTCTTTCTCATTGGCAAAAATAAAGCTGATCATATTTCCCTGGCTTTAAAATGGTCTTTGAAGCTAGAGTTGCAGGTGTTGGAGAAGTATGCCGAAACTACAGAGGTGGAGCACATCCTGGATTACCCTGTTAGTAACGCGTGATGTAGAAGAATATGGTTCACCTGGCAAGTGGTGATTTATCATTTTTCTGACACAGAGTGGAAACACAGAGTTTTGTTTCCAGGCAATCTGATTCCTGTACGTCATGTAGCAGCTGATTATGTTTGTGCAGAAAAGGATAAAATGTCCTGGTCTTCTTTCATACCATCCTGGCCTCTCTACCACCCAGGGGAAAGAATGAGAATGATATTTTCACCAGAAGGCCCTTAAACATTACTTTTTAAACAAAATATCTTGAACTTTTCTTTGTAGAAAACCCCTGGTCTCTGTGGATCTGGACAAGTGATATTAAGAATGCAGGGACGGATGCCACCATCTTCTTCCAGATTTATGGAAACAAGGGGAAGTCAGATGAGATGAAGCTGGACAACAATTCAGACAACTTTGAAACTGGGCAGACTGACAAGTTCATGGTATGAAACTCGTGCTAGTGATAAATTGGGCATGGTATTGTTTTCCAGGGCATTAATTTCAGTCTTGTAACAAAAATCAGCAGCATGAGATCTTTACCTCAACAGATCCTTCTGAAGTGGAGGTGAAGTCACTCGGTTTGGTGGTGATGCAAATGATTTGCTCAGATATGGATATGGCTTATCTTCTCCAAACAGGGCTTAGACTGGTGTTTATGGGTCCTCAGGTGGTGATGACTTCAAGTCATGGAATGCCTTTTTAGCTCCTGAAGCCCTCCTACGTTTCCTTCTTAGCTCCTGAAGCCTAAAGTCTCCCACTCAGGCACAGCCCCACTCATGTTATAGACTGCTCCACCCATTTAGACCATGCTACTCTAAAGTTAATAATTTATCCATTTTTCCGCAGTGCCTAAGTGGTCGTTAGCTATCTACAGGAGAATTAGCTGTGGTGTTTCCTCTCCTCAGTGATCCGGTCTTCAGCGTCCTTGGACATGAGCCTTCATTGACGTTTGGGTCTGAGCTCAAAGGCACATTGCGTTTGAAGGCTGTGGAGGGTCTTGTGTCTAGGCACAAATATGTTTAAAAGTTAACTATGAACTGGTCAGAGAAAAATTGAGAAAGAAAGGATTTTAAAGCATGGCCATAGCCAAAATATTTACCCTCTTTACACCAGCAGCTGTAGATGCCTTCTGGGGAAGTGAGGCTGCGCTTTGCAGATGTTATTTGAGAAGGAGCTGAAGCTTGAGAACTGGCCTTCGTTCTTACTGGGAGGAGTGGTTTCAAGGAGCTTTCATGATCAAAAATGTTCTCCTCTCCTGAAAAGAGGCATCAAGTTATCTTTGTGGAGTAGGGTTTGTTTCTTTTAAAGAACATAATGGGTTTTTTCACTTTAATTTTTGAATTCTCTCTGATTTGACTCTTAAAAGATGTTCAGAAATGTCCTTTGTGAGCATGCTTTGCTGACTTACAGAAATGGATAATGCACTTCTTTACCCCTCAATAGATTGAGCTCCCTGATCTGGGCACATTTTACAAGCTTCGGATATGGCATGAGAAAAGAAATCCCTTTGCTGGCTGGCATCTGAATAAGGTGAGAGGACAGCAAGGGAAGGTGGATCTGAAAAGCCACATTGGTCACAGAGGTGTGCACTTTCAGTCCTGCATTGCCCAGCTAGCAGCTGAGTTTGATGTGCAGCGGTCAGAGCTGCCACCCCTTACAGACGGTCCTGTCTGAGGGGTGGAAGTCGAAATCCTACAGGAAAATGGCATATGAAGAGAGCACATCACAGTCTTTGCAAAAATGTGTGGGGAAAGAAGGGTTCATTGTGTGTTTTTTGGAGGAAATCCTTCCTCCTTCCCATCCCTCCTGGTTCAGCCCAGCTATTTGTGGGAAATTAAAGCAATGAGAAATGGCAGCTCTCAGCAGCCCAGATAGATGGTGAAAATCACGTTTCCCCATCCTTTCAGTGTCAGACCACTGTAGTCTGCCCTCACGGCTGCCAGGAGTTTCTTCCCTTGATCTTCAGAAAGCTTCCTACTCTTAGACATCACTACTGGCCAGGGAGGCAAACCCGCTCCTTCTATAGTCTGTTCAGGCTGGTTATAACAAGAAACTGATTATGGTAGAGGAAACTGATTATGGTAGATACCTATTGTGCACTGGAGCATAACCTGCCCTGAAGTACGGGCAGACCCACTGTGGGAGGTGGACACCTGCAGACTGGAGGAGCCTGTGGAGACTTTGCAGAAGGGAGTAGCACTGTGCTGTTTGGGAAATAAAAACAGTGATTTGCTTGGTCTTCAGTTGCATGTCCTTTGTCCTACCAGCAATGATTACTGTGCTGTCAGCCCTCACCTGGGTCTGCAAGGCAGCAAGTTCACCTCTAAGCTTCACCCATACTCCTGCAGAGATTAGAAGATGTTCTCTGCACTTAACAAAACATACACTTTGCTGAGCAAACATAAATAACTATGATGATAAATCACAATTTACCACTTAGAGATTTTTTTTGCATGGCTCTAATGTGTTTTGACAGATTCTGCTCTCCTGCATTGTCAGGGAGCTGCAAAAGCATAGGCAGCCAAACACCTCTCCAGTGGGGAGAGGGCATCAAGTACTGCTGTGTTCACCATACAGTGCAAGAAGGTGTCTGGCTGTGGTCTTTATCAAAAAGAAAGTGCTGGTCAGGCTTTGGGCCACTGCAGTTGTCTCTACTGATTTGTTCACAGATGATGAGCAACAATGCTTAGACTTTCCATAGCTATACATTGCTCTGGAGTATCCTCTTTTCCTGCACAGAAATTGTGTTCAGGGAGGACAAGAGGGATCTGACAGTGTGTCAAGGATTCACTTTGGACCATATTGTCTAAGAAAAAGTGGTGAAGATGCATTAAATCAATCTGCCCATATAGAGCCAATGCGATATTTTCTGGATGCGTCAGGCTCGTGGCACATGAATCCCATCACCTGTGCATCCATTTGAGCGTCTAGGAACTTAGATGAAGCCTTAACTACGTTTTGTTCCAATCCTCACACATTTCATGCCAGGCTTGCTTCATGTTGGGGCAGGCTTCCATTTGCTATTGCAAGAACACAAGAACAGCATTACTGGTCAGGCGAAAAGCCCAACAGCCTCTCTCCTGTGTCACATAAGTGCATGATTAGAGAACAGTAAGAAAGGGACAAGCATTTATGATTCTTCCCCCTAATATTCTTCCAGCTTTCAACTATTTCCAGCTGGAGACTTAGTTCCTGATCTATGAAATATGAAGCATTTAGTAGGTTTCTCTTCCATTTATTTGGTGAAAAGTTCCAGTTTCCCCTCAAACAATTAAACTTTTAGTGACCATAATCGTGTTTGGCAACAACTTCACAGGTTGATTGTGTCCTTTTGTTTGCTTTGAACTTCACTCTACAAACATCATTTGATGCCCTGTATTTCTTGTAGCAGAAGAATGAATAGTTGACCCCCCTCTGCCTTCTCCATGCCACCTGTGGTTTTGTGGACCTTCGTCATACCCTCCCTTCACCCGCTTCTCCAGCCTCTGCAGAGCCCCGCTTTATTTGCTCATTAGTCCTTTGGAAGCTACTGCAGATCTCTGATCATTGTTGTTGCCATTTCCTGTGCATTTTCTAAATGAGCTGTGGGGACCAGCAGTGCAAGCACCATCCATGATTTGCTCTGTGGACTTCTGCAGTGGCATATGACAAGCAATTACTAAGAGCCACAGTATCCATCAAAACTTTCACAACACCATGGAGCGATTGGAGAAAGGAGGAATGAAAAGCTACCAGCTATGACAGACCTTGCTCCATGCATCACTGCGGTGTGCGAATCTGAATGACGGTCCCGTTATTAATGTGTGTTATTTCTCTGCTGTTACCTACTCTTGCTTCTCAGGCAAAAAAAAACCTGTCAGGAGCTTGTTGTTTTTTTGTCTTTAAGCCTCAGAACTCACGCAGTCTTTTGGTTTAATGAAGGTAACTCTGCTGAAAACGCTGACAAAAGAAAAATACTCATTCAGCTGCGGCCGCTGGCTAGATATAAATGAAGACGACAATGAGATCGTGCGGGAGCTCCCTGCGGAGGGATCTCTAGTGACTGAAGTCATGCCAGGTGAGAGCCACAGGCTCCATGCAGGGGCTCGCTCAGGACCTGCATAGAAAGAAACCCTCTTTGTGTAAGCGATGCACAGGCAGGCTGATGCAATTCAATTAGCTTCTCTTTCTGGCACTTTCTCTCTGCAGTATTTTCAGTGTGCACCATTAGCTGCATGAAGCCTCAGAAATCCCAGGCTCTTATTCTTAGCAGATCTCTCGGTGGAGGGAGATGGGAGAGATCTGGCCACAGCACAATTGTTTCCAGAGCTATATTTATTTTCAAACTTGTATTTTTCCCTCAAATGTAAAATGTCAGGTTTGAAGGCATATTAATGGATTGCTGAAATGCAATCTAAAATTTAACAATCATTTTGGGGCTTTAAAGTTTTATTTAATTCTACGCACATTTATACAGCTATATATATGAATATATAGGAAGTTGCATATAACACTTGTGCAAGAGCATAGTCACCTTTCAGTACCTGTGAGAAATCTGAACAATTTATTGGGTTAACTATGCTTGCACAGGAGATTTAATTAAGGAAAGCTACAAAACTCTGCATTAGCTTACCGAAGCAGTCGCTTCTGTCTTGACCTTGTGTCACAAGAACTAAATACACTTGGAGGGAGAATTTTGCAGAGTGGAATGTGCCTGTTTGGATTTCTTTTATTTCCACCAAAGCACCCAATTGGGCTCCACATTCTGTAGAGAACAAGTCCCCTGTTTTCTGAAATTTCTGATGAACTCATTGATCTGCATGTAGCTGAGCAGTTCCTCAGAAGAGGAAGAGTAATTGTAATTGCAGGTGTTATTAAAATGTAAATAAACCTGGTTTGGAAATGTATTTTTAATCAACTGTGGAGAGGGCTGCTTGAGTTCAAATGCAGGCACATCCCCATGAGGAGCAGTTGTGCTGAGGAGAGGCAAGACCCAGCACCCACATGTTGGGCTTGCAGACAGGTTTTAGAGGGAGGGTGGGAGCAATACTTCTTGTCACTTCATGATGCCGGAGAAGAAGATCTTTCTTTCTCGAAGGTTAATCTATGGCTGGTTTTTGTTATGAAATTTCTTCTGGAAATCTTTCACGCAATGGGAGTGGAGGGCAGAGATGAAGGCAGGGTAGGGGGGAGGAATCTGGCAACTCAAAATCCATCAAGCAAAATCATAAATAAGGTCTCAAAGGTGAGGAGGCAAGTCACAATCCAACCTCCTTTACTGTGAGGGTCCCAAGGAGAGGGGCCAACTGGGCTACTCCTGCCCCATGAAGGTAACATGAAGAGCCCATTCCTCAGGTGCCTGAAAGCTTGGCCATTTTAACTCTTTTTGTCTGCCTGCCATGCTCCTGGATCCTGAAAATGATGTTTTCTCCAAACATGTTGTTACCATGTCCCCCATTACCAGGACCCCCTTGGGAAGGCAGGAGGGGAGGTCAGAAAGCTGGGGCCCCAAGGAGTCTATGCACTCCAGTTCATGAGGTTTTACCTGAAGGGTTCAGCATTTTTGCATCCTTCTTTGGAGGGGTTTTATGGGTTTTCTTAACATTCCAGGCCTTCCTATTTTAGCTTTTTTTTCTTCTCCTAGTGATAACATGGAAGTGTAAAAGTCAATACATCAACAGAAGTACCAGCTGGAAGTATTGACACTTAGAATTAATTGCAAGTCTGTGGAAACTGCAGTAAATTTAAATGGCAATTAATTGTGTTGCTGAAATTGTTTTATTAATTTATGTCTCCACAGTGATAAAATACCGGGTGACAGTTTGCACTGGGACGGTAAGTGGGAGTGGCACAGATGCCAATGTCTTTGTCTGCCTCATTGGTGACCAGGGAGACACGGGAGAACGCGTTCTTTACAACTGCATCAACACTGTCAATAAATTTGAAAAAGGCAACGTAAGTTCACACAGCAGCTCCTTAAGGCAGGTTTTAAAGTGTGTGATGGTTTGTAGATTTTTTTTTTTTTTGAGATACGTATTTGTAATCTTGGATGATTTCCTTGCCAGTTTGGGCTAGGGCAGTGGGGAGAAATAAATCATGTCCACAGAGCATCACAACAGGTTGCAGTTGGGGGAAGTTTAGGGCAGGGACAGTGTGCCCTTGCTTGACATCATTATGTTCATAGATGAGTCTCCTGGCTTGCTCCCCAGCTGAGTACTCACTGTTGAAATTGCATCTTCAGGTGGGGAAGGCTTTCAGAAAATCTGTCCATCTTCCAAGAACAAGAGAGAGCCTTTCCCCCTCCATCTAATATGGCAAAAATATGGCTCCTGGGGCAAAGGAAAAAAAAAGTGTCTTATTTAATGTGAAAATCTGAACCAAAAGCCCAACATGTTTCCTTTGTATTTCCTCCAGTCTCCTCTCAACCACGGTGCACTCAAATTTTGTGTCTTATTTTCAATCTGTTTTTCAACATGTTTTTGTATGCCCATGTCCTGAATGGAGGGTGGTGGAAATGGCCCAAACTGAAGGTAATTTGTTACCTGGAAAGCTAGGGATAATGAAGAGGGCAAACTGTAGTTACAGCTCTTGCAGCATTAACAAGCAAATAGTGTGCTATAGTTTGATCTATAAGGTCAACCTACTTAATATATATATTCAATTATGAGGCACATCTTGGATCTCTAGGGTCCAACTTAGACTGGTAAAATGTAATCACTATCTCCTGGAGGAGATTTTGAGAACCTGATCACAGGACTCCGCAGATTTCCCATCTTTTGTGTCATTATTTGACTGAAGATTTGGAATGGAAAGAAACTGAGGATAAAAGGTCACGTTTTCAAAACTGACCATTGAATGTAGGCTTCTGAAATATGCATTAACATGTTGGATTTGCCTTTGAGTGTCCAGAATTTCCAATTCTTTCCTGAAATCACCAAGTTTTTTAGACTTTAAAAGTATTTTCATCAAAGTTTTCTTGTGCCTGTAAAATCTGTCCATGGAAACATGTGACATTTACAAAGTGTGAAAGTTCATTCTGCTTCTAAAGAAAATAAAAGTTTGCAGACATGGACATTGCAAACATCATAGTTTTGCCTATGCACTTACATTATAGATTTTTTAATTTTTAAAGGTAAGTTTAAGCTATAAAGGACAGTGTTTTGTCTTTTGGAGAAGTCTAGTTTTGCCAAATGGTAGCAAAATGAGTCATGTTTTCATGGTGGTTTGAAGACTGTTTCAGTGGGGTTCCAAAGAAAGATGCTTTGTTCACAGAAGATACAAATATTTTAAACACGGATGTTGAATATTTTATTTTTACTCTCCCAAATGAGTTATAGGGTAAATTGCATGGGGGGGGGGGAAGGAAAAATAATTTTGGAAATCAATTATAGTGATTAATAGTATCCAGATTATATAAACCAAATCGGAATGTGTTAATGGAAAACTGCTCTCTTGGCATGAGGAGCTGAAAGCCGGTGAATAGATTGGAAGCTGTTTAAGGATTGATCCTGACAAACTTAGGGCTCATATATTCAAGAGACTGAATGACTATATCTACACTGATTAACTCAGATACCCTGTTAAAAAGAAATGTAGCTAAGTCACTGTGGTCTCTAACCTACAGCCATTTAAACCAATAGTACCTTAATTACCAATTTAAATTGAAAAGTTTGCTTGCAGATGCAAACTAACAGCCTGTATAGAAGGTAAAATTTAAAGATGCCTCTAAATTAGGTGTTTGCCTTGCTGCAGTTCCATTTAGTTACTTACTCATTAATTTATATCAGCTGTTAATAAGTAAGGTGAACATCAGAGGTAATGAATTAGACTTCATTGACTTAGACTGACTCAGTGAGGTTTTGATAATCACCTTAAATCCCCAGTTCAGCAGTTCTGAGTATGTAACACTTCTTCATGTATGTAACCCCATCATTAACACTTAAATCAGTGATAGTATGTTTAGTTGTCTTTATTTTAAAAGTCAGTTTCGAGTCCTGAATGATGGAAAAAATTTATACTTATTTTAATAATTTTAAATATTGAAATAAATATTGCCTTCCCACCATGCTTTCTGGGAACTAGCTGGGTATACACTACCACCGTATATGCTTTCTGGGAACTAGCTGGGTATACACTACCACCGTATATGCTTCACAGGCTTTTGGGAGACAAAGAACAAACACGTCACTGTGTTTGGTTAGCTTTCTCTTCCTAACGAGGCATCTCAGCCAGATGGTAACAACAGCAGTCCTGTCTGTGTGTTGGTCTATATGCTTCAGAAGTGCTGTGTATTTACACAGATATTTACAATACATATGCATACATCTGTACCTATACCATAGACACTTGCCTGGCCTGATTCCCAGGGGAGTAACTTGCTCTTTTAATGCATCTCTCTTCCTTCAGTCATCGAGAACTGCTGCTCTCAGTATGATCTTTGGTAACTGCTCTGGTCTTGAAGGGCCATCGCTTGGGTCAATATGTAGGTTGGTGATTTGAGCCCTTTTCAAGGGGAGAAAAAAATTTTTAAAAGGAAATACATGAAATTCATGCCTTTCATGGGGTATTAAGGGTATTGAGGTTACGTTCACACCAACCTCTGAAGGCAATTCATGGAGCAGCCAGAAATACCCCTGTGCAGCCATGCCCAATGCTTGCATGCCAGGAAATGGCTGGGGTTAAATTGTGCTCAGTAGTCCCTGTTGTCTGAATGTAACATGGGGTAGTGTCATTGAACAGTACCTCTAAATGCCTCTGTGCATTTGGTCTGAAGTGACCTGCCCTGGATTTCCTAGAAAGCTGATATCTGAGCAGAGGTTTGAGCTTGGATTTCTTGCCTCTCTAACTTATTCTACACTTAGAAGTATGAATAATCAAATTACTTGTCTTTTTTTTACACTTGTGGAGGGCATGCAGTGATGTGGGAGATTTAAAATGCTGGCAGATCATATATTTGTAAATCTAATATTATACATCTAGCACGAATAGTCAAGCTTTCATTCTTCGGTAAATTAATTCGTGCTTTCTCCTTCATGTTGTGAAGAATTATCTTGCAGCATACTGATGATGTAGATTTGATTGCAATAATAAATTTGGTTTGTTGGTTTGTTTGTTCTTAAAGAGAAATATTGCCTTACCTTTTTTATTCTCCTTCTCAAAGGCTGATGAATTCTTCATTGAAGCAGTAACGCTGAAGCAGGTGAGGAGGGTGAGGATAGGGCATGATGGAAAAGGAGGAAGCAGTGGCTGGTACCTTGCCAAAGTGATAGTGAGGGAAGAAGGACAGCCAGAAAGTGAGGCTGTGGAATTCCCCTGCTACAGGTACTGGAAACAGTGCTTGCAGATTATGCCTCCATCTATGCATTTGCTAGACTTTGAAGAGCTTAGGTGTTGTTCCAAGACTGGAATTTTCTGAGCATAGCTTAATACTCTTTATTTATTCATTCATTTATTTTTGCTAAGCCTGAAAGCAAAGAGTGTGGATTGGGAGGTTTAAGATATGGTTAACTCCCCTTACCAAACGAACAGTAATATGAATTATGAACTTCTCAGCCATTAGCTTAGTAATGCAGAGAATTTCTAAAAGGTAAAATGCAACCTTCCAGTACCACATCCAGTGTCACTGCAATTGCCTGCTGCAGAAACACGCTCTGCACTCTGCTGCAATCTTCTGGTTTTATTGCATGTGGCGGATGAGGTGCTGGTCCCTCACATGCACATCCCATCTTTCGAGGAGCAATGGGATGCTATTTTTGTGTTGGGAGAATGAAAAATCATTATGCTGCCATCCTGAGAGCTCCTTGCATGAAGGGAAATGCATATCATGCAGAGATGGTGGTAGAGCAGAGGGCGGTAACTTACCCCTATGGGTGGGTTATAAATGTATTCTTCTCTTTCCTAGACAATCAAGTGGCCAAAAGAAATGTGCTGTACTGAGGCTACCCATGGGGAATGAGATGCACCATCTGCCCTGGCACTAACTAGGGTCTGCCTCAAAATTGCAGCATAGATCAGAAAAAACTGGGTGAAAACATAAGTTACTAACTTCAGTGTAGTTCAGTGTCCCTGTAAAGTTCCACTTGCCCTCTCAGGATGTTCACCCTGTAAGATAGAAGTTGAACTCCACTTAACAATGTCGAGTTCCAGCTCTAAAAAGTCATCTCCTGGGGGACAAGTGGAATTGTAAAACACAAACACAATTATTTCTAAATTGCAAGCAAAGGTGAAACCACTAAGCTGTTTACTTGCATCTTGTCACTGTAAATCAGGAAGAACTCCACTATAATGAGGGGAGTCAGCCAAATACAAAACAGGAGCCAGCCACAGACTCTCTGCATTGCTAAAGCCACGTCACATCAGAAAGCAAACTCACTGAGGAGACAGCACGGAGCAGCAGATGCAATGTCATCTTGGTTGTGAAAAGCAAGCCAATCTCTCCCTTTTCAAAGAACAAAGCACCATGTTGTCTTTGCTGCTTTTTGATACATATTTAACAACCATATGTTTTACTGAGTTAAGCAGGCAAGTGAGACAGGTTTTTACTTGGACATGAAGTGTCCATGTGAAGAGCTGTTTTGCTCAGACTCCTCAGAGATATTTCTGTGTCTAACTGCACTATGCAGCCGGCTCATTTTAAAGACTTCCTTTTGAATTATCTCCTTACTTGACTGTATAACTGGCTGTCTTCCCTCAGTTTGGAGTGATGAACCCCTTCCCCTGAGTTTTATACCTGTCTACAGAGCATTCTCCTCAGACCAGGGACTAAAAAAGAAGAGAGAAAAAAAAACACAAGACCTTATCCCCAAAATATTCATAGGGTACATTCAGGCTTCAGGTCACAAGTGATGGAATTCCACTCTTCTTGCCTTTCTTAATGTCTCTTTTTCCAAGTGATATCAGTGTTGTTCATGCAGTTTTGTTTGCTGTCCTTGTGCCAGCATTATCTCTTCCGCTCAGATTGAGAAGGTAACATGACTGATCACCTCCAAACACAGGGACAGCTGCTCCCTCTCACTATCTTTGGTGCCTGTGTCTCTTGAGAGACTGGGGCATCATCGCAGTATACGGGTGTCGTCATGGAGTCTGGAGATATCTGAGGGCGAAGGTGCTCACCCACTGCATCCTCCGTGTGAGGGATAAATGTCTCCATGACCTGCAGTGTTTGGATGTTCCCCTCCAGTCCTGTAGGCCAAGGACAGCTTATGACCTCGCTGCTTGGGCAGGTGCTCAGAAAGGCCTGCTTCACCTGTTTCTTCACAGCCAAGTTGTTGAAGAAGACTTGGCCAAGAAGAGCGTCCTTCTGTTACTGAGCCAATGCAAGCCATGTTAGTTAAGAGACTCCATCCAGGGGACAACAGGGGAGCTTCTGTTTCTGCTTGGCCAGTCTGTGGCCAGCCAGTGGACATGCTGATGTTCTCACTGCTTTCATCTCCAAGACCTGAGTAACTTCCACTCTTCTACACAGCACAATTTTATGGTCTGGAGAAAACAGCTTCTGCTGCTGTGTCCTTATTGAAAGATACTCCCTTGACTTTCTGCTGCTTAGCTGCTACTGTGAGACAGCCAGAGGACAAAATGCCTTCCAGCAGAAACACATCTCACCCGTGTAGAAATTTTCACAGGCTTCTTACTCTGTAAAAACTAGGCTGTACCAGCATGTGGAGAGCAGATATTATAGCAAAGAACTGGCTAACCAGCTTCCACTATAACTAATGTCTGTAGGATATCCTTATAAATCTTCATTGCACATAACTCAATGAAGTCTCTGTTCTTGTTATTTACATTCTCATATACACAGCTATGTTTTGTCTTTTAATTTGAAAGCTTTTTTATGACTCTATAGGAACATGACTATTACCTAATAGTCACAAGAGCTCTATGAGAAGAACTGTCTTTGTTGTACAAGGGAGCCAGCAGAGATAAAGAGAAGCTAAGTGGATTAGTTATGAGTTTGTGTCAGATTCAGGAAGAGCATTAAGACATAATGACTTCCAGGCCTATGCTTTCAACTCTTAAAACAGTTGGCAGTAAAGGCAATAGCTTGTAGCTCTTCTTAGAGTCAGTGGTTTTTAAAGTGGTCGTTTGATCTGTGCTTGCAAGAGTAAATGCAAGTAAACCATTATTTGCAGAATTACTAGTACATCACTTGTATGCACTGCAGTATTATTCCTCCCTTATGACCACATGACATTATAATATTCATGCTTTTAGGGACTGAACACTGAATCATTCAGTGGCACAAGTGAACAATTTATAGCTTAAGGTACCTGATATGGTTTAGGTATCACTCTAGGTTCACCTTTCGCCCCAGAACTGGAGCCAAACCTTTTTGAAGCTCAGAACTGAGTTCTTCAGATTTTATTTTCTCCTCAAGGCAATGTGGAAGTCCAGGAATGGACTAGCTGACATTCTTTAAAATAACCTATTTTTCATAATATTTATATCCCAGACAGAGATGAATTTTCAATCAGGCAAAGTCATGAGTTCGTGATGGGGTAGAATTTTATATGCTATAAATCATTACAGCTCCACTGAAATCTTCAATGATACTTCATTACATTTTTTTTCTAAGCATATGGACTGCGCCATCCTAGTTTTTCTCCAGCACAAGCATAAGGGAACATTAATTCTCTGAAGAACAACAGATACACCATGAATGGAACGATGCAGTAGGAGGCTACTGTGAAAGAACATTTATTCAGTCAAACGCCAAAAGTGTTCGTCAAATGGATCCAGAGAAACCTCCTTTTGTTGCCTATAAATAGACTGAAATGTCTTATCTGTTTTACACGTATATATATATATGTTATATTTAAAGACACACACGAATACACATGTATCTCTGAATCTAATGGATGTGCTAATCATATTAATAGCACACAGGCTGTCATCTACTGGATTTCAAATGTTATATACCCTCTAGATAGATTCTGATCCTCTAGAAATCCTCTCTGAAGTGGCTTTCACGTTATATTTGTGTCTGCTTTGGGTTATTGGACATACAGTGTCCCTTCAGAACTAAGTATATGATACAGGACACGACTACACCCTTGCAAAACCCACAGTGGCATGTGAATTACAGGCACTGAAATCATATGGGAGCTCTGGTAAAATGAAAGATTTTTGACAGGTCTTTTGTACTCAGAATACGATGACACTATTCTGAAAAATTCTATTTTCTGCAGCCTGATGTGTTTATAATATGCCAATCCATTTGTGTTCAATGTAAGAGTATAAACCCCTGGTTGCAATCTGGTGCTCAGTGATACGCTATTGGAATTACATTGAAGTAAAATTAGGATATTGCAGCATATGTGCTGAAGGGAAGGCATACTTCCTCTGTCACTAGTTAAAGTCATCTTTGTGAGAAAATAGTGTTTCTGCCACTTCTGGCTATTCCTTGGCTGAAACAAAGTAAGGAGCCTTAATCCACTTCTGCTGGTGAACCTCCCCCTTCCTCTTCCAGTCCAAGACACACTCCCTTGCCATCCGTAGCTACCAACATTGGTGGAGGGAGTTTCTCTGTCTAGTGGGGTGTCCTCCTTTTTGCATTAATACTTTTGTGCATCTCACTGCTGAAGCCGTTAACATTTTCCATGCTGCGCCCAAAGATCTGTTTCTTGTGGGATGTATTTTTGTCCTGCTACCCTGGTGCAGAAGCAGTTCACCTAGACACACCCCACAATTCCCTAAAATGTCAGGAATGGCAAAGGTGACAGAAAACAACAGCACGTACACTGGCAGCATAAACAGCAGCTTGCGGGGCACAAAAAGCAGCAGCAGGAGAGCAAAAGTGTGTCTACATTGTAAGCTCCTGCCTTCCTGAAGGCCGCACTGAAACCACTGGTCCTGGGGTGGTGGAGTCAGGCTTGAATTTTGTGAGTCCTCCCAGTTAACATCCAGGTACACAGAAGCATCTTGACTTTTGGGATGATGTGGTTCCCCTAGCCATTGGATACCTGTCCAAGGATGTGAATCCTGAGCCAATATCAAGAACTACATGATACAAAGGTATTAAGGACCAGTTCTAACAGGTAAAAAAATCTCCCGACCCCAAAACATCAATAAAGGCTTCCTTTGTTAAGACAACATGATGTCTTGGCATGCTGCTCTTCTGTCCTCCTTGCACTCTACTGTTGCTTAATTCTTTACATCAATTTAATGGTCTTCCCCACAGATTTTTCTACTCCTCTATTCCCACTACACCTCTCAGCCTCCGCAGAGGCACAACACTGCACCTGATGCCCTCACATGGTGTATGTATGATCATCACATGTTCACGTATTTGTCACCTTCATAGGTGACTTATGTTTGAGCCCTTTTCAAGCCATCTGCACATGGCCACCTGCTTTACAGAGTGAAAGGGAAGAATACGGGGTAGAATGCATACCCGACAACCCACTGAAGTTTAGAGGGGAGCTGCAAATGGAGATGTGTGTCTTTGTGGTGGGGCTGTGTGCACCTCTTTTGCATGGGGACTTTGCTGCTAGTGCTTCTGGGACCAGCTGGCTCTAGCTCACCTTAAGATTTCTCTCCTAGTGCTGTTTTTCTGCATGGTTTCTTTGTGTTTATTGTTTTCTTGTGCGTGGGAAGGGATAGGAGACTACGATAACCTTCCTTCAGGTGGATGAAATGGAGACCTGTCATCCTTGGTCTTCCAAAATATTTGGTTACTTCTTGTTCACCATGTCGAGTCCAACTGATCATGATAGTAAGCTGTGCTGGCTTATTACCAGTGAGATACTATAAGTCTGATCCAGCTCTCAGTGAGCATTTGTCCATCTGCCCAGATCCCTGTTATAAGAGTCGTTTGCTGGTTTCCGTGTGTGCTGGCTCATCAGCAAAATCAAATGTGGAAACTTAAATGGGAAGTGAGCTCCCCTCGTTGTCAGTGTGAGGGTCAGCCAAAGAGGATGCGCGTGGCACAGCGGCACTGCAGAAAGCCTGCAGGACATCTGTGCTGCATGTGTTTGAGCAGAAGCAGGTCTTCTGCGGTCTGGTGTCATTCACATAGCTGTGTGCCTGCCTTTAAAAAGAAACAGTTTCTGGGGATTTGTTTTTCTCTTTCTAGTTCTGGGAATTATTGTAGCAACTTAAATAACCTATGTGACCTGCCAGAGCTTGCTCACTTGTCCTTCATTCACCCCCACTGGTTTTAAGCAGTATTTTTAACTGCAGAAGGTGCTGCTGCTGATAGCTGTACCTGGGAGAAACAGGCTTCCTGGGAACCGCACCTGCTCTCATGTTGCGACATTAAGGGACTGAAGTGGCCCCAGTGCACCGCTGTGGGAGACCTGACCTTACGCTGATGCTTACAGGAATATCCTGAGTGCTGCAGCAGTCTGAGTTTGAAGTGGAAAGTGAGAAACCTCTGCCAGCGCCCTTGTTGTCGTACAACGGCTGCTGTATGGTGTATGATGGGATTGGGCCTGTAATTCCTTCGTGCCTGAGGCTGAAGGAACAGCTGTGAAGATTACCAGATTAGCAATTTGTTCCCCTCCATTTTCCTTTCAGATTTTTCCCCCTTGAGATCGTGCTACATTTTGCTTTGTGCTTGGCACTTCTTCTTAATTAGTTTAGTTGGATCATTAGATTAATGTTGAGAAACAAAGGAAATCCTTCCTTTTGCTGGTGCCAGCTGCCTCCACCTATCCAGCCCTGAAAATGGGAACAGCAAAATTAATCTTATTTCTGGTGGACAAAAAAGGGTTATATACTTATCTGAAAGGAAGGGAAAAGTGATGATAAACTAGAGTAAGCAAACACTAAAAAAAAAGGGGGGTTTTACTAACTTAGATGCTGTAAAGGTTGTAATAAAGGAGCCTGGTAATAAAGGCTGCAAGTGTTTCTGGTCAATGAAAGTCAATGCTTTCAAGAGACTGAGATTGCCCGTTTACAAGAATAACTTGTGGCTATGGAGTTTGTGCTTTCCAGACAGGTGGACATCACAGCACATGCTTATCTACCGTGAGCAGGTCTGTCAAGATCTCTTTTCTTGGAAAAATGGAGGTTTAAAGTGTGACTGCTGTAGGGTCTGGTCAAGCTTCTGTGAAGTTAACAGAGATAGAGTCCTGTAAAAATATCTTTTTGACTATGGTGTGGATTTTTACTATGTATGGGGCCAGCCTAGATTTTGAAAGGTCTAATAGGTCCTAATAATTCAAAGATAACTTACTTCTGTTTGTAAACCAGATGGCTTGACAAAAATGAGGATGATGGTCAGATTGTCCGAGAATTAGTGCCAGCTGGGGAGTCACCAATGCTAAAAAGTGAGTTTAGCTTGGAAAAAGGAAGGTCTGGGTTTGAGCTGTGTATGCACATTTATACTTGCTTTGTTCTACTTCATGATTCATGTCAGTTCACAGTAAATCTACTGGGCTTTTTTTGCCATTCTTCTGCAAGAAGATGCAGTAGGTCACTTAGGGGGAAATGCCTCTGATGCTTAAATCAAGGTTTATGAATGGGATTAATCTGCATAAAAGAGAATAATTGCAACATTATACCTGGAGGCAAAAAAAATTATTTTTTATGTCGAGATTCATTTAAGAATTGCTTTCTCATATAGCTTTCTCTGAAGGCTCTTGAATTGCCACTTCTTTAGCAGAATAAATTCTGTTGAATAACATTATGTTCCCAGAAGAAAATCACCAAAAAAAATTATATTGTCTTTTTCTGGAGAACCAGGGCACCAATACTACAATTTTCTTTAGAAAGCAGTGCTTTTAGAGCTCAAGTTGAGATGTTTTTTGTTTTGTTTTAGAAAAAAAGTCAAAGCTATTGAATTAAATTGTAAGTATAAAAAAAGTGAAATCACCTCACTTGCCCAAGCTCATTTTTACGGCTTGGTAATCACCTAACAGTGAGGGGAAGGCATACAGAATATTTTCTGCTTTTTATCGTAACTGTCTCACCTCTTACATTTTGGTGAATAACTCCAAGGTGTGACAGCTTATCCAGTGTGGCCTAAGATGCTGGATGCATGAATGGAGGAGCAAGTCCTTCCCTGTCTGCAGCTGCAGCCCCCCCTTCCCTGTATCTGTTTGAAGCCAATAGCCTGGCTGAGCACTGGAAATGCCACTCACGTATCTGTATTTTGTACATTGATCTCACTTTAGATGTCAGTTATCACATCAGCGTGAAGACGGGAGATATCCCAGGTGCCAGCTCAGACTCCAAAGTTTTCATCAAACTCTATGGTGAAAAAGCAGACTCCAGCAAAGAGCCTCTCTTAGTCTCTGATAACGATCTAGGCAATTATTTTGAACGTGGTCGAGTGGATGAGTTTACTCTAGACACGATGGATATTGGAAAGGTAAGAATTAATTGCAGGTGGCTCTGTGCTTCATGCAAGTGACTGAATTCAGAATCAATATATAGCTAAGGATTGAATATGATGTAAGAATCGCTGACCTTTGCATTCAAGATTAAGAAATACATTTTGTAGAGGCTGTTACATTGGCAGCCTAGCATACATGCTGGCATGTGAAGAGTGTGTTTTAAGTTTATAGTTAAATTCATATACAAATTATTTACATGAACATGATGAAAGAACAGGGTGCCAGGGGAAAGAGTTTTTAATATACTAAGTAAATTCTGTTGTGTTGGGGTTTTTTTCTGGCCTCTTGGTTTTTGTTTGCTTTTTTAAAGATCAACCGAATCCTGATTGGACACGATAACGTGGGTCTCCGGTCTGGCTGGTTCCTGGCCAGTGTCCAGATCACGGTTCCAGTCCAGGGAAGGCAGTACATGTTCCCCTGCAACCGATGGCTCGACAAAGATGAGGCTGATGGCAGGGTTGAGGTGGAGCTCTACCCAAGTGAGATTGTCCCTATTGAGAAATGTGAGATAAAACACATGAAGAAATGTGTGCTTTTTTATAACTAGGACTAAATTTGTATTACTAGTATTCTTAAAGGATGAGGACACCACTGTGTTAGACACCAAAACCAAAACATCCCTGTTCAAAGAGCTTATATGCTGAGGGAAGTAGATTTTTCTGCTTTTTGTATTTTTTTTCTAAAACAGCTGGAAAAACATAATTGAGTTTTCCATCTCAATTTCCTGAGATCATATGAAATCTTTACACCCTGGGCAGTGTACCAAAGCACAAGGTGCTGTGCTGCTTCATTACAATATTGGTGGGTTCTGCTTTTTTCACATTTACCTGCCCCAGTCTTGCACAAGCACAGGTCCTGTCCTGCTTGTACTACCCCATTGCCTGGAAGAAAGACGCTGTTTGATAAATAAGTACCAAATCTCTACTTGCTATTTGACTTTTATCAGTAGATTTGTTTTCTTTTAAGTTTGTGGTTAAAATTTGCCTTGGGATCCTGAGAAAAGATGTATTTTCCCTCTGCTTTCTGTATCTCCCTCCCTTGTATCGTATTAAGATGATCATTTAACCACTCCATATTTAATACTGAAATGAATTTCCCATTTAAGGATCTATTTTGCACCCCTCTGACACTGGCTTTATACTTGTAAAAGGGAAAACTATTAGGCTGGTCCTCAGTGAAGAGTTGTGTTATCTCACATTTGTTTTGGATAACAGCAAATGGTTAGCTACGTGGTCATTTGTTAAGACAAAGTAATTTGATTTTGAACCTGAGCCTTCAGGAATGTTATTATCTGAGCTCCTCTGCTGATCTAATTGCTTTATTTTTGAATAGTGATAAACTACGAGGTGTCTGTGGTTACTGGAGACATGCGGGCCGCAGGCACCAATGCCAAAGTCTTCATGCAGATTTATGGTGAGACTGGCAAAACTGAGCTGATCATCTTAGAAAACAGATCGAACAACTTTGAACGGGGAGCCACAGATATCTTCAAGGTATGATGAAGGCAGTCCTTGCCACTTCTATGAGGGGAAAGAAATGACCAGCCAAAACTGAGACATCAACAGGTTAATTGGCCCAATCATAGAAAACAATCGACTTTTTAACCAAATTGCCAGGTCTGTTGGTATCTGCTGTTCTTTGTCCCTATTTTGGGGAGATTTTGTATTTCTTTTGGGAGCTTTTGTGTTTTGTGTAGTGGCTGTTATCTTCTGAGTGACTGGTAGCAAAGGTATCATAGAAGAATATGGTCTAATAGCAGCATTTGTTTACCTTTACTTTCAAAAGGAGGTAATCACGTTAGATCTTAAAAGACCTTAAACCTATATTTTGGGCCTGACCACAGGTTATTGTCCCTTTTCTTTATCTAGTTGGGGAAAAAGAAACCCCATACAGAATATAAGGAATTTTGGTTTTGCCTGTGGTCACACATGTCTTTGGCCACCAGTATATGTTGTCAGCCCAACCCTGCAGAGATTTGCTGCTGTAATTTCAGTGAACACGTGAGTGCCTCATGGATTTTACTGTCTGTATCACTAGTCCAGTGAGCACTGCACAGTCACGGTGCTCAAGCTGTACAGCACACTCCTTCAGCTATCAGTCTGGCCAGCATTTAGGTTTATACTGCAGAGTCTACAACTCTTTCTGAGCATCCCAACAGCAAGTATTTGCAGAGATGAAAAGCCTTAGACATAAGCCGGCTGTGTGAGCCAGGACCTGGCTTATCCAGAGGATAAGAGGTCCTGGACTGACAAGGCTGAGCAGAGTGTGCACAGCAGCATGGTTGGGCATTCTCTCTTGAGTGGGACCTGGCTACATTGGACCGCCACCCTTTTCTGGTTTCCTTGCTTGGACTTTCTTTCCAGAGAAACCAAGGGGGGGGAGGGAAAGGAATTGTCTTAGTTCTTTCCCTGATGTGGTGTTAGAACAAGGACAGGATGTGCTGCTGGGCATGTGGGACCCACATCCTTCTGTACTGAAGTAATCTTAGGAGACACCAACACCTGGACAGCAAAGCACAGAGTCCAGAGGTAAGCAGGATTTAAGGCACGTCTGTCATATGTGCTCATAGCACAAGCTCAGCTCAGTGGTGCCTAGGTCTCCTTGTGAATTTGCAGTCCTAGAGAGGTGGGATCCATCTCATCACAGTCGTGGAAGTTGTGGAAGCTCCCCTGAATCATCAAGACTGGGGTATCCTTCCTGTTGTCACTGGCCAAACGGAGGTACCTTTATCCACAGCTTTACAACAGTTTAGTGATGTGTATATTTGAGATCAGCTCACCTCCTCCTGCATCATTTTCTTGCTTTATAGAGCGGAGCTAGCAATGTTTATCCATTTGTAATGAGTTCTGTGGGATGTAAGATGACTAGCACCTTATAAATGCTTGCTTTCTTAAGACTTTATAAATCTAAGACTAGATTTCTCTGATTTTAAAGGAAATTAGCTTTCCAAAATTTACAAGTAAAAGCTATTATCTAATATCAGATTTATAATAAAAACATGTACAGTGTTCTGTTTACATAGCTATGTTTATATCCTCTCTCAGATGTTTATTGCCAGACTTTAATTCGGCCATTTTCTGTGATTTTTTTTTATAAGCATACAAGGCAGAAGCTCTGAAACCTTAATAGACAGATCCTCTATATCTTTCAAGATACAATCTTTTACAAAATATATGGGCAAGAATAGATTCTGTGAGCTACATGCTAATAGGGAATGCCATCAGTTATAGACAGGGCATGCAGGATGATTGTAGCAAATCTAAGGGTAAAATGGTGTAAGAAGACACACATTCTTTATGTCAGAACAGCTGGATCAATTTTAGTTTTCTGATAAGCATCTTGTGTGCAATTGATTTTGTTTTAACTTAGTATAGAAAAAAATGGTTCTAGAGTGAAACCTTATATGCCAGTTTTGTTGCCAGTTTTCAGCCTGAAGCAAATGTTTGTGAATTTCATAACATAAACACTGCCTAACAGCATAAACAATCATCAGAAACAATTGGTTGGTGAAGGATTGCATGGAGTAAAACCTTCTCTCCAACTTCATTAGGTAGTGATCCAGACGAATAGTCTAAACCAATGAGGGTTTGTAGCTGCTGTATTGACTAGAGAGATGGAAGCCTTACTGATACAGCCTTCTGCCACTGGTGTGTTGTAATCACTAATGATTGTACCCTCTCTGCTCACTAGCAAAGAGAGAAAGTACTCTTCTAATTTTTCAGAAGAAAGCAGGGAGAAGGGCAGACAAAACCATTGGTCTGTGTTAGAGATCAGATTATGAGTCCTATATGTACCTTCATTACTGCTTGCTTGGTTCATGGCTTATGCTAAGTACGTGGCTTGTGCCAAGAGTGTAGTAAGCAGTAATGGCTCCCCTCAGCCCCCTCTTCTCCAGGCTAAACCCCCCCAGCCCCCTCAGCCGCCCCCCAGCACACTTGTGCTCCAGACCCTGCCCCAGCCCCGCTGCCCTTCTCTGGACACGCTCCAGCCCCTCAAGGCCCTTCTTGTCCCGAGGGGCCCAAACCTGAGCCCAGCATTCGAGGTGGGGCCTCACCAGGGCCCAGCACAGGGGCCCCATCCCTGCCCGGCTCCTGCTGGCCACCCCAGTGCTGACACAAGCCCGGGGGCTGGTGGCCTCCTTGGCCACCCGGGCACTGCTGGCTCATGCCCAGCCGGCTGTCAGCCAGCACCCCCAGGGCCTTCTCCGCCGGGCACTTCCCAGCCCCTCTGCCCCAGGCCTGGGGCGTTGCCTGGGGTTGGTGTGACCCAAGGGCAGGACCTGGCCCTTGGCCTTGTTAAACCTCATAGAGTTGGCCTCAGACCATCGATGCAGCCTGTCCAGGTCCCTCTGCAGAGCCTTCCTGCCCTCAGGCAGATTGGCATTCCCACCCAATTTGGTGTCTCCTGCAGACTCCCTGAGGGCACACTCGATCCCCTCATCCAGATCACTGATAAAGATATTAAACAGGACTGGTCCCAGCACTGAGCCCTGGGGAATGTCACCTGTGACCAGCCGCCGACTGGATTTGGCTCCGTTCACCACAACTCTCCAGGCTTGGGCATCCAGCCAGATTTTTACCCAGCAAAGGGTCCACCCACCCAAGGCAGGAACTGCCAGTTTCTCCAGGAGAATACTGTGGGAAACAGTGTCAAAAGCTTTACTAAAGTCTAGGTAGACAACATCAACAGTCTTTCCCTCATCCACTAAGCAGGCCACCTTGTCACAGAAAGAGATGAGGGTAGTCATGGAGGATCTGCCTTTCCTAAACCCATTCTGCCTGTGCCTGATGTCCTCGTTGTCCTGTCCATGCTGTGTGATGGCACACAGGATGGTCTGCTCCATGACCTTCCCTGGCACTGAGGTCAGGCTGACTGGCATGTAGTCCCCCAGATCCTCCTTCCTGCCCTTCCTGTAGATGGGCATCACATTTGCTACCCTCCAGTCAACAGGGGCCTCCCTGGTTAGCCAGGACTGCTGATAAAGGATTGAAAGGGCCTTGGTGAGCGCTTCTGCCAGCTCCTTCAGTACCCTTGGGTGGATCCCACCTGGTCCCATAGACTTGTGTGTGTTTAAGCGGTGTAGCAGGTCACCAACCATTTCCTCCTGGATTATGGGGGTTTCATTCTGCTCCCCGCCCCCCCACCTTCCAGCTCAGGGGTCTGGGTACCCAGAGAACAACTGGTGTTACTGTTGAAAACTGAGGCAAAGAAGGCATTAAGCACCTCAGCCTTCTCCTCATCCGTTGTCACTGTTTGCCCCCACATCCAGTAAAGGACTGAGATTCTCCTTAGCCCTCCTTTTGTTGCTAATGTATTTACAGAAACATTTGATATAGTCTTTTGTGGCAGTAGCCAGATGAAGCTCTAGTTGAGATTTGACTCTTTTATTTTTCTCTCTGCATAACCTCATGACATCCTTGTAGTTGTCCTCATCTCAAAAAGGACTCAGGCACTAGGAATCTGATGAATTAGGATGATATTTTGGCATATTGGCCTTTAATGCCAACATAGAGACAATACCGCTGAGGAAAGCAATGGTGTAGTAGGGAGCCTGGTAGACTTCAGCTCCTATCCTTACCATGGTTGCTCTGAATGTCTTCGTCTCAATCTGTTCAGATGAGATTTGGTGATGGGAATTATGAAAGAATAAAATAGGAAGGAAAAATCTAAGGTAAACTTGCATATGAAATTGATCTTATTCTTGCTTATATGGTTTTGGGTGATAGAGGCGATGATCCCCATTTTTAAGAATACACTTCATGAAGTTAAGATGTCTTACATTCTCCTGGGTGCTGACTTTCCCTTGGTGACAGAGAGAGGCTGCAGATGTTGGCAAGATTTATAAGATCCGGATAGGCCATGATGGGAAAGGCATCGGGGATGGCTGGTTCCTGGAAAGCGTCACGCTGAAGCGGCTTACCACAAAAATGAAGGATTCCGATAAAAAGAAGAAAAAAAAGAAGAAGTCTGATGAGGAGGAAGAAGAGGAGACCAAGGTGGAAGAAGTAATGGAAGTCTATACATTTGTAGCACACCGCTGGTTGGCTAAAGATGAAGGAGATAAGGAGCTTGTGGTGGAGCTGGTGCCTGATGAGGAGTCTTCCCTGGAGGGTAAGTATCAGAGAGAACGCGTGTGTGTGTGGATACAGCAGTTGCATGAAGGATGATAACCAAACTGTGGTGCTTTGCAGGACTGTTTATGGACCCCCAGCCATCCGATTGCCCCAGGCTTGCAGTTTAGGTTACACTGTGCGTTTGTTGATCAGTTCTGGGGAGGAAAGGACAGTGGTTAAACTCAGGCAGAGTATGGAGGAGACAGCCTGAAGTTGGAGTATCCTAAAGGACTGCTATAGGATTCTCCAAGGCTTCTCTGGGTAACCTAGGTTGTGAGTCCCACAAGTTACCACTGTGGCTAGGAATTTAACAGGTTTTAACTATTTATTTGGTTAATGGCAAGGGCTGGAGAAATATGAAGCCCTCAATGTTTTACGACACATGCAAACCTTTTAACAAACTCCAGAAAAAACCTTTCTTAAAGCTGACTGTGCCAGCATTTTTGGGCTACGAGCTTTCATGGTGCGCCACAGGTCTGATGAAATATGGCTATTTCTGTGCTCTTCCTGATCTCCCTTTTCAATTTTACTTGCAGAGAATACTTATGAAGTCCGTGTGCTCACTGGGAATATGTGGGGGGCTGGGACGGATGCTAATGTCTTCTTGAGCATCTATGGCATAGGAAGAGGAGACACGGGTGAGCGCCAGCTGAAAAGGTCGAATAATCTCAACAAGTTTGAAAAGGGCCAGGTAATGCATGAACTCTACTCACTCAAGCGAGCAGAAGGCTGGCAGAGCTCTTTCAGTTATGCTGGCCATTCATTACAGTCTCTTCTGTGCAAGGCTTGGCTGCTTCTTTCAGCTGAAAGCTCAGATGTGTTTTATTTCCTAAATACATTATTTAAAGGAAAATGCCTCAAAACATTTTCAAGGGGAAATTCATTTTAATAATAAGATGAACACCAATTCTACATCAGAGCCACCTTTTGCATCTCCTTCCTGTAAGCATTCTGGTAACAGTGTTTCCTGCCAGGAATACTTGAAAACCACAAACTTTAAATAAATATTTGAGAGCATTTGTGAGGCCGTTTAAGTATGTCAGTTTTCAGATTGCAAATACATTTAGAATCTAAATGTTCTACTCCACCAGTCAGGGAGTAAAAGCAATATCACATGGTAGGTTATAATTACATTATAATCAAATTCAATTAAAGAACATCTTTTACAGATTGAATATTTGCCATAAAAGTATTTGTGAACAATTAACAAGCTAGTATTAGAGCCAGGAATTGTTCAAGGAGTAGTTTTGAATAATGAATAGTTATGGAAAGATAATCTGCTGTGGAAAACCTAAGATCAGAAAAAAAAAGCTGAAGGTTGCTAAATAAGCTGTTAGCTGTGATTTATGAGCTTGGCATTGGTGAAACTGCAACCTGCACATGGTTCTTCATTCAGTGGGAAGAGCTCCAAACTGCAAATGTAATACTCTCTGCTCTTGGGAGTAGAAACCCAAAGTCTACGAACAAGTTAATCACATTAAGATGTTTAAAGTATTATGATAACAAGGCCCATCCTGTCACACTAATACAGCTAATAAATAAACCTCATTGTTGTAGTAAAGGACAAAAGAAAAAAATTCTGTGGTTTGAAATAAAGGACATGGAGATACACAGGTGAGTTTCTATGGGGTCAGTACATTTGTGACCAGTTCCAGATTCACAAAGTCACAGAATCCCAGCATGGTGGGGTTGGAAGGGCCCTCTGGAGCTCATCCCGTCCCACCCTCTGCTGGAGCAGGCACCCCCAGAGCAGGGGCACAGGGCCGCGTCCAGGCGGGGGGTGAATGTCTCCAGGGAAGGGACCCCACAGCCTCCCTGGGCAGCCTGTGCCCCTGCTCTGGCACCCGCACAGCAAAGGGGTTTCTCCTCATGTTCAGGTGGAACTTCCCGTGTTCCAGCTTGTGCCCGTGGCCCCTTGGCCTGGCGTTGGGCACCGCTGAAAAGAGCCCGGCCCCATCGCCCTGACACCGGCCCTTCAGATATTTATAGGCATTGATGAGATCCCCCCTCAGGCTTCTCTTCTCCAGGCTGAACAAGCCCAGGTCTCTCAGCCTTTCCTCACCAGGGAGATGCTCCAGCCCCTGATCCCCTTGGCAGCTCTGCGCTGGCCTTGCTCCAGCAGCTCCCTGCCCTTCTTGGACTGGGGGCCCCAGAACTGGATGCAGCCCTGCAGATGTGGCCTCACTGGGGCAGAGCAGAGCGGGAGGAGAACCTCCCTCGCCCTGCTGGCCACACTCCTTTCCATGCACCCCAGGACACCGTTGGCATCTTGGCCCCAAGGGCCCGGTGCTGGCTCAGGGTCACCTGGCTGCCCCCCAGCACCCCCAGGGCCTCTCAGCAGAGCCACCCTCTGGCAGGTCACCCCCAGCCTGTGCTGGTGCGGGGGGTTGTTCCTCCCCAGGGGCAGGACCTTGCACTTGCTCTTGTTGAATCCCATGAGTTTCCCTTCGGCCCAGCTCTCCAGCTGGCCAGGGCTCGCTGGATGGCAGCACAGCTTCTGGTGCATGAGCCGCTCCTCTCCGCTCGGTATCCTCCACTCCTCTCCCTTTGTCTACCCAGCCAGTCACACTATAATAGAAGGCTATCATGTTGGTCAAGCATCATCTTCCCTTGGTGAATCCACGTTGACTACTTCTGATAACCTTTTTGTCCTCTACATGCCTGGAGATGACCTCCAGGATGAACTGTTCCATCACCTTTCCAGGGATGGAGGTGAGGCTGACTGGCCTATAGTTTCCTGGGTCCTCCTTCTTGTGTTTTTTGAAGCTTTGAGTGATACTTGCTGTCCTCCAGTCCTTGGGCACCAATCCTGTCCTCCATGACCTTTAAAAGATGATGGAGAGTGGCTTGGTAAGAACATCTACCAGTTCCCTCAGCACTTGTGGGTGCATCCCATCAGGGCCCATGGATTTTCTAGGATCCAGTTTGCCCAGGCGATCTCTGACCCGATCCTCTTCAACCAAGGGGAAGTCTTCCTTTCTCCAGATTTTCTCTCTCTCTCCTTGGGGCTGGGATTCAATGTGGGGGGAAATGGTAAGCCTGAAAGGAATGAGATTTAGGAGAGATGAGTTAAACCTAGAAGAAGCTGAAATGGTGAGGAGGTAAAGAAAGGGGCGAAAGGTTGTGCAGCTCCATGGCTGTTACTGCCTTGCAGGAGCCAAGCATGAGTGTAACGGGACAGCTCAGAGCTCTGTAGTTATTTATTTTAGTACATCTACCCTAAGAACGCAAGGAAGACTTAAAAACACCTTTTGTTTTCAAGGGAAGAAAATTACTCTGGCCCAGTTACTGCCTCTCTTTCCCCCTTTCTGGGAAACAGTCATTTACCTCTTGCCTCCTGTGCAGGTGGATGTGTTCACCATCAAAGCCATTGACCTGGGTGAGCTGAAGAAGCTGCGGATCCGCCATGATAACTCTGGTGCTAGCCCAAGCTGGTTCCTGGAGAGGGTAGAGATTGTTGACCTCAAGGAGAGCACCACGTGAGCAGTCTGTCGCACCCTTTTCATACACCCAGAAAAGGGGGCACATTCTCAGGCACCTGCAGAACTGCAGGAAGACAGAGGAGATGCAGAAGGGCATTGCTGTAGCACCTGACCAATTCACAGGGAACAGGCGTCCTTTGGGAGCCTTGTGATGATTGTGCTGTTATACTGAGTGTGGGGCCATGCTGGGGTACCTCTGTGTGGGGTTCTGCTGTCCCAACATCCCTGCAGTTTGGGAAACAGCATGTGTTTCCATTCAAGGCTCCACTCTGGAAGTCGTTGACCTCACGTTTTGCCTTTTGTACCTAATCCAAAGATCTAGGCCAAAAGCAAGTCCTAATCTAAGCAAACTCCCAGGATTTTCACAGGCAGCTGGATGAGCAAAGCCAAGGCTGCTAGAAACCTGAAATGTAGACTTGCATTTGAGCTGGAACATGCTTGAAGTAACGTGCTTAGAAGCTGCACAATGCTTGGGGGGGAAGGGGGGGGCTGCTCATAAGGACCTCAGGATGGCTCCACTTTTCATAAACATAAAATCCTGGGGAGGCTGGAGGTTCCCTTGAGTATTTACCTTTTTCTGGGAGTGAAGACTAAAAGGAATCAATCATATGGGGCTGACAGCTCAGAAACAGCACTTTTCAGTAAGTGCTCACTAACCTATTTATGGATTTAGTTCTGCAAAAAATACCAGAGCTCAAGTATGAAAACAGATGTATTGTTCAGCTTTGAGTAATCTTGTTTTCTTAAGTAGCCTCTGATCTGTGCTTGTTTATGTTATTAAAGCCTTTGTAGTCCTGTGTAAGTGCTGGGTGCTGCTGTCATTCTTGTAGGTATTATTTTCCATGCCAGCGGTGGTTAGCAGTTGAGGAAGATGACGGTCAGATTGTCAGGGAGCTGGTCCCAGTGGATGAAGCATTTGTAAAGAAAGATTCGGAAAATGATGGCCAGTCTCTTGCAACGCTGGGCCTGGAACAGAAAGGTTTATGTTAGCCTTGTATTTCTTCCAGTGTGGGGTTGAAAAGGAACAAAGTTATGAGCACTGCTGAGGGCATTAGCAGTTAGCATTCACTGGGCTATAAGTAATCCTGCCCCAACCATGAAGTTTCCAGGTGTGAGTGAAGTGTGAAGGGCATATCAGCCAGCAAGGAGTGGACACTCCTCATTTTTAGGGGATTTAATCATCTTGCAAAATTAGACCCAAAGTGAGAAAGCCAGGAAGATGGATAACATGTTGAGGCATCATCTCTCAGCTGAAATGCACATTTGTTGCTCATATCTAAGGCAAAAATCCCAGCCATTTCACAGTCATGGACTGGAATGGTTAAACATTTCAACATGAGACCAAGGAGAGCGCAAAAATGACCAGAGAAAGGGAAGGGACCTAAATTTGCCTCACTTTCCATCTTGCTGCTTGTGTCCATTGTCTTCCAAATTAACTTTGTTGCTCTTGTACATAATGTTGCACAGTAATCAAGAGCAATGATACACTCCTGGGTCAGATTTTGGAAGACTCTGAGTGCCCAGCACTTTCATTGGCTTCACTGACAGTGAAAGGTCTTAAACTCCCCTCATAGATGCTTTTGAATACATGAATCATTTCCACAAATTGGATAGCTAACAAATTTCCACAAATTGGATAGCCCTTTGGTTAAGGAAGACCATCTGGCTGAGCAGCATTTTGGAAACATATGTCTAACTATGGAAGAAAGGTGCAGATTTGGAAAGCTTGAGTAGATTTTTGCAGTGTGGTCAAGACTATATTAGACTTTTCCACAATTTTTATGAGTTTACTGTGCTTGCAATGATGGTGCAATAGAAACCTCCCTAATTATTCTGTTTTGAAGGGTGTGTAACGAATATGAACTGTATGTGTCAACATGCACACACTTTCCAGTATGTGTTATATACGTATATATTATCTGGTGCTATTAGAATAACGGCAGGGGTGTGGTGTTATGGAGTTTTTAAAATGAAATATCTTTATAGGCAGAGTCAAATTTAAAGAGCCTTATGGATTCCTAGGAAGCAAATGGGAAGGCTTGAGCACATTTCTTATCTCTAGAAATGCAGACAATGTACTGAATGACTGGAGCAGTAGAAGACTCAGCAACCACATAGCCCAGCTCACCCCCGGAGATATCACAGCATACAACAGGAATTAGAGATTACAACATGGGTGTAATTGGTCAAAAGAAAACACAAACCAAACACACATATGCAGTTAAAAGTAGAGTTAATCTCTACTCAGAGTTCACACTCTTAAATTAAGATATTTTATCTGACAGCTAAATCAACAACGTACACCGTGAAAGTGAAAACAGGGGACAAGAAGAATGCTGGGACAGATGCCAACGTCTTCATCACCCTCTATGGAAGCAAAGATGATACAGGTATGGCTTCACGTGATGGAACGGGATAGCACCTCACTGCTGGATACCTGAAAAGATGGGTCATGGTTTCCTTTTGTTTCCTTGATACCCATTCCTAGCTCCTTTTTAGCACAACTTCATGTTCCCACTGTCTCCTCTCTGCATTCATCGTGATAGCTGGGAACACGCCACCAGCTGCTGTAAATCACTGTCAAACTTTGCGACGCTGATTTGCACCAGCTGCCTATCTAAAGGCTTTAATTTTAATTATAGAAACGGCACTGTTGACTGGGACTGCATTACTGAGTAGTGAAAGTGGTGAATGATTTGCTTTCCTCAGTGATGAATCAGCATGCTCCTGAAATCCAGCTCTTCTCTGCCACTCTCTGAGTGGCCCAGAAGTACTTAATCAGCTGATGAGCAAATCCTCTTGGAAGCAGCTGAGCGGTGTGTGCAGTGACTCAGATGCCTGTGAGAGTGACAGGGGACTGATGGGTAGGACCAATTTCTTTAGCTGTGAACACAGTGCAACAGCATCATCCCTCAAGAAAGGAATTATGTATATTTTGGGTGTTATTACAGATTTGGATTCAGAGGGAGGGAAGGACAAAGCTTAGATCTTGAGATGAAAGGCCATTTTTTACATTTTGACCACTTCTACTCTTGACATTCCCAGCGGATTTGTTTCACATGCTGAACAATGTCCTTTTGCATCACCACAACAGGGATAGTCAGCCTAAAGGCCTCAAAGATTAACAAGAACAAATTTGAGCGTGGGAAGGTAGATGAGTTTACAGTGGAGTCTGTGGACATTGGAAACCTGAAAAAAATCAAGATAGGCCATGACAATAAAGGTAAGATAATCTGCTTTGTAATGTAGTATTTCTAGTGCATTAGGCATATTGCTGTATAAAATAACCTGCCTTCAAGACCCCAAATGTAATTTACCCTTTAGTGACAGATCCTTGCTGTCACTTTGGCTGTTGCTGCTACTATCTTTGATGTTAATACGGTTCCCATGGCTGTCACAATAGAAGCAGTGGTGGCAACTTGCAGGTACCTTTGCAACCTCTTTCTCCGTAAGAGACTCTTTAGTTTTCCAGCCGCATCTTCAGATAGTTTTCTCATGTGTCGCAAAGCCTGGTAGCTTTTCTTGTTCCACATGGGACATATAGACTTGTCTCATTTCTTTTATCAATATTTTTGTTGTTTTTATTATCAGGTCCTAGCTGCTTCTTAGACATAGATTTGTCTCTACTTAAAACGAAGGAAGAGGTGGAAAGACACATAGATTCCTTCCCTATGTTGGACCAAGGGACGTGCTTGTTGATAACTACTCTGTCTGATTACAAAGGCAAATTACTCCAAGTGATGGAGTAACTAGCACTTCCACATGCACATCTTTAACCTGACACATATAGGAATGCACATTAGCTCAAACCTGGACAATCGCTTGCAATTATATTTATGGTATTTATTCTATTTTCCCATTGGCAAAAGAGAGGAATACTTATTTCTCAGAAGTCTGGAATGCAATGATCCATTTGCTGTTGTCTGTAAAGGATTTGTGGGTTATTCACTGTTATCTCTCCAACAACAGGTAATTCAACTGGTTGGTTTCTGGAATGGGTGGAGATCGATGCCCCATCACTGGGACAGTGCCTCAAGTTCCCTTGTGGCCGTTGGCTGGATAAATCAGAGGATGATGGAGCCATTGAGAGAATTATCTTCCCTGCAGAACTGCAGACAACAGAATATATTCCATGTGAGCCTAATGCCATTTCCCTAGGACACACCCATTATTACAGAAGATAAAATCTCACTACCTCATGCAGTTTTATAGGTTTGGCCTCTCCATTGAATTGGCTTTGAAAAATTTATAATTACATCACATGCCATCTATTCTAGTTACAACAGGAAGGTTCCTCTAGGTGCTCTAGATTAACATTTCCTGTATTTCCCAAATCAGAGAGTCATTAGAAGCCATGTGGCTGTATATGATTGTCTTTTTGCTCCCTCTTGCCCTTTCATCTCCAAGTCCTCAGCCCATTCCAAGCTGTCTTCCTCATCTCCAGTTTCCCTTTGATCTTGTTTCATTCTAGTATCGCTGTTTCTATTGTCCAAGCAGATGCTTTGATCTTGCTTCCAAGCCTTGGTTTCCCCAGTGTCGTTGGCATTGCACACCCCTCTCTCTTGTTGAAAGACCCTCTTCCAGGATTTCTTCAGTGTGGTGTTTTTCTGATAGTGTTGCAGCAGTCTGCCTCTTTCAGTGTTTTCCAATTTTTCCTTACTTTTCACTTCATTTCCCTCTAAATTAATGTTTGGAATAAACCCAGTGCTTTTGGAAGTTCCTTCTGAGTGCTAAGCTTATAATTTTCAAGTCTGCTATGGTACCTCAAGCTCTTCTATTCAGGCAACTTCTTTTCCTGTCTCCAGAACATTGAGGATCAGATAGCACGGTGTTTTATTTATTTCAAAATAAATGACTGGAAACACTATTTTGCTTATTTTGCAGCCATCTCTTTCCCTTTTCACGTGTGCATCCTCTACTGTGTGCAGGGTACTCACAGCCCTGGGACTGTGTTTGACTTGTCCCTCCCTGGTCTGCCTCATTTCAAGCTGTTGACAAATATTTCCTGGCTCATCTTCAGGAGACTCTGCCTTTTCCCTTCATTAGGTTAGATGCCACAGTGATGAGGGACAAGCTCTGGAACCTGAGAGCTGATTCCACCCCATGCCTTGACAGGTGCTTCCTAGGTCACTTTGGACAAATGATAAGCTGTTCACACCAAAGATGTCTCCTATGTCATTGCATCCCTCATTGTATGCATTGGTGGTGTCAAAAGCCTTACCTCCGGCATTTCCTTATTTAGTCATCAAAAGTTAAATCTGCCCAATCTCTCTTTTTATGCCTCAGTTTCCTTCTCTATAAGTAGTTGTGAGAATAATCACATAGAAGGCTAACAGCTACTTTGGCTCCTTCTTTTTCACTGTCAACAGTATAGTTAATGTTAAATGTCTCTTTCACACTGGCTGGCCTACCCTCCAAAGTCCCGATTCTCATATCCTGCAGTCTCTAAGCTGAAATAATTTTTCTTCTCTGAGGATCTGCCAACATAATCTCTTTGTGCCTCCCCCATGCTTTGACCAGGCTATTTTTTATTTCTCATGTATTGCTTTCTTTACATAAAATGTCTGGAGCAGAGGAATGGATACTCTTTGCTCCCTTCCTCGCTTTTGCCAGTCAAGTGGAAGACATAACAGTATTTATGTTTGAAAAAAATAAATTTGTATATAGTTATAGTGGATATGTTCATAGGAGTGAATATACCCCAGAGACCTTGTATGTGCTTCTCATCAGTTTTTTCCATTTTAACCCAGTTGATATATATATAGATGCAGATGTTGACTGTAGAATTTATTAATGTCCCCGTATATTACAATGATGTAAGAGTTTCTGGCATACCATGCCTTTGAGTTCCTATGTTGTGTAAACCTGACTTTTGTCAGGCATCCACATTTAGCCTTTGAAAATAGGTCTCTCTGGCAAAAAGGTTGTACCGGACTCAGTGTCAGCTTAGGCTGTTCCACCATTTAAACCATTCCCAATGTGATATTTACTGCATTCTGGTTTCCTAACTATTAACCTGGGGGTTTAATTTTGCCAGAGGTAACTAGAAAGGTTTGATTTGTTTTATGACGACTCATGCCAGAACTGTTTCACGCTGAACAAACAATGAAAGCATGTCATCGGCAGTCCAATTAAAATCATGCCTGTGGGAATACAACTTTAAAAGTGCCATGTAAATGAAATGGGAGTCTGACAGCTGAAAGTTGTGTTGCTAGTGAACTTGTTATGGTGCCACTTTGCTGATTCAGTTCCAAGCTGACAACAGCAACAACAGCAAGCGCCATGGACTTTAGCAGAGAAGATAGTTTTTAATTCATAATGCGTAGCGTGTGATTTTTGGTGTCCAGGATTTCCCACCCCACCCTCCCCTTACATATTGGAGAAACTATTGCAGTTTACCGGCAGCACAGCAGGGCTGATTTCACTGAGTTGGGCAGAAAGAATATTAAGTAACTCCAGGCTGACTCCCTGTAGAAGAAAACTTCCTCATCTCTGTTATCCTGAGAGCTGTATTTAGAAGGCCTGGGTTTTTAATGAATGATTAGTCTCTGATATGCAGAATCAGAGTTACTCCAACAGTAACACATATGGTGCCAGAAAGCTTCTCTCTACCCTGAGATGCTGAACATGAAATATAGCACAAAGTACCGTAGTGAAAATGGCAAAGACGACTGAAGTTGATGTGGTGTAGGAGGATGCAGATGACAAGCAGCTGAGAAGACTGTAGTGAGCGATGGGAAATGGTGGAAGCTGGGTAGCTGGTGTATAGAAGAGGGATGGCCAGGAGCAGATCCTGGTGATAGAGCTAGGTGTCAAAGGCTGTGCTTAGGGGTAGCATGTGGACTACAGGGATTGTGTCTGCTTGCGGCAGGAGAAGTCCCTGCAGGCAGTCAGTGGTGCCCAAGTCTTACCTGGCATTTTTCATCTGTAGATTTCAGAAAGGATTTAAAAGAGATAGGGACAGGGCTCAGTTTGTCAGATGGCACACCTGAATTTACATGTCCTCATGACAGTGGAATGTCCGATTTCCCGTTATCATCAATAGATGTTTGGCCATTCACAGATGGTGGATTTGGAGAATTATTCAGCTGACCTTGAGGAATACTCCTGAATTTACTTATCTGACTCCTTCTCCAAACTCCACTGACTTTAGTAATTGCATCTGGAGATGTACACACCTATTTGACATGCAGACATCGGAACATAGGTCTCTTACTCTGGGAGCTAAACGTCTCAACTTGGAAACTGAGGTGGGAAGTGACTTGACTAAGGATATTCAGCAAATCTGTAGCAGAGCCAAGAACAGAGCCCTAGTTTTATTCTTGGGTCAGTCTTATTCCTGAGCAAGTCTGAGGCATGCTCCAGCAGGACTCAGGACTGAGAGGTTGTGAAGATAGAGAAGGACAAAAGGAGGCATCAGTTTTTGGGGTCATGGGGCATTCTGGAGAACCCAAGGGAACAGAATATGGAAGTATTTTAGGGCTCAATCCTTACTGTTCTGTATTCACCATTATCTGGTAGCAATTAACCTTTTTGCTTTGGTGTTAAGGAGAAGGTGGTACTAAGAGAAAACTAGATCAGAGCAGACAGCAGAAGGTTTTCTTTCTTTTTCTTCTGCAACTTGTCACTTGTTTAGTAATGAAAATAATATTTTTTATCAATAAGGCTCTCTTGAATATTTATATACTGCTTCCACTTGGCTTAACATCATCCTTCGCTCTAGTTCCTCAAAAATCTGTGATTTCATGTTTTGCTTTAAGACTTGAGCTGTTGAAGTAAATCCTGTTTCAATAACTTTATATGGCAGGTATAAATATAATGAGTGCTTTTTGATCGTGTGACTAACCCCAAAATCTCTGTAAATGAACATGCATTGAGGTCAATTGGCCTTATAGAGTTAAAGGAAATTCCTCTGGTTTCTCATAGTACTGACCAGCTTGGTAACTAAATGACCACAAGTGCATGACTGCTACCCTGTCCTCTTTAACTGTTGAGTTTTCTAATCCAGATTTTTTTTCATTAAAATGTTCTTAGGAGCATTGGTATACTTCTTACTAACTTTTGTTGGTTTGTTTTAATTTTTTGTCATTTCCTAAATCAGTTGTTCCTTATGAGATCACAGTCTACACCAGCGACATCTTTGGAGCGGGCACAGATGCAGATGTCTTCATTGTTCTCTATGGAACCGATGGGATCTGCACTCGGCAGAAATCCCTGTGCCTCAACAAGAGAGAGCAAAGGATGTATTTTGAAAGGAACTCAGTGAATCAGTTCATTGTGGAGGTAAGATCAAGATGTTCACTCTTATCTTAAGTTGTCCGAAGGGGATTAAGAAGAGAAAATGGAGTGAAGTGGGAATTTTTCCACTTTTAGGGAAAGCTATTCAGCTCTTTTACTCAAAGAATGTGGGGACAAAACTGTTTTGCGATGGACTTACTGTGTACTGAATCAAATCTTTTCTCACTGACCTCCAGTCAGTAGCAACTCAAAGGTATCAACATGCAGAGTCCCTGCAGCCTAATGCCATGTTAAGCCTTGTAAAGGCTGATGCAATTTTATCATGGAGATGAGATGTACCAACACAGGGATATGGAGGCTTTGCCCTTCTAGGTAAAGTTGAGAGCCACTTCGGACAGTCTTTACATCTTCCATTTCCTAGACCATACTTGCCAAGGAGAGGGCACCAGTCTCCTCATGACTCTTATTTGCTTGCATATTTGCTTTCTCTTGCAGTTTGCAATACTTTGAAAGGTAACAGGAATCAAATGCTTGCAGTATCACTGAAACTAGCTGCCTTGTGTTTAAAGTCCCTATGCATCCTTTCATGTTCCTGTTTCAGCAGATTATGTTGAAGGATGTGGTCCATGCTGCTCACTACTTACATAGCACTTTCAGGTGGAAGGTCTGTTCATTTTTTCTAACTCTGTGGCAACCTAAGCGTCATGCTCTGTTTCTCTGTATCCTCGGACAGAGAAATTGTTGCTTTGCTGCAGACACAGTGATTTTTGAATACCCAAGGGTAACTTTTTGAAAGATCTTACCAAGTATTTCCTGAAGTGTTTGCACAACTGTATGCAAATACTAAATCAGTGCACATAAATGAGTGAGCTCATTTACATCTACAGTGTTCAGCAGTTCCTATTCATAATCTATAGTTATTGCTGAGAATGTGTGTGAGGCAAAAATATAGGTTCTGGCCTATACTTTTGGTGCTGCTTCATATCCTCAGCTTCCCTGCCTCCATGCAACACCAACACTGACTTTGCAGAGGACTGCACAACCTCTCTGTGTTTTGAATTTGGTTTGGTTTTGTAAAATAATTGGAGGCAAATCTTAAACCAAATTTTTTAAAATGTTAAAATGCTTCCAGCCCTCATTGTTGTTATATGGCATGAATCATAAAATAATTCCCTAGTGTGATTCCTTAAAAACAAAGAATACTTATTTCAATGGAGTTTCCACACAGTTTTTCGTAATAGACGTTGCATTAATCCGTAGGTATAAATCTTAAGCTGAGTGTTACTGCTATTTTTTTATTCCATAAGATTTATTTCAGGTTTGGTAGAACCTGAAACATCAGTACTTTTCTTGGATGAAGTGAGTGAAAATGCAGTTTGTTCTTCAGATTTACAACATCATTTTAATCTGTCCCTAGACTTCATTCTCTCTTCCCCCTTTCCTCTTGCTGTAGGAGATAGGGATGAAGCAAAATACATTCTTCTTTAACCTATTTGTGTAGAGCCGTAATTTGGAATTCAACAGACCTTAAAAACAATTTGGGGATCTCAGGAAGCACAAACTGAGAATTGCCTATTTGTTTTAGTCTTTTAACTGCCCCTACCATTTTGTATTTTGCAAAAGAGGCAAAAAAGATTAGAGACTGGTCTCGGCTATGCTCCCAAGTGATGATTTGTTGGAGATGTATGTAGCAGAGTAAAGACCACTACTTCTTTAACATTAATTTTACTGGTCCAGCATCACTTTATTACTATGTATTGATTAAAAACCCCACTGAAAGTTGAGTATTTGGGCAGGACAAAAGAGGAAGTAAATAATTTTCCCCTAGTGTATACTTGTGTGTATGCATGAGTTTTAGAAATGAGTTTGGATCAATTAATTATTTTGCAACTGATGCTTGTGCTGTCTAAAATCAGGGCAGGGCTGGTGAAGTCAAATCCAGTTTGTTGGGAGTGCGAACTCCTTGAGTAGTACAGTCAGACTTGCTGAGTTGAGGAGTTTCCCAATATTAATGATGTCTTTTCTTCAGTATGGGGCAATTCTGCCAGCTGGGAAGAGAAAAAGGGAGTAGTCTCCAGTGGTGCAAACTGAGATGTTCGGTTTTCTCATGTTTCCAAGACAAAAAGACTCCAAGTCCCTATGGACAGAAAGACAGCTCAGTGTGCTTCTCCTACAAGAGAAGTGCAAAGGAGGTTTGCAGCCAGCCTGTTTTTTAAAGGCCAACTACACGAAAGCTTGCACTGAAATATCCAAAAGCGATTACTTAGGAGCATATATCATTTTTCCTGTTCATGCCTTTGGAAGGGAGGTGACTTAAAAATAATGAACTAATAACAAATTACTCAAGTAATAGAGTGAGGCACAAAAAAAAGGAAAAGTAACCACTTCATAAGACAGTGATCCTGTTGACTTGCTCAGAATGGTATGGGGATTCTGTGACAGAGCAGGAGAGAGATAATATAAAATGCCAGGCTGTTAATATTGTACTTTGACCTCAAAGCTATTCTTCTAGTGTCATAAGAGTGCACATAAGTGTTTAAAAAGGAAAGGGATATGAAAAGAACAATTTAAGATGCAGCAGCATTGCAATCTCTAAAAAAATTTCCTTCATTCCCTCTCATACAGAGAAGCCTGAGATGCAGGACTGCTACTGTGCAGCCAAACCTGTCTCATACAGTGGGTAATATGTGTAGAGCAAAATTCTTTCCATTTTTTGGAATAGGAGTTCAGGGAAACCCTTCAGATAATATGCAAGTTAGGGCATAATGGCATCAATGTTAGTATTTTCTCCCCTGGGACTTCCTACAGGCTGGAAAATAGGAAATAAGCTAAAGAAGTAGTGTCTCAAAAGTCACCTGTTCACTCCGTATAATTTGTCTTTTTTCGTTTTTTTCTGTAGCTGGAGGATGTTGGTGACATTATTGAAAAGATTCGCATAGGACACAAGGGTGGAGGACTGAACTCTGGATGGCATTTAGACCGTGTGGCAATTCGGAGACTGTTGCCAAATGGAAAGGTAGGCTGTGAATCCCAGCACTCTGTAATAGGTTTCCATTAGCAGCTGCTTCCATTTCCCAAAGAGTATCTTCTCTATACAAAGCGTGGTTAACAGTGAAAAGTGACTCCCTGAAGAACAACGCACACTAATGAACTTGCTAGAGCTTGAGGATCTGGGGACAGCAAACACCTATTAGCATGTTTTATTTTTCAAATGTTTATTATAAGACTCAGCAATCATTGCTTTTTATTTTTTTAAAAAATGCTGCTCTCATTGTACATTTTTGACTACAATAGAATTTTTCCTCCTAGTAATGAACGGGAGCAAAGCAGTGGTGTTGCTCCTCAACCTTTTAGAGGTCTTTGCTACTCTTTATGTTTTGTGTGAAGGAGCCTGTTGGGTTTGAAGGCAACATTATCATGACTTGCTTGCTGGGCTGAGAGGGGAGATTCCTGAGTTTGTACCCATTGCTGTGCAAATACTGCTAAAGACTTTCAGGACCGAGCATGTGTCCCTGTGCTGCGCTGCACCACCGTCACTGGACATCCCAGAATACTCAAGGCTAACTTAAATAATGGTGGGTTTGGGTGACATGAGAGGCCAAAGCTTCCTATTTTCATGTGTAGTTTTGTTTTGAACAATCACAGGGGAGGAAATGGGAAGTGGGGGAACCATTTTAAAATAAAAAGTATTGTTGCTAAACATGGACAAGAAATAGTTTCATCAGTGCTTTAATTCTTGAAGAATAAATGCAGGGAGCCAGTACAACTAAAACAAGTAAAAAGCCAGTGAGTACAAGTCCCTGAATCACTGATATCAAAAATATCAAGTAAGATCCATACAATCTTATAGGTATGCTTTCTTAATACGTGTAGACTTCTTCAGCAAAGCCTGAAAATAAAGTCCTAGGACTTTTGGTTGCTCATGTCAGCAGGATTAGGGCAGTGCAGCCAGATTGGTCAAGTTGATCTTGTCCAGGTAAGAAACTGTTCCTGTCCAAGCTTTCAGATGCTGGCTGTAGGAACAGGAACAAATCTGGCTGCAGGGAAGTTCAGAAGGAAATCACCTCTCCAGGACCAGTTCAGAACTGGAGCAGTAGCTGTGTTTGGAAACACCTGGGCTCTCTCCTCTGTCTTGTCCTTTCTCCCCTTATGCTGAAGGGATGTCAGCTTTCATCTCCACCTCAATGCTCAGGTCTCCTCACCTCCTGAAGTCACTTCACATATCAAGTGTTTGTGTAAACATGGCTTGGTCAGTCATGGGGAACCTACTTCTCATCTTGCTTCCTCTTTCAAAATTTCTGGAATATGTTTTACTCTCTTCGTCTCACGATCAAGTCAAAGGTCTGCCTTGAAACTTCCTTATCATGCTCAGGCTTGTATCCTCTTGTACAAGCTTCTTCACAAGCCAATACCCTTTGATGGTTCCTCATGATCACCTTTTTGCCAGTCTGCTATTATGAGACCCTCTATCTGTGTATTGACTAACCCTTGCCTTGTACAGCCTCATTAGGATTAGGTTAATGAACAAGATGGCGTTATTTTTGGAGATAATGGTATTGGTCTTAGACTAGGGAAGATGAAGAGGGGGATGCGCAAAGATATGGAAACCAAGGGAAAAGAGATTCCTGGGCTGCCTCTTTCTACGCCTAATATTAACTAAGCGCTTGGGGAAGCCCCCGAGAGCTGTGCATGGGGTGTTCTTCCATTAGCCCAGAAAGGGTCTTGAGGCTGCGCAGCTCTGCAGTCATTGAAGGACAGACAGTGAGAAACCAGGGAAGGTTCAGGAAGGGAGGAAAATGATGAGCAACTTAAAAATGAAGAGATTTACAATTCTGCTGATCTTTTGATTATGGCATAGGAAAAAGAAGAAAGCAGAGCACTGCATGATGCTGCTGATCAGCTGCAGGATATTATGACCTGCCACACGATAGCAATATGCTGCCAACGTTTCTAAAAGCTGTGCTACCTGATTAGGTTGCTAAGAGGTGTCTAGATGTATCTGTAATGCTGCAAAAGAAAATGAGGTCAGTAACTTTTCAGATTAAATTGAAAGCACTTGGGTAGGAAACTAGGATTGTTGCATGCCAATAAAACCCTGTCTTGGCATGCCAATTATATCTGATAATTATATTTCATTTTTTACAACTTGGAGAAGGGCAAAACACTGACTTTTAGCACACTACCATACCCTGCTTCTAGCTTAGGGCCAGACTCAGACTCTAATGGAAAAAATTCTGTTTGGAGCTGCAAGAGGATTTTACCGTGGGTAACATAAAACAGTGCACTTCACGTCACTTAAATATTAATGCAATCACTAACAAGGAAACTCCAATAAAAGCTGTGACAATGACATGGTGATTAACAATAATGTTACAATTAACTTTTGCAGTAACTGCGCGTTATGCCCCACTGTGCAGGCACTCAAGTCCCTAGATATCCTATTACCAGATAAACAGCGTTCATATCAATGGCATGCACAGCCAGCATTATGAATGTTTAGGAGTGAGAGACATGACTGAAGTGGGATCTCTACTGCGAAGAGAGAGTTTCAGCACTGAAGCGTCATTCTGGAAAGCCCTCTATTCCCGGACTGTAGGTGGGGAGATAATCACTGTTCATCGGCTCAGCATAGGGTGAGATAATACAGATTATGTGGTCAGACAGCCAGAGCAAAACGAGGAGGCAGAAGTAGTGGTGCGTACTCTGCTCCAGTGAGGCCACACCTGCAGGGCTGCGGCCAGGTCTGGGCCCCCCAGTCCAAGAAGGGCAGGGAACTGCTGGAGCAAGGCCAGCGCAGAGCTGCCAAGGGGATCAGGGGCTGGAGCATCTCCCTGGTGAGGAAAGGCTGAGAGACCTGGGCTTGTTCAGCCTGGAGAAGAGAAGCCTGAGGGGGGATCTCATCAGTGCCTATAAATATCTGAAGGGTGGGTGTCAGGGCGATGGGGCCGGGCTCTTTTCAGTGGTGCCCAACGCCAGGCCAAGGGGCCACGGGCACAAGCTGGAACACGGGAAGTTCCTCCTGACCATGAGGAGAAACCCCTTTGCTGTGCGGGTGCCAGAGCAGGGGCACAGGCTGCCCAGAGAGGCTGTGGGGTCCCTTCCCTGGAGACATTCACCCCCCGCCTGGACGCGGCCCTGTGCCCCTGCTCTGGGTGTGCCTGCTCCAGCAGGGGGTGGGACGGGGTGAGCTCCAGAGGGCCCTTCCAGCCGCCGCCAGTCTGTGCTTATACAGCAAAAATAACACTTGAAAGTACAATTTTTGAAATCACCTAAAGTGCTGCCAGTTTTGTTTGACACCATTTTGTACAAGTCATGCTCCAAATCGCCTTATGGAGTTAAACGTTGCAAGCCTGGTGTTAAAAAGCAGCACTGCAGGGAGCAGCACAGGGGAGGAGAAATGGTGTTTTATTGAGGGCAGAAGGTTTGGGCTATGTGGGTCTGCTGCAGACTCAAGACCCTCGGTCACACAAGGCCCTTGGAGGGGTTCAGCTCCTGCAGATCAACTTGTCTGGGATTTGCGTGCAGTGGTGCTGTTTATACAGTTGATACAAGGTTAGCAGTGACTGGAGTGGGTGTCTGATCTTAAGTGTGCTACCTATTCCTCCCCAGTGACCTTGTCTGGGGGGCAGGATCTGGCAGCTTGGTGCAGGACTGGGTAGAAGGACACAGTGATCACAATATTCAGTGTTCCTGCAGTGAAAACTGTTCCCTTCTTTTACTATATATTAATTTTTTAGTGTTTAAATAGTAAAAATAACAAAGAAAGGACCCTGTGTTGGTTTGGTAAGCAATTACATGAAAGTAATTAAGGTGGGCAGTATTCATATCTAAGCCATATATGGAAGTGGTGGCACAGAGAGTACTGCAAACAGCAGGAAGCACTGGAGCTGCTTAGGAAAGCAATGCTGAAGTTGCCAGTAAGGAATGGGCTGTTCTTTCTTCCTTTATTTAGCTACTGTGAGATTAAAAGTAACTTTTTTCTGTTCAGACTTCTGGGCTCTGCAAGTTGCACGATGGCTCAAGCCCCTCTATGGAGACATAGCCTGGGGTGCCCAGCACACAGAAAGCTGCTTGCTTCTTACCATCTTGGAGGCCTTACAGGAGTCTGTTCTTAATGAGTGGTCTGGGACTGATTTTGTTTACCAAGAGGAAAACACATGTTCTATTGTTTTTGTTAGTTTGATGAGAGAAATCATATTTGTTTCCACCAAAGTGAAGTCAAAACAAAAGATCAAAAATTAAATCACTATTTTTCTCCTCTTAATGCACGTATGGGAATTGCCTGGAAATCAGCTTGAGTCACAGAATTATAGGGCAAAATCTTGAAGTATTGACTCAGAAAAAAAACCCTACTGACTTCAAAGAGAATGCTGCCTGAATAAGGATTGAAGAGGGATTGCAGAGACTCAGTAAAATATGCTTCAGTGGGAATGGTGCAGTCCTGATTAGGAATTTGAAAGACCGAAAACGGGGAACGGCAGAGATCTACTGGGTCATACAGCTAGTCTCACACAGCCACTGGGCATACTGTTCTCTTATACACATTCAGTGCTCCTTCTCTGAGCTCTCAGATGTCCTCTTTCTGCAGGAAATATATTTCTATATGCTATTTCAGGCCTGCATCTACATACACATGCATACATATGAGTTGAAAATCCTTGCTTGCATGCCTGATTATTTTCAAAGAGGAAATGCTAACATGTTCGCTTTGTTTTGAAGGTATTATCTCTGTCATGTTTACTTCAGGGCTCAGAAACTGTCACATTTCCATGTGAAAGATGGCTTGCAAAATCTGAAGACGATGGTGAGATTATCAGAGAACTGGTACCATCTGATATTTTTACTGAAAAACTCATGAAGGACGGGACACTCAAGCAGATAGAGGAGGAAGTTGAAGACCCATTAGAAGGTAATATAACCCTAGGAGCAAGTAAGAACCTGTTCATCTGATTTTTTGGAGCAAACCATTTGGATGTGAGGTTCAAGCAAATGCAGCTCTGGTACAACTGTTCAAATGTCTTTCCCTTCTTGTTCTCTGGCCTCCCTTTATACGTGAAGCACTTCTGTGCAATAATACCATTGTCTTCCTGTAGGGCATTTACAAACCTGTCACAGACATCCTTTCACACAGACACAGTTTGCACGTGTCCTCTGATGCCTAACAAATTTCCTCCATCTTGTCTTTGTCTTCCAGGCTCTGCAAACATCTTTACTTGTTTACCCAACTTCACCTGTCCTGTGTGCTCTGCCCTCTCCTTTCCTACCCTAGCAGTCTGATTTATGCTCCTTTTTCCTCCTGAAGTTGTTTTTCCTGCTGCTTTTCAGGTACATATGGACATCCTCTGAAAATTTTGCTCTAGGCAGCCACCCTCACTTCATTAAAGCCTCTCTGGGAAGGAGAACAAAGTGTTCACATGCACCGTTTGGTCCTCCTCATAGCTGAAGCAACTGAACCAGAACTTAAGTTTCATCCTAAATTTGTTGTTTCTCTGTATGCCCAGCTGTTCCTAACTGTCATTACTCTAGGACCTCCTTTTCCCACCCCGAGCTGCTTCTACCCTTGAGAGAAGTTGTGAACCTTCCTACACTCTGAGAAAAGCAAGCTGAATTCAGCTGCCACCTTAATTCTTGGTTTTTGCATCTGGTGACAAGATGATTCAATAGAGAAAATCATTCCTCTCAGTTTCTTTTCTGCCAGAGTGATTTGCATTTACAGTACACCATTGTCAGGGTGGAATTTATATGGATTCTAAGTTTTTTCCATTGCCAAGGGAAGAAGTGTCTTGCTGTAGGGAGGGCTGGAGAGGCAAAGACAGTTTTAATATCAATTAGTAAGCGTCATGACTGTCAGATGCCCGCATGGCATTTTCTTTAACCTTCTAACTTCTGTTGCTTTACCTTGCATTAGTTCCCATGTCTTAACTAACCCAGGTGACTTGCATTTTTTCCTTCTAAAGGCAAAGCCTTAAAACAAGTTTTATGGTCTATGGAATAGAATTTTTGGATAGCTGAAGATTTCTTTTGGCTGTGAGCTAGGGCTAAGTTTGGGAACTTCTGCTTTAGATATAAAATATCAGGGATGGGAATAACATCTTATGCATTTCTAGGTGTCCTCATACAACTTAGGCACTGAGGCAGTGTAAATTACAACAATGGAAGATCAGCTTGTGGTATTCTGAGGATCATCTTTTATATAGTAGACTGCATTTCAGTCCTGAAGCTCTCCAGAACTGGCAAGCAAAAACCAAAGTGGGATGAATTGACTATTAGGCTATATCCTTCGCTTCCGCTGTTACCAATGCAGCAGTTGTCTTGCAAATATGAAGTTGTAATTCTGTAGGATATAATGTGTAGAGGCAAACCAGAAAAGCTGGCATTTCACCTAGCCTGATGAATGGTCATGATCCATTTCTTAGAGAAATCAAAGGAAATCTTTGATGGACTATGAAGCAGAATAGGCCCTGTTTTACTGGGAAAGCTAGGTACGTAAGAAAAAGACAACATAGATATTTTCTTTGATGCTGTTAATGAACAAAGAAGAATCCTAACTAAGATTCTGTGCCTATTCCTCATTTGCATTGCCCTGGGATTTGCAAGGAGGCATTCTCCAAGGCTTGTATGCCACCAGGGTAATCAGAGGCTTGTACAGTTCCTAATTGTTTTCCTGGCGAGGATGCTCTCGGTAACTGTTTGTTTTCCCTGTGTAATTGGGTAAAGAGTAGCAAAATAAAAATAGGAGTATTTAACAGGTTTAGTAAAGTACGTTACTAAAAATTTGATGAGATTTTATTGGATCATCATTGAGCAAGCTAAAGAGAAAGGGTACTTAAACAGTACAGCTCCAACACTTCTTTAAATACTGTCTCAGCAAAAGAACACAGAAACCTGTTCTTTTTCTGTTTGGGGAATTTACAGAGATACATGCCATTAGCTCTGGTAGAAATTGCACATCTGAGTCCCTGGAGTTTGTTTATGGAAGATGGAGTATTAAGAATTCACAACATTGAATCCCTTGTTCTTAGATGTAGGTCCCTTGAGCCTCGGTATGAAAAGGTGCTGAGTTCCCTCACCTCTATCGACTTCGCATCCAGTAATAACCATAATGAGTCTTTGCATTTTCATGCGATCAGCGCAACACAGAGGCATTGATTAGATGGGGAAAAGGAAAGTCAGCAAATTTCATCCCAGTGATTCCCCAACCTTTGGATCATTATCAGAAGCCTGGAAGGATAAAGCATACGGGATTTTAAACCTCCAAGAACCAAGTGATGAGCAGAAAGTTATGGAACCATTTTCTTAGGTAAATTCAGTATCTAAGATAGACCTTGATAATCTACCTGTCCAGAAATCATGTCTCTTTTTCTTTCTGCAGTTCACACATACAAGATTAACGTGTTCACTGGAGATATGTACGGCGCTGGGACAGACGCTAATGTTTTCCTAAATATCTATGGAGATCTGGGGGACACGGGAGAGAGAAAACTCAGCAAATCTGAAACAAACTTCAACAAGTTTGAAAGAGGGCAGGTACAAATGCAACGGGTTAATAACACTTTCTGTTTTCCAGTCTTTAATGTAACAAGTCAACGACTGTCTTTATAGGATGAGTTTTCCTATCAGGGATGAATTGATTGATACCATTTACCAAGTTCGTCACCTCTTAAAATACTTTGAATGGATGTCAGCTGGGTGTTACGACTGGCAGGCACTGCAGCAGCTCGGTGGCTGTGTCTGTGAAGTCACTGATAGATTATGAGCTTGGTCCATGCAAACTGGCTTGGATTGTTAGTTGCAGATTTCAGAGCACGTGAAACCTGAGGTCTCTCATTCTCGCAGCCTCTATGCAACTGATCTGCGTGTAAATAATACATTTTGTCATTCACTGCAAGACAAACTGATGGGGCCTAAACTGCATATGTGTTTGACAAAATAACTCCAAAAGTGGTACTCTGTGGGCAGTCCATAAATCATATTCACAGCCTTATATGGAGATACTCAGTTATAATGATGACAAAGATTGTCCTAACTGCACTGACTATACCAATCTAACTGGATTAGAAAGGGAAGTTTTACTTAGACTCAAAAACCAGGATGTAAAATTCCAGGAATTCAACACTGTAATTGGTTGTAAAAGTGACATTATTTCGTAGCTCCCTCATAGCAAAAGCAGGTTTCAAAATGCTTCCCTGCAGAACAGTTTTAGTGTACAGAGATGCCTCTATAGACTGCTGCAAAGCTTTTAACCAAACACCATCGTGTGATTCAGGAATTTAAACACATATTGTGCTCTGTAGTTCCCTTTCGCTTTTGTCCGGTAAATGATCTTTTGAGAGCTCATTAACAGAAGAAACTGTTATTGAACACTCTGCAGGAGGATACGTTTACTATACAGGCTGTGGACCTTGGCATTTTGTACAAGATCAAGATTCGTCATGACAATAGCATGTTCAGTCCTGACTGGTACCTAGAAAAAGTAGAGATCCTGGATGAGACCACGGAGGAGTCATTCGTTTTCCTGTGTGAGCGCTGGCTGTCTAAAAAGAAAGAAGACAAAAAGATAGAGCGTACACTTTATGAACAGGTACAGTTATGGCTCAAAGCTGTGACCCCAACCCACTGCTACTAATAAATACAAAATGATTGAATATCTGGTTGAATTCAAAGACAGATCATTAGGGACCTACACCTTCTGACTTGTCCAAAATGAATTTGTGATTTTCAGACAAGTACTAAAAATATGACCATTTTCAGCCTAGTATCATGTCATGATTTAACCCTAGCCAGAAACTAAGCCCCACACAGCTGCTCGCTCACTCCCCTGCAATAGTATGGGGAGAGAATTGGAAGGGTAAAAGTGAGAAAACTCATGGGTTGAAATAAGAGCTATTTAACAATTGAAATAAAGTAAAATAGTAGTAGTAATAATCATAATCATCTTATACAAAGCAAGTGATGCACAATCCAATTACTCAACACCCACTGACCGATGCCCAGTCTGGCCCCCAACAGTGATTGCTGCCCCTGGGCAGCTCCCCCAGTTTATACACTGAGCATGACGTCACATGGTATGGAATACCCCTTTGGCCAGTTTGGGTCAGCTGCCCTGGCTGTGCCCCCTCCCAGCTTCTTGTGCACCCCCTTTCTGGCAGAGCATTGCAAGCTGAAAAGTCCTTGACGAGTGTAAGCGTCACTTAACAACTAAAACGTCAGTCCGTTATCAACATTATTCTCATACTAAATCTAAAACACAGCACTATACCAGCTACTAGGAGGAAAATTAACTTTATCCCAGCTGAATCCTGGACATATCATTAGCTCCGTAATTCGCAATTTCAATAGAAAAATCAAGGAATCTAAGGTCAAATCTTCAGCTGAGAGTCAAAGCACCTTGCTGATGCACGGTAGAGTATATTTTCCTGCTGCTCTCGTTGGTGTACTCACAAAGTAGGTTAGTTATGGGTCCCACTATTCAAAGTCCTCAAGACAAAATGGTGGGTCCTTTGACTTCATCCTCACTGGACTGGATGGGTTTATCTTTTTAGCTCCTTATTCCACCACTGCCAAACATAAAGAGTCTGGTCTGTTGGCTACCACTCAAAGTACCAAATGTTTTTTAGTGAAATGCCCTTTCTACTTGCACGTTCTCTATTGCTTTATCAGGCTAATATAGCTAATTGGAATTTGAGGTACATGCACTAATTAAAATTAGCAAACAAGATTAATAGACCTCTCTTGCTTCTATACAGTGAGACATAATAACGCAGCTGATTATAAATCCATTGTATTTAAGGAGTCCACTTTGCAAAATACAGTGACATTTTAATTGACAGTTACCACTAAAATTATCATTAGTGAAACTGGGCCAGACTCATCCTGAATATAACAGAACGGATGTAAGAAGAGTTACATCATGGAGGAGTATTGCCATATGTTCCCTCATAAAATTGCAGCAGACAATGCTATGAATGCTGTGGTCACATTTACTCTGTTGCTCGTATTAATTCGTAATGAGGAAAAGCTAATCTTTTTTTTTTTTTTTCTAACATTACGTGACTGCATGGTAAGAGCCTCACATTTATTGGACAGTGTCACTGAACACATCTGCAGTAACTCTTCAAATGCAATAGGTATTTCATATCATTAATCTTTGTGGTACTCTCCCTCTCACGCTCTTTGACCTGTACCAGGTACATGACTCTGACACTACAGTGTGTCCACTGATAAGCAAATCTGGCACTGTTCCATCCATCTGAATTTTCTTTGGCTATTGCTCACACAGGTAGCAGAGAAAAAAGTCACAAAGCACCATTAAAGACTGTTATGTCCATTATATTTTCTTTTATTATAATACACATCCAAAATGGCCTGTCAACTTTATCAATAATGTCAATGAATGACCTGCAGTAAATTACAAGGCACATTCATTTGAAGTACACCAAACAAAAGGCTACCTGGGGATCTACAGGGATTTGTTCTCATATTGTTCTTGGAGGCACATGGGAACAGCTGGCAACACTTGGGCCCTCAGCTTCATTACCCTCCCCTATTTCCCTTCCAACTAGAGTTATGACGGTGAGCGAAACAGCCTGGATGGCTCATCCTTCAGCCTGTCAAGTCAGGATAGTAATGCAAACCTGAAGGAGATGAAAAAATCCAGCTTGGTCAAGGCAGCAGAAGAAGGTTCACGTGAGTGAGCACTGTGCTTGATTGCATGCATACATGAGTTCTTGGCTTTCAGTGCTTGAGAGGCTGCGTTTGACTTGATGAAAAGCAAGGAGAGGCAGAATAGCAAATTGCTGCTCTTCACCTTGTGTTGTGACCGCTTTGGGAAAGGCTGGATCAGTGCTTGTGTTACTGTGTTTGTGGCTTCTCCTATAGCTCTCCAATTCTAACAGTGGAATAAGCCATGAAGTTCACAGCATCTTCAGTGCTTCCAACCCTCCTTTTTCTGTGGAAATCTGTGATGCTGTAGCTTGTCACAATTAACTTCTCTATTGCCAGCAGATGCAAGTTCTTCAAACAGTGCAGTGCTTTGGACAGTGTGACAATATCATTAGGTAGGTGGTTATTCAATGGTACGCTGTTTTCTGTCACAGTGAGGTAAAACACATACGGAACATCTACAGTCAACTGCAATAACAAATCATGTCTCTTAGATGCCTAAAGTTACATGAGTTCATCCACACCAAATGTGGAAAAGGACCTGGTAAAGAACATCCATAGGGCCTTTTCAGGAAGAAACCCATTGACCTGAAGAATGGTACTCCCTCTTCCTCCACCTCCACCACCAACTTCATTGCAGACAGCACTTCAGAGGTGGGGAGAGTGATGCTCCCCTCTGAACCATGGGGTCTGATAGAATTGATGGAAGAATTTATGCAAGTTCTGTATAATTTTGTCTGAAGCATCCTTCAAAAGATCCAAAGCTCTTTGCAGTGAGGGGGACTGTAAGTCAGACAAGTTACCACCAAAAGAACCTCCCTTGGACTATCAGAGGCTCTTTTCCACACGACTCCTTAAAGTAGCTCTTGTTGCTGATATCAACATTTTTTTTTCTTCTATACCTCTTTGACCTACTCAAGTTGATGTTTCATGTAGCATACTAGATCTGAACTACCAAAGACAGCTTTGAAGTTCTTGAGACATTATTTGCCACATTTAAGCCATCTCCCCTTTTCATGATCACGCTAGTAGTGCCTCATTACCAAGGATGTTTGTTTAATGCGAATTTAAATGTGAATTATTTTAGAACCTTCAGGTTTTTTCCTTATGACATGTACCTGCGTCACAGTGGCTGTTGGGTTGGGAGGGGAGTGGGATATGGGGAACTGAGCAAGACAACAGAGAAGTCTCTCAGCTCTCAGAAAACAAGTTTCAACTGGGAGTGCTCAGGTGAGTTTGTTCTCTTCTAGAAGCTAGATTGTCATAACTGGGCAAAGGAGGAGGTTTGGCAAATGCTGTCACTGAAAGGCAAGGAGTCCATGAACTCTGCACTTAGGCTCCTGCTCAAATACCTGGTGGAAAGAGTTGATGGCTCCTAGTGTAGATTTTAATCTTTAGGCACTAGTTCCTGAGACAAAGCAAAGCTGGATATGAAAGAAAAATCTGTTTCTGGATTGCAACTTATAAAAAGTGAAATATGCTGGACTGTATCTGCAAAGGACAGCTTTCATGCAGGGAGGCTAGTCTTACTCTGCTGCCTCCGACACAAGGTGGGAAAGTTGTGCAGGTTTTGTTTCTGGCCTGGCTGTGAAGGAAGCCTAGAATATCAGTGTCCATCAGCTGATGTAAACCTTTGTGGAAAACTTCCTCAGTCCATTGATACTTCCTTATAACTTCATTACCACACAGGCTTTTTTCTCTGCATTTATGTGCCTTTTGATTAATCATCTCTGTGTTCCAGGACATTGACTTGTCATCTGACTTGCACCTACAGTTTGTTGTCATCCTGTATTGGGCTTTTCATCTTTAGATTAAGATTTTAGATGCATGGTTAAGATATTTTGTTGTAACAAGTAACTGGGCAGTAGCTGAGTCACAGTTGCTGTCTATATATGTGCTCTTAGTCCAGAGAAAGTGCAAAATAATTAAACTTACCTTGAACTTCCATGGTAAGCCAAGTGTAAAATTATATAATTTGGCTTAGCAGTTTAAGATAGCTTTCATTGACATGGTCCAAGGGAACTCACACAAATGGTTACTGCAGCTCAGCTGATGCTCAGTAGCTTGTTGTGATGTGATAACTGGGTTGCATGTCCCACACCTTTAAGTTGTAAAGGAGACATAATTCTGCACATCGCTTAAGCTGGTGTGCAACCCATGTGTCTTGGGGCAACCTTTCTTTTGTAATCCCATATTGTGCTCAAACAGAAAATAAGTGATTCCCATGTTCTTTCTGATATTACTTCTGTGGTGAGACAATGGATAACATCTGCAATGTTGGCATTCCTTGTAGTTTCACAAATAATGGGTAAAACATCAGCATCTCCCATGAGAACCCCCCTCCAGCAGAGCTAGGATAGTTCCCATCATCCCCATTGTGCCAGGGTGGTCTTTCTTCTCTGAGTCCTGGGGTTTGTCATCACCATTATCTCTGTTAGAGTGACATGGCCTCATTAAGGATTCTGCATCTTGAAGGAATGTCAGATAAGCACAACTCAGTCTATAATATGAGCTGCTCTGGTGCTGGCATAATCAGTAGCAGAGAGCTCTAACGTGGTGCACAGAGGGGGCTTCCCCAACTGGTGGACCCTCTGATGGGGATGAGAGACCCTCCAGGAGCCCCCAGATTGTGCAACAGCAGCTGAGAAGACCTTGCCGGGACCAGGAGCAATGGTGGCCAAGCTGCCACACACACATATAAAAGAAGACCTTAGAGAACGCTGGCCACCAGAAGAGCGACGAATAGGGCGAGCAAACAGGGCATGGTGAGGCAGGTTGTTCAGCAGTATGCATAGCAGGGCATGCATGAAAGGCACTGAGTCTGCATGCTTCACCAGGGAGCAGTGGTGTCCACCTGGCTGAAAGCCACAGCCTCTCTAAGCTCTACACCCACCTCGACTAACACAGATTTCCAGACAGACCTCTGGTGGGAACACGCTGCTGCTCAGCTGAAGACATTCAGAGCAACCATGGTAAGGATAGGAGCTGAAGTCTACCAGGCTCCCTACTACACCATTGCTTTCCTCAGCGGTATTGTCTCTATGTTGGCATTAAAGGCCAATATGCCAAAATATCATCCTAATTCATCAGATTCCTAGTGCCTGAGTCCTTTTTGAGATGAGGACAACTACAAGGATGTCATGAGGTTATGCAGAGAGAAAAATAAAAGAGTCAAATCTCAACTAGAGCTTCATCTGGCTACTGCCACAAAAGACTATATCAAATGTTTCTGTAAATACATTAGCAACAAAAGGAGGGCTAAGGAGAATCTCAGTCCTTTACTGGATGTGGGGGCAAACAGTGACAACGGATGAGGAGAAGGCTGAGGTGCTTAATGCCTTCTTTGCCTCAGTTTTCAACAGTAACACCAGTTGTTCTCTGGGTACCCAGACCCCTGAGCTGGAAGGTGGGGGGGCGGGGAGCAGAATGAAACCCCCATAATCCAGGAGGAAATGGTTGGTGACCTGCTACACCGCTTAAACACACACAAGTCTATGGGACCAGGTGGGATCCACCCAAGGGTACTGAAGGAGCTGGCAGAAGCGCTCACCAAGGCCCTTTCAATCCTTTATCAGCAGTCCTGGCTAACCAGGGAGGCCCCTGTTGACTGGAGGGTAGCAAATGTGATGCCCATCTACAGGAAGGGCAGGAAGGAGGATCTGGGGGACTACATGCCAGTCAGCCTGACCTCAGTGCCAGGGAAGGTCATGGAGCAGACCATCCTGTGTGCCATCACACAGCATGGACAGGACAACGAGGACATCAGGCACAGGCAGAATGGGTTTAGGAAAGGCAGATCCTCCATGACTACCCTCATCTCTTTCTGTGACAAGGTGGCCTGCTTAGTGGATGAGGGAAAGACTGTTGATGTTGTCTACCTAGACTTTAGTAAAGCTTTTGACACTGTTTCCCACAGTATTCTCCTGGAGAAACTGGCAGTTCCTGCCTTGGGTGGGTGGACCCTTTGCTGGGTAAAAATCTGGCTGGATGCCCAAGCCTGGAGAGTTGTGGTGGACGGAGCCAAATCCAGTTGGTGGCTGGTCACAGGTGACATTCCCCAGGGCTCAGTGCTGGGACCAGTCCTGTTTAATATCTTTATCAGTGATCTGGATGAGGGGATCGAGTGTGCCCTCAGGGAGTTTGCAGGAGACACCAAATTGGGTGGGAATGCCAATCTGCCTGAGGGCAGGAAGGCTCTGCAGAGGGACCTGGACAGGCTGGATCGATGGTCTGAGGCCAACTCTATGAGGTTTAACAAGGCCAAGGGCCAGGTCCTGCCCTTGGGTCACACCAACCCCAGGCAACGCCCCAGGCCTGGGGCAGAGGGGCTGGGAAGTGCCCGGCGGAGAAGGCCCTGGGGGTGCTGGCTGACAGCCGGCTGGGCATGAGCCAGCAGTGCCCGGGTGGCCAAGGAGGCCACCAGCCCCCGGGCTTGTGTCAGCGCTGGGGTGGCCAGCAGGAGCCAGGCAGGGATGGGGCCCCTGTGCTCGGCCCTGGGGAGGCCCCACCTCGAATGCTGGGCTCAGGTTTGGGCCCCTCGGGACAAGAAGGGCCTTGAGGGGCTGGAGCGTGTCCAGAGAAGGGCAGCGGGGCTGGGGCAGGGTCTGGAGCACAAGTGTGCTGGGGGGTGGCTGAGGGGGCTGGGGGGGTTTAGCCTGGAGAAGAGGGGGCTGAGGGGAGCCCTTCTCGCTCTCTGCAGCTGCCTGAGAGGGGCTGGAGTGAGGGGGGGGTTGGTCTCTGCTCCCAAGTCACCAGTGACAGGGCGAGAGGGAACGGCCTCAAGCTTCGTCAGGGGAGGTTTAGGTTGGAGATGAGGGGAAATGCCTTCCCTGCCAGAGCGGTCAGGCCCTGGCACAGGCTGCCCAGAGAGGTGGGGGAGTCACCGTCCCTGGAGGTATTTAAAAGAAGACATGTAGGCATGGTGCTTAGGGACATGGTTTAGTGGTGGACTTGGCAGTGTCAGGTTAACAGTTGCACTTGATCTTAAAGGTGTTTTCCTGCCTAAACAATTCTGTGATTCTATGATTGTGTGATCCAGACAGCCACCTCGTGAGCTGGATTAAAAGCTAGCTTTTAGTCAGTTGATTAGGGGAAGTGGTACTGGGGATTGCCTCAGAAAGCGAGTGACAATTTCAGCAGCCCAATTTTGACTCTCTTATGCTGAGGATGGTGAATACCTTTGAGGAGCAGGAGATGATGTGAGGATGGAGCACAGAGAAAAGTCCTGTTGACTAGGAACCTACTTGGGTCTGAACTAGGAACACTGCTCCATATTGGAAGGCATTGCTGGAGATTGTGCAGGCTACATCCTTAATGAAACCCAGTGTCCAATGAGGGGGACACATGCCCTCAATCCGGCTGAAGTCTGTGCAGGGACTCAAGGAAACAGGGGGCAAAGGGAGATGTGGTGGAGCGCCTGTGGTGTCCTGCTTGGCCATGTACCTCAGGTTTTGCATTCTCCTGTGTTTGAAGAAGTAGAATGATGGAGTCCTAGAGAAAGAGGGAGACAACGGAGGGGGTCATAAACAAATTAAAGGATCACTTTTCTAATTTTTAAAGGAAAGAACTGCAAACAGGGTTTCCTGCTGTATGGTAGCAAGTCACTGTATGTATCTGTATCATTATTTAAAGTGGGAAATGATAGCAATTTCTCATAATTCTCACTTTTTATATAGATTTTCCAAGTACTTTGGCTTGAGGATGCAACATCAGTTGGAAATGCTGGTAGTTCTGTGAACTTACTCTGTCACAGGAGAACAGGGTGAAAACTGTATAAAAGAAAATTTTGTCCCTATTCAAAATATATTTTATTTAAAAGAGGAGTCTCAATCTGTTCTAAACATGACCTCTCAACATATTCTTACAAAATCTGTCTTGCCTACAGCTAAACTCTTTCTCCTGCTATTACCAGCAGCTCCAATGGTTATTTTGTGAAGACTGCATTGCATATCATTATGCTGATGTGCACACTGTAATGAAATTATTCCATAACGGGGAGAATAAGACTTTCCCAAACATCAGTTCATTTTGTGTTGGTGCACAAAATCCTGAAACTTTGGCTGAATGAATATCTTTGGGTTCTGCTCTGTCCAAAGGTAAGAACAGATTTGGTCAGCAAGTATTCATGCCTTCCCTGGTATTGCACGCATTTTCTGAGCTTGATGTGAGTTTCTAGTACAACCCCCCACTCCAAAACTGTTCTTAGTCATCATAAAGCAAAATTAGCTGTCAATCCCAGATGATTTGAAAACCAACCCAGTTTTTTGTCAAGTTTTATAAACCTTTTTTGTTTTAATCAAAAAAGCAATGATGAAGTCAGGCTGAGTTTTGAGTCTGTGATAAGGCAAGTTTCAGAGCTCCGAGTCTTGTCAGAATGGTTCGAACAGCCCTGCACAAATGTTCTGAGAAATCAAATGATTATTCAGCGTCTAATTCTGCACCACCCGCTTGCATTACCCAAATGAGCTTTTGGAAAGCACTTGAAAAGCAGCCTGGTACTTCGTCCCTTTTAACAGCAGAACTGAAATTTCTGAAAAACAAAGAAAAGATGGCTAAGTCCCAAGCCTTGGCCTGAAGGTTTTACCCCTAATCAATATTGTTAGGCAACATATAAAATTCTTGAGTGACCTACCTTTAATACAAGGATTAATAGTTTGCCTGGATTTGCAAAGAGATGCTGAAACCCTGAACTGCCCCATAGATCACAGCAATCCTTGAATGAAGCACAAAGGAGAACATTTGCAGTAGTACTGGGTCATTCAGTCAGTAATGGTTTACCTTGGAGTCATCATAGATTTATTTAACATCATTGAACAGTGACTGTAAGATTGCTTTGGTCTAATAGCCTACTTAAGATTTAGGTGCTCAGTCTCATCTTCAAGAAGGTCTCTTGGTGTAAATAAAGATTCAAGCCCTTTGCTGTTCTGTCATCTGTTAGGGATAAATCTGGACTTATAACCTCCTTGCAGCCAGGTGGGTTGTCTGGGCAAATGAACCCTTGCAGAATTCAGTCCCAAGCGTGTATGGGAAAGTAGTGTCCCATGCACATTTGTAGCCCAGCACAGCATGGTGTTACCCCTTCTCCGAAAGAATTCAATGGGATGTGAGCCTATTTAGCATATACAACTGCTCTCTCTGATGGGATGAGTCCCTGGTTTTCTGAAGTCTAATGTAAATGCATATGTGTGGGGGTTTTCTAATGATTAAACCTCTGTTTGTTGCAGTGATCCCGTACCACATCACCATCACGACAGGCACAGAATATGACTCCAGCACCGACAGCCGAGTGTACATAATCATCATGGGTCCTCAGAAAGTGCAGACAGAGAGGCTGTGGCTGGATCTCCCAGAAGGAAAAGACGAGTTTGCAGATGGCTCTGTAGAGAAATTCTCTGTTTGGGGTCTAGATGTTGGAGAGATCAAAAAAGTGGAGGTACTTTGTGAATGCAGCACAAACACTGGAGGCATATGAAATACGAGGCCAAAGAAAACACATGGTCCTGTTATTCTTAGCAATGAAGGAAAGGCACTTGTGTCTAAAAGGAATGTAAACAGGGAAGTGCTAATGAGATTTCACATGTGTCTGAACCTGAAAATAATGCTTTATATCTCACAAAACCAAGATCCTTGGGAGGCAGAAGATAATTTTGAATTATAACGAAGTTGTAACATGTCTCAGTGTTGTCCCATCTCTGGCACTGTTTTTCCTTAGTCAAGCCCTGTTATTGACTAAGTGAAAGTTCCCAAGATGCAGTCCTCTATCAGTCTTTTTCCTAGTTGATTTTTACCCTAATTCCAGTTAGGTTTCATAAATTCTGCCTGCAGCAAGGAAACACATCTTGTATAATTTTCTAGCTAAACACAATAATTGTGTTCACAGCTTGGAGGATGCAGGCTTAGAGAAGAAAATTAATCATCATTCATAAGTAACGCACACAAATAGATTTTGATACAGGAGCCATTTTTTCTGCTGTGGCTCAGGGAGACAGAATTTGCATAGACTTTCCATCACTGAGCTTAAACTTCACATGAATCTTCCAGAACATTTGTGTACATCATTCTTATTTCACATGGCAGTTCCATTTCCTGGAAGCCTACTCCAGCCCCTCCAGTGCTGAAACCCGCAGCATCTGAGGACTTCAAGAACTTATTTAATTTTATTTTTACTCCATGCCCTGTGTTTCAGTAAACCTACCTGTTGATGTGCATGCTTGTGTATTTGGAGGAGAGGAGCGAAAAACATTTAAAGAGAGAAATCCTAACCAATTAAAAACCTTCGCAGTTGTATGTACTGTTGTAGCAGCTGATAGACTGAAGCACTCCCATTAGCTTTCATTCAAGCAATGGATTCTGACACCTTGAGCAGTCTCCATTCTAGGTTTGAGTTTGTTATCAAATCATTTTCTTAATGCACACCAAGTGCCTGATTATTATGAGTATTAGTGGCACTTTCTATCTATCCATCTCTAGGTCAAACTTTGAAAGTGAAGCAAGTACATAAATCCTTCTTTTCTGGACTATGTGCACACAAAAACAGCCATGGGCTGGGACAGAGAGGGAGGCAAAAGGCACTATAACCCCTCAGTGTCAGAGGGACAGTAAAAGCTGGATGAAGAAAGAAATAGAAAGGGGTGTTGGAAAAGATACAGTGAGTAGGGTGAGGAATGGGCGGAGAATAGGAGAGTAGGAGCAAAGAGTCGGAAATAGAGGGAAGCAAGGAAAAGAAATAATATGAAAGGATTACAAATGGAAAAGAAAAGATGGCAAATGAAATGCAAAGAGTTAGGACAAGAAATAACATATAGCTTTCAAGCTGGGTGATGTTCTTCTGCACTTTTTCACCCCTGTTCTCAGTGATCTCACCAGTCTTCTGCCTCACCTCATGTTCATTTTTCCCTTTTAGTCTGTAGTCCCCAGCTCATGGCTGTAGGAGCCATCTGCTTCTGGCCCTCTGCCTTTCTTCATGCAGTGCCCTCTGCTTGGAAGGTCTCTTATTCATCCACATCCCAGCAATGACATCGACATGTCAGTCTGCCATGGTTGCCATGGAATCAGTCTGTATTTTCCTTGTAGAAAATTGCAGTGTTCAGGGACATTGCAGAAAATTGCTAGTTATCTACTTGGGAAAAGTGAGGAACAGTTCGTTCTCAGATTTGGCATTTGGCTGCTTCTGGAAAAAGGCAAGAAGTTCTGAATATGAGTTACCCTGTGAAAATAGCATAGCATGGGGATTAAGTTTCCAGAAGTCCTCTGTATAACCCAGGCAACAGACTGCACGATTTAGTAGGACTGTAAGATTTGCAGCGTGATGCCACTTTTAGTTTGGTATTATTTTCCTGCTGCAAATATACTATAGTGAAAGCAGAAACAGTGGAACATGAAGTAATTTGAAAGGGACCCATTTATACCTGTCTTGTAAGCCTACAGATATAATATTTGCTACTGGTGTACTTTAATAGACACACTGACATGAAAACAAATAATACAAGTTATTGGGTAGAGGCACTTTATACTGTGTTCTTCAAATGAGTTTTAATACTTCTTCTAATGAATGAAAGTATCTCTGATCCTAGACTGCTGTTGCTGCAGAGACCCGCAGGTATGATCAGGAGACTCCTGCATTGGTCTGCATTTCTAAACCACTCTGGTTCAGAGCCTTTCTCCATCACAAGCACAGAGTAAAGTCAGGGATATACAAGTGTTACGAGTCCAGTCCCTTGCTGACAAGGGACCTGATCTGGGAAGACCCTCAGGTCTCTCTAGCATTCTCTGCACTTTCCAGGATAAGCAGAAAATCCCCTTTTTTGGGGCATCTTTTCCTTCTACCTACCACTCAAATTCTCTCTCATTTCCCCCCTGTTGTGTTTGGTTTCAATGTGAGTGTGAGCTGCTCAGTGCAAATTTTGCATCTTAGTCTTAGTGAAATACTTCAGTACTCAACAGACCCTCAAGGACAGCGAGAATGAGTTACAAAGATTTTCTGCCCAAGGATCTGCTTGTCTTTGAAATTCTGTCATTCTAACTTAGTTCAAACATCTGAGCTCAAACAAGTTGTTGTGATGTTGGTATGCATGTCCAGGCTATGCGGCTGGTGTGGCCATGGCTTTGGATCATTCACTGTATTGTCATGGTCTATCTAAAGATTTGCTTGGGATTGAAAGAAAAATCCCAGTGATCTGCTCTAAAAAATCAGCCATAAGGAAGACTCGGTGCTGGATAAGTTTGTCACAGACTTTACAACATTGTTGTAAAGCCGCTGGAAATCTGCTTGTGTGGAGGTTATCCAAGGTAGCTGGATGTGCAGGGTGCTTTCTGACCAGTCACTGATACCACAAAAGTTAAAGGTTGCTGTGAAAATCTGGTACCTAGCAATGTCTTGGAATGATGCTTTAAGAAATGGTTGTAATGAACCCAAAAGAACAGCAGGCTTTAATGGGCTTATTGGGATTTTCCCTCCTGCTGCTCTGTCCCTGCTTCGCAGCAAAGCCATTGCCCTGAACTTTCCTCACCACCTCATCTGCACCATCCTGCAACAGGTCTCGAGAGGCTGTGCACAGACTCTCAGAGGGGCTTTGGGTTTGGAGGAGGGCAGCCAAGCTGGCAGCAAGGGAATGGGAACGCAAGTGTTATATTCCCATTCACCTCACAGCCCAGGAATCTGAGAATTAATGCATCCATTGTAGACTGGGATTTCCCTAGTGGTAAACTCTAATTTTCTGCAGCTGCACAGACATTAGTATAGTAATAATACTCCTAATAGCAGTGATGGCTGAGACAGACAGATTAAAAAGATCACTTGTTTTGGGGGGAAAAAAAAAGACACCGCAGATATATCACCCTAGATGGCCCTGTTATTAACAATTATTTTCTGAGCAACCCTAAATAACCTAATAATTTAAAAACAAAAAAAGGAAGACCTAAGGACCTAATTTTCCTAGTAACGACACAAACAACACTTGTTCTGAAAATAATGTACTGTAGGTAGCTCTTTTATTCAGACTTTTATGTACAGATAGCTCATTGGAATGACTGGCTGACTGAGTTTCATGCATAATTATGCTTCTAAGTCTGCCCCATGATGAATTACCCCCATTCTTTAAGAGTCACATGCAGTTTCTTGAGATGTTTGCACCATCAGCATCCTTTTGCTGCTGGTATACCTGTAGGAACATTGCTTGTTGCTCTCATGGCCAGACTTAACTCCAGGTGGGCTTTGGCCTTCCTAACCTCATCTCTGCACACCTGGGAAGTGTCTCTGTCTCCAGGTCCCCTGTCCCTGCTGCCGCCTCTAGTATTTTTCCTTTTTCCATTTAAGTTTTGTCAGAAGCTTCTTCTACACCCATGCAGGCTTCCTGACACTCTTGTGTGACTTCCTGCTCTTCAGGATGCACCATCCTTGAGCCTGGAGGAGGTGGTCCTTGAAAATCAACCAGCTACAGATATAAGCTCTATCTCTTGGCTTCTGTGCAGTCGTGTACCTTTTGCAGTTTAAAGATATGGGAAGCAGAGAAACAGCCTGATATATATAGTTGACTTAGTCATGGATTTGTGAGGGAAGGAGTGCTTCAGTTATGGGTGTTTGCCTAGCTGCATCTTTCATCTTGGTTATGAAGCTTTGGATAGTCACTTCTAAGTGTTGCAACAGCATTGGAAGTGATTGGAAAGATGAAGAAATGGGTCTGCAGAGATCACCAAACTAGCAGGTAGAAGTCAATGGAGTAGAGGTAGAGTAGCAAGAGAGAGGACATGTTTTCATGTATGTTAGTGCAGCCTACCTATTTCATGTTCCTCTTGCATACTTTTAGGACTGTCAGTGTTCTGTTTTCCCTCATGCTCAGCAGCAGATGACCTGAGCTTCCCTGCCCACATCAGCTACCATGTACACTTGCCTGCTGATGTCTTGCCTGCTGGGCAGCAATGGCACGAAGCGTCTCACAGCTCGTTCCATCCCACTGTGGAAGCGGTCTGTGTGATGGTGTAGTCAATACTCTTAGTCCTTCATCACTGTTTAAAACAATCAGGGTCTCTTCTCCAAATAAATACCCTTTAATCAGCAGGTGTTTTCTCACCAACTCTCACAGGTAGGTCATGATGGTGCTACCCCTGAGAGCTGCTGGCTGGTGGAAGAGCTCACCATTGTCGTGCCCACCAAAGGCGTCATGTATAACTTTGTCTGTAAGTGCTGGCTGGCCAGAGACAAGGGTGATGGACTCACCTCACGAATCCTCAATATCCTGGATGCAGACTGTATTAACATTGGCCTCAAGGTAGCCTCTAGGTTTATCCTGTGTCTTTAGCTGTTGCATAGATCTGTGTTCATATAGGTTGTGTGCCAGCAGTTCTCAGTGCTTTGACTTCTTGCATGTGGTTTAAGCCTTTTATTTGCAAAGGGTTTCTCTGTTATTTCTTTACCAAAATTTTTAGGAATGGTTTAGCATCATTACCACCTAGAGCACTGTTTAATAACGCTGGCTGGATGCAGCCATGGCATAGGCAGGGCAGGGTAGGGTAGAGCAGGTAGGACACAGTTCAGCAGCATGTCCTCATTTTGCCACCAGACCTGGAGCACCCACTGCAATACCTGGTACCCACAGAGTGGGGGCAGTGCCAAAGCAAACACTTCGGTTCAATATAACTCCATTGTGTTTTGTTTGAGGAGTTACTTTTAACCCATCATATTAAAGCAGTGGAGATACTTTAATCTCTGTATAGTGTGGCTACATATCAGCTTTTCTAAAATAGGATAGGGAAACTGAATTCAGTCAGAAACTAATAATAATTGGAAGTTGTTGAAACATGGAGACATTTGTAAGCTTGATTAAATTTATTAAAATGATTAAAGTTGAATAAGCAATGAAAAGAGCTATATAGTCTTTTCAACCATATATATGGCATTTGAAGTAATATGTGCTATGCCATATTTCAGCCAAGTACAAATTGGAAAGCTGAGCTGTGCTGATTTTGGATGTAAGATTTATAACAGAAATAATGGTCTGGATGAATGGCACAATAATACCATGTTTAATACCTGTATGACAATTTCAAAATCTCTAGATATGTTTCTATTTACAGTGAGGTTACACTTTCATAGTACAATAATTTTTCTTTATGCTGCTTTTGATTCCCAAGCTATTCTCCCGAAATCTTTCTAGTTCCCCAGACACATGAAAGCACGATAACTTTTTTAGTATCTATGAGGCGTTTCAACAGCTCAGCTGAGGCTTCAGGGGTAGAAATGACCTAAGAGGGAAGAAAACCTTCCCTTGGACTGAATACCAAGGTTAAAACCTAATCCCTTAAAAAATTCCATCAGTTGTTTACCCTCCTGGGTAAGGTTTCCAAACTCCTATCAGTGAGTTGGTGTCTTGCCCGTAGACTGAAGTGGATGTTAATGAAGACTTACATTCAGTCTTCCTTTAAAAGCCCATTCCTGAATATCTATTTTCATAAGCATACCAAAAATAGACACATCTAACTCAATTTTTTTCTATGATGTTGGACCAGAAACTTGCTGAAACATTTGAAGGAAATCAGGGGAGATGCTTGAGACATGAAATCAGAAGTGTGCATTTGATTTTCTGATCAGTCTCCTAGTTGAGGGAATTTGGGACTGTTCCCTTGTAAATAGCTGTAGTTAGAACTGAGTTTAATTTTTGGTTTTCTTTTTAGAGTTCAAAGACAACTAATACATTTAACATTGTTGGGAAAGTAAGTGCTTTTTTTTTTGATTTGTTTTTCTTGACTCTAGCACAGCCATATGTACCCATTTCAATTTAATTCTTTTCTTGGCTTGATAGTCCCTCTTTGTGCTTTAAATCGACTATTTGTCATCCCATACATAGAGAAACTAGTCAATGTCCACCATGGTCATTAAAAACCTTTAATGCGTTGGTAAAAGAGTTTTTCTTCTCCTACCTATAGCGAATGGGATGCTTTGCTATGATTTAGAATGTGCGTGGATGAATATGTGATGGCCAGGTTACTCAGGATTGAATAAACATGAAAAACAATTTTTCTGTAATATTATTCCTTTGCACTGTTTATTTACGTGGCAATCACAGTTCAGACCAATATAACTTGCCTAGCAGGGCACTATTTGAAATACATTTTGTTGGGGCTGCTTCTTGATATTCTTCCACTTCTTAAATCCAGAGGTCTTGTTACCAAAAATACAATCTTGAAAGAATTTGGTGGCCAAAAGGTCCTAATGCCACTGACAGGCACTGGGACTTGCATGCATTTGAAATATTTTATTCTGAATCTTATTATTCACATGTCAGGAGAAAAGAACAGAATCAGGCTAATAACGTGAAAATGATGCAAAACATCTTTTCACAAATTGTCATGCAATTAATGTACGAGATCTGGGAATGCTCTGCGTTTGACGAAGCAGTGTGTGTCCCGCAGGGAAACAGGATAGATGCATTTTTCTGGTCTACGGATTATTTGGATTTATAGATTTTAAAACTGTTAACAATGTTGGACTAACTGTTGCTCAGGTGGACACTGAAAACTTGGGTAAAACATTTTGCAGTCAAGGGAAAGAAAAAAGTGTCTTTGGGAGCTGTTTCTTAAAAACGACAAAAGTTTGTGCAGTCTGGAGTGCTGGAAGGTGGCTGGGAGAAGACAGCAGTAGCAGGTGATTAGAGACCTGCACACTGTCTGAGGGTTGTGACTCCTGTGGACAAGCAGTTTATCAGGTTTTCATCGCTCCCCAAGCATACAGTGTCAAAATGAATGTGTCTCTCTCTGAGTCTATCTAGGCTGAGAAAATCTGCAGAAAAAGTCGTAGATGATGCAAAGAGGAAGGTCGTGTAGCAAATTGCTGTCTCCAACTTTGCCTCTGGCAACCATGGTGTAGAGAAAAACCAAGAAGCTGTGTTGTAACCGTTCCTGGCAAATAAGTAGATGTCCTGCAGAGCCTGTCTAGCATTTTGCCCAGGATTTTCTGTGGGTTAAGGACAGCTGTTCAAATGAGACCTTCCGATTGTTTCAATTCCTCACCAGATCCTCTACGAGGTCACAGTTGTGACTGGAGACATTGAAAGCGGTGGTACTGATACCAATATTTTCATGACTGTCTTTGGATCCAATGGGAACACTGAGGAGATGCAGCTGGAAAAAAATGGAGACAGGTATAGTAACTTTGTCAATTTTGTTGGTTAGAAGCAGGGTGATAAGAGATTCTGGTGCCAAGACAAGAAGAACTTGGGGCTTTGGTCATGCTTCCACTGAAGCACAAAGATAAACTCCCATTGCCTTTGTAGATTCAGAACTGGGCCCCTTGTAAGTATTATAACATATTTAGCAGAGTGGAGGAAAGGAGAGCACTGTAGCTAGGGGAATCATCCTTTGTTATCTGCAGGAGTTTTGTTTGATTTATTCCTCACAGTTTTAGACATGAGCATTGAAAACAAAAATATGAATTTTGAAGTCTTGCATCAGCTCAAGAGGAACTGTGGACTTTGCATGAAACGACAATTCCTGCAAAATGCATGCTTTGTGGAAAAAGAAGTAATTTAATTTAAGCATTATTTGATGGGAATGCATGAGTAACTGCATAGTGAAAGAAAGACAAACCAACACAAACATACCTGCCTTGCAAAGTGCTTGTGATAGGAAGGTGCTGACTCTCCTCCATATGCTCTTCCTGTTTGCTTTGTTGGCCAGATGTCAGCCAGCTTGGTCCAGACGCCATGTGAGGGATGCCAAGGCCTGAGCTGGTAAGCTGAGGGCCCTGCTGAGAAGTGGGCTTCTTAGCTTGGGCTCTATGCCACGCTAATGTAACTGTGTGGTTTTAGAACTGCAGCTGGTTTGTCTGCAGCTGGCACAAATGGGACACACAATGACATCTGTCTGCCCTGATGTGGCCTTATGGTGCATAGAGACGGAAACGGGCTCCGAGCTGCGTGAACTGCCGCACTGCATGCTCTGATTTTACTAATAAGGTGAAATCCCATGTTTTCTTCAGCACAGACAGCTAACAAGCACTGTAATCCTAGTCTGACGCCAGCATTTCTGTAAGCCAAAAACCCCCACATGTCACTGATCCATTTCCTCAAGCTTTCTTGTTCTTTTCTAACACCTCCCTCGGTACTGAAAGCTTTGGCAAGAATGAGCATGGCAGTAACCAGCTTTTAGAGATGGGCTTCATCAGCCTTAAATTTAATTAATCCATTAATTAACCTCTGGCCTTATTCAGCAAAGCATCTACAGAGCATCAGGAGGGCTGGAGTGTTTGTCCACACATATCGAGCTCAGCTTGATGAGGTGATGCTGGACTCTTCCCCCCCGCCTCCTGGAGATGCAGTTCCTCTGCCACAGCTTTGCATGTCACGTGTGGTCTGGATAACTGAAGATAAGGCTCCTTGCATAGAAGTGTTTGCTCTGGGGATGTTTTACTTGCAGCTGTCATAGCAGAGTGGGTGTCCGGGCAAGTGTGTTCAGCTAAGCTTGAAGCCTGCTTGTGTTTAGTTAGTAACAAGAACGAGCCTTGTTTGCTCTGAAAATAAAATGTAGCAGAGGTGTCGCTGACTACACTTTCCATAAGAAACACTGCTGAGTCATGCAGAAAGACGTAGCTCTTGGCCCTGCCCCCCATCACAGAGAGACACGTGGGGCAATGCACTTGGGTTACCACCATGTCTGGCTCTCGGTGACATCCTCCTTCCAAGACCCCAGGCAATCCCAAACTGATCTGTCTTCCACTGTTTTAAGCCCAGCACTCAATTCTGGTAGATAGACCATGACTAAAGGGGACCAAGAAATCCCCAATCCCTCAAGACAGGGTTTGCAGTTTTGCTCCAGCTGTCCAGGCAAGTGATATCGCTAAACTACGTGGCTTATAAAAAAAACCACTACATTTGTCTATAAGTGTGGGATGGATAACCTCTGCTATAAAGATATGAAAATGCAATAAAGGAGGGCCACACGGCTTGTATGTTATTAGTTGCTTGGGTTGCCTTCTGCCCGTAGAAGATCTGCAGAAGGCATTGAGAACTGATTTGGGCTCTATTAAGAAAAGGGACATGTGAAACACAGCTATTAATATGTTAATATCCCCAGGACTCTGTGCTATTCTTTGGGGTTGTACTGGCACATCTGTTCTAGTTGGAGGTGCTGTGTATCTACACCCCCAACTGTACAGAGCTCTTGTCATCTTATTACTACCCTCTGCAGAGGACATGCATGTCCCCAAATCCAAATACTGCCTGTTTCCACACCACTCCCACCAGTTTCCATCCAGCTGTTAACAACACAGGCTTTCTCAGCTCTCATTTCACATGGAAATCTTGCCAGCCTTTGCACTGGCAGTGAACGATGGGTGAGAGTCACTGCAACAGAATGGTAAAAGGTACCTCATCTTTATTGGAGCCATCCAGTGCCAATTCACTCGCAGCAGCCTAGTGCATTACGAAGAACTCTCTGTCTAACATGCTGCAGATTTAAGGCAATTTTAGCTACGTTACTGTTATTGCCAAGGCCTCTGGGCAATAGAAATATTTATAAGTGCAGGCACGGGTAGGAAAGTTTAATGAAATCCCTTAGATAAATGCTTCAGTGTCCTGGAAAAGGGATAGTGGCAGTCAGCTTTTCTGGGTACTTCTTCCTGTCCCAATTTTTTTCAGGCTTATGTTCATATAAATTAAGGATAGAAAAGAGCTCTTGGGTCACCCAGTTTGTCACTTTAGCAATTGTTTCTTTCTACTACAATGACTTCTTGGAAGTAGCGGGTGAGTATCAGCCTTACAAACCGTAAACAGGGCATCTACATAATGGCTTATTTTGCTAACAGACTGTTCAGCTTAGTGGTCCTCAGCCTGGAAAGGAGCAGAGTGAGAGACTTTTATGAAGCTTTGTAGGTAACAGTGATTGTAATGAAAACTGATCATAGGATCATGGGATAATTCAGGCTGGAAGGGTCACACCATTTTCTTAAATAGAAGTGGAAATCAATCCAGTTCAGGCACAAAAGCGCATTCTCTTTCTCACAGTGAGACAGGCTGTCTTGGTGTCTGGTACCACAGAAAGACAAATAACAAGAGAAGGGAGTTTTTCAAAGAGCAGACATAACCCTTAATAACTAGGAATGGACTGGGACCAAAACTCCCTGCCCAAACGTGTCTGGGAGTGCAGGGAAAGCAATGCCTGGATGAAAACTGAGAGGCTGGAGCCAATCGCTATTGCTAACATCTGCAGATATGCAGGCTCAGATAATGGTGTGAGGATAATCACATTCATGCTGCAGGGTGTAATCTGAGCAGAGGTTGGTAAAGAAATGTTTTCTTCTCCATAGCCTGGCACTGCACAGCTGTAGGAGGCTGAGTACATTGCTAGGAACCAGCTATTATCATCAGGGATTGTCTACTGTAGTGCCCAGAGTTCACAGACCTCACTCCCAACCTTTCAGCAGACTCAGGTAACTCACTTGAAAGAAGTTTGCATGAAGGAGGAACATCAACAGCAGAGTGGGCATGGTGCTTGGTAGACCCTCTGGATTTGGCTGCCCTTCTGCTTAGCAAGGGTTGGATTTCCATCTCCAAGCCCACAGCAGGTCTGCCAGAGTATTTGGGGGCCAAACCTAGAAGATACACTTGCTCTGACAGGGTAATACTGAGCCTGAGGCAGCACTTTCACTGGAGCAAGGCTTTCTTCCTAACGTCATTGATGCTAAGAGGGAGGTAAGGTAGCTGCAGTCCTAACCAGTGTAATATCTTTTTCAAAAAGCATAAGTTAGCTGGTTTTCCCTTTTTCCTGCTTTCTGCTGATTGCTATTGATGAGCAGTTCCTACACAACCTCGTGCCTGTATGCAGCAGCCAAGCATAGGGTAAGATTTTCATGCAATGTTACACAAACCCACCCCGGTTCTTACCAAAGACGGAGCTAGTTTGCAAATTGGAACTCCCCAAATTCAGGAGGGGAGTGCGGGACGGTCAGTGTGGGCTCCTCTCTAACACAATTCGCTGCACTTACTAAACTTAGGTGTTAGCCTCAGACTTGCAATCAGGTTGCCATATTTACCTCAGCTGAAGCAACTGTCTATCACCACAGCAAATGCAAAGCTATATGTGCTGCGTCTTAGAGAAAGATTAAGCAAAATTGCTTTACCTTCTAGCTGGGATGGACTAAGGGCAGTTATGTGGGCAGATGCCAGGAGGAGGGCGATGTGCTGAAACCTGACTGTGAGTCTTTATTGTTCTGGTTACAAACAGAGTGATAATGTATGCTACAGGCTGTCTGGAATGACTCCAGGTGCCTCGTATGAGCTTGATTTTCCAGGGGAGGAGGAATCCCTGACAAATCTGCACTGAACTATCTTGCCAAAAACACAGTAGCTAGTGATTGCAGGATAGAAAAGATCAAGTCCAATAAAGTGTGCTTATAAACTTTTAATTTGAGGCTTTTGGCAAGGTGTGAGTTGCAGCATGGACATGGGATAGAGATGCAACAATGTTGTAAAGCAGCGGGAAACATCCCGTCTTTCAATCCCCCCAGGTTTGAGCGAGGCCAAGAGGACAGTTTCATTATGGAGATTGCCGATATCGCACCCCTCAGGAAGATGAGGATCCGGACTGACGGGAAGGGGACTCGCCCGCACTGGTTCCTGGAAAGGGTAACGCACTTCACATTGCATGTCTATCTGCAGCTTGCTTGTGCTGAAGCCTCTCAGCCCTTGAAAAAGAGGAGAATGGCAGCGAGTGACTCACTTTTATTCATTTCCTGCCTCTTTCCATTTGGTTTTTCATGTTTTTTTCTTGGAGGAATTGAATTTAAAAGAAGCTAACAGGGCAAAAGCTGTGCTGTAAAGCTTTACCACAGTTTCTGCTGTTAGATCTTGCTCTTCCTCTCTGCAAAAGAGCCTTGGCTTGCCACCAGGGCACTTGCAATACTTTTTGGTCCCTGTGATGTACCCTGCACTCCTGCAGGCCCTTGCCATGCTCTGACCTCGTGGGAGAGTGGATCCCCCTCTGCCAGGCAGGGACAGTTATCATGGTCCCAGGCTAGGTGGGACATTTCCAAATAATCCATCCCTTCAGGTGAAGCATCACATGTCTCCCCTTCCTTTGTCCCTCTAGCACACAGGCAGATTTCTTTCTTTTCTTCTTCACACAAGTAAGGTGTCGTTTTCTTGCATTTCGAATACAGCATGCAAAACGGCTCCCACCGCTTCTGTTGATTGTATTTTTCCCTGGTGTCCTATCTCGCAAGAAAGCACAGTGCACAGTGCTTGTCTTTATGTATTCTACCAAACCACAAGCACCATGTAAACATCACTTATATTTAGGCAGTAAATGTAGTTTGCTTGTTACAGGTCCCTATAATTATATTTCTAAGATAGAGATGGAGCAATGTGCTGATTCCACACCCTCAGTTGTCATTAAGGGAGGAACACATCTCTGCCATGTTTATTTAGCATGCCTTTTTCTGGAGTAGGTATCCTGCTGGATTTCTGTATTTTGACTTTTCTATGAGAATAGGTTAAGACCCAGTATCTTAACCCATGGTCAGATAGAACAGTGCAGGAGTTTTTTTTTATTGGGTCCTTTATCCTTTTTCACTAGTCTGAAGCTGGTCTTCATTTTCCCATAAATAACATATTTCTAAACACTGGTCCTAGGTGGCCACCAGTTTCCAGTGAAGTGATGAACTGCTCTTCACCTCCATTAGCAAGGTCTAAAAGCATTTCTGTGCTTAAAAAGCTTTTCGTACTTGAGCATTGTCACCTCTAAGTTTTTTCTAAGCAGCTCTTGTGTAGCTTTCCAAAGCATTAGACCTCCAGCATTTATCTTCCAAATACATGCCACAGACACTGAGTTTTTCTCTCTGTGCCTAAGGAATAACTCAGTCTGTCCTCTCATTTGATTCTTTTATCTTGGTCAAACTACTTTTGCCAGTTCCCCGATACCTTCCTGAGTTTTATAAATCATACTCATATAAAATGAAATCAAAAAAAGCTTCTTCATCCAGAAGCATTCCAGATCTTGCAGTCATGAGTTAGCAATAGCTTAAAGGCAAGGGACAGCAGCATCTTCAATGGCAGGTAACACCTTCACATGTTCCTGTTGCCAGCTCTGTCCAGTCATCCAGCCTGCTGGACTGTCCCACCCAAAGCAAGGCTTTCTCAGAGAAGAATAGAGAAAGGGTTCTCATGTGGACCCATCTGATGGGCTCATAGCCCTCTTACAGCTCTATGGAAGCAACAGGCAGACCATGCACCAACACTCTCAGACCAGGATTTCAGAAGCTTTTGAAAATTGTACTCGTAGTTTCTATTTTTCTTAGAGACACAGAGCATGGAGGATCTTCTAGTTCCAGTGATATGTAGAGAACTTTATTTATTAGTTTTCTTTCTCACCATCCCTGCAAAGGTAAACATAGCATTTGCATTCCCAGGCAGAGGGTGAGGGCAGGAGTACTCTGGAAGAGGGGAGGAAGGATTTCTGTTCTCTGATTTGTATTCCAGCCTTGAAAACTTATGTAGCCTGGTGTGACATGAAAAGTGATCTGAGCCCATTTCCATTTCTGTCAAAAGTGCATATTAAAGCTGCATAATGAAATACTTGTGGGGGTAGTGCTAAACTCTCAGACAGATGGTTCACAGTTAGTGCTAACTAGCACAGTGAAATGAGAAGCTAGATTAAGCCATCAACCCCATAAATAACCATTTGTTGCTCCATTTATCTACAGGATATTCTCAGTTTTCTTGTTCTGATAAAATAACAATAAATAATATTTTTAATTCTCTTTGGTCTTTTTGTTAAATGTTGCTGGTCATAATTTATACTGTTTTTAGTTTGCCAGAACTAGAAGTGCATAAATACCAATTAAAATGCATGAATTATCAATGATGTTGTACACAGCCAAAAGATTCAATTTACAAGCAGGGAAGTAGTCGTCTTTTTTTTTTTTCTTCTTTCTGTCTACATAAAATACATTGCAATTTCATTCAGAATCTCAGAAAAGTAATGAACTTGATGCCAAAGATTCAAACTGCATCAAAAGTGGCAATAAGATATTAACACTGATACTTAATCCTATAGAGGGAACAAAATTTGATTAGTGATGTATTGGTCCAGAATGAATATTATTGATTATTGTTATGCACAGAAAGACACAATGAAAACTGTCTAAAGCTGAGCAATACTTCCTGATCTCACCACTGATGGAGAGACACAGAGTTTGGATATTTTCCTCTGACCTAATGCTGAATGTCGTGTTCTTCCACATCAAAATACAACGATACAACCCAGTGTTTCTAGAAAAATCAGAGAATAGAATCATAGAATCACAGAATGGTGTGGGTGGGAAGGGACCTTTCAAAGTCATCTAGTCCAACCCCCTGCAGTGAGCAGGGACATCTTCAACTCGATCAGGTCGCTCAGAGCCCCGTCCAACTTGGCCTTGTGTGTTTCCAGGGATGGGGTATTGACCACTTCTCTGGGCAACCTGGGCCAGGGTTTCACCACCCTCAGCATAAAACATTTGTGACTTTAATTAGGAAACTTTTCTAAATGCATGCTTTTGACACCTCCTCCTGGGATAGCCAGCTCCTCAGTCCACGTGATTATTTCACCTGTGGCCCAGTGTTTTAGATATGAAGTTGAAAATCCATAAATAAGAAGGGATGGGAGCTCTCTGAGTGAACTAACAGGAATTGTAAGAAAGACAGTTGAATTCTGCAGAGTGGTTTCCCTCTGAATTTTAATGTTACTTTGTGCTGTCAAAGCCAGGCAGATAAGAAGCTGTCTTAATGAAGCACTAATTGCATTGCATTCAAACGTCACAAATAATCTTGAATGTGGGACTTGGTCTTTATTCAGTTCTTTTTCCTTTACATAAAGGAGATTAAGAGAATTTGAGACAATTCATTATAGCTGAAGCTGACTGCTGCTCTTTGCAACAGAGAAAAGTCTTTTTCTGTTACAGTCAGAGGACCCTGTTTTTAAGTGAAGACTAATGACATGCAACAGAACCATAAAAACGTGTGGTGGAGTCTCTAGAGATGAAATCCAGAACGTATGTATTTGTTGTTAGTGGGGTGTGAGCCCCTGCAGAGCGTGTTTTACATTGCATCTGGGAGAAGGCTGGGTTGAAGTAAATCGAATGATTGGACGTGTCAAACCTTTCTGTTGCAGCCTACAGCGCACCATTAATTTCATGTTGCTGGTTTAAAGTTCCTGTCAGCTACAATATTTGCTCAGATACAAAGCATATTATCAACATTTTATTCATACATGCTGCTCCTGCTTCCTTTTCATTTCTATAGGTGTTCTACACACTAGTTAAAACCTGTGCCTAATTAGTTATAATGTTTGAGCTTAAAAGCACTCAGGATGTCCACAGCAAGTTCTAGGTATCCTAAAACTTAGTTTGGATGCAATGTAAAGCAGCAGTCTCATCACCAAGCTGTAGCTAATTTTATTGAGAGAAACAGACAGAAAATAAAAATAGCCTCAGCTTAGCTCCCTGAGATGACTTTCTTGACCCTTGTGATCCAAATCAAAATCCTGCATCATCCTCTGTGTCTGCAACACCCACAAACATCTCCTTGTAGGATGGGATTCTCTTTGTGCTATTTTAGTCCTTGGAAAAACTATGTTCAGCTTTCACCTCCTCTATCAAACTAGGCCTTCTCTGTAGTTAGCAGAGAGATAGAGCTGAGAGAGGGAGAGATGCCTTAGATGGCAGTTCAGCTGCCCCCAGCTTGGGTGGGATGTGTTGCTTCCCTGGTGATACCCAGCTCCGACCACTGACCGTAGGGAGGGCCAACACGATGTGCTTGGGCTGGATGCTTGGTGTTTATGTGGTTCATTCTAGGTAAGGTAAGCAACGTGCACGCATTGTGACCGAGCAGTCAGCCTCCACAGGTTTCCTGCTGCCTCCATGTCTCTTGCTGTGATCTCCTGTGAGCAAACGAAGCTCATAGCATGAATCTCTGGCTCCTGTCTGCTCCCCTCTGGAGCACCATCCCAGAATGAGATAGCAGAGGCTGCTCGCCCTGTCTGTGCTAACTGCTTACAGGGATGAAATCACTCACCCTGGGTGAGGGGTGGGGATAGAAGGAGGCGGCATTTTGCTCCAGAGCTTTTAGTAGCCAGACGGTTTTTCCCAGACAGCATCTGGAGTGTTGAGCATGGGCTGGTTATTTGTGAGAGGTCCGATTTCTCTGTCTGCGAGTGCACTCCAGCTGGCAACTCTAATCTGCTTCTACACCCCGCTGCTTTCCTGACATTCCCCCGCAAGCTTTGCTCAGGACATTTTGCTGCTAACGGTGTCACTGCCATTCCTGAGTGGGGCAGAGGTAGAGCTAGCTGAACCTTTTCCAGCAGTTTATGCACCAAGGGGGAAAAAAAAGGCATTTTCAGTCAACCTGAGATTATTCACAATTCCAATTTGCAAATTTTAGCCAAATAAAATTTTCTAGGTTGGACGCATAAGAGAGTGTAGACATTGTTCACACATCCTTGAGAGAGGAGATTTCCTTCTGGTCTGTGCCCCAGCAGAGAGGGCACCAGCTGGGGTGGTGGAGACCTGATTTCTGCTTGGTTCAAAGAAAGGATTTGATTCACTATATCTTGACTCACAGAGCCATTTTCTGACCACAAAGTAATAGTGTCAGTGGCTGTGAATAAGCAGCTTTTTAGAAAAGTGGGACAGCTTCAACAGCCCAAAATGTCCTGTACCTCTGGGATGAAGGTGCTCTGTTACAGATCCCTGTTTAGCATCAAGCAGAGAGAAAACCCCAGATGAGTGTCCTACCCAAGGAACAGCGCAATGCACAAATAGCATGGCAACTCCTGCAGCTTCAGTGTAGCTATTGCCCTCTTTAAAACTGTTTTTTACAATCTGGAGCAATGTTCTTCTTTTGAACTGCTAAAAGCTTGGTTGGGGTCAACAGAAGTGCATGGACTGGGACACATGCAGTTTGAGGACAGAATTTGAGCACTTATCTTAAGATAAGTTTTATAAGTTCTTAGGCTGATATACAAGAGTGCAGTGGAAGGTCACTGAGATAGTCAGGATGCTGAAGCATATGGCATACTCAGAAAGGCTAAGGTAAATGGGGTTTTTTTAATCCTTGAGAAGAAAAGGCTAAGGGGGAGTCTAATTGCATTCTTCTGCTGCTTAAAGGGAGGTTACAGAGACCATTGTTACATCTCTTCTCAGAGGTGAACAGTGAAAGGGCATGAGGCAATGGGTACAAGTTGCAATAAGGAAAACCCTGACTGGATATAAGGAAAAAAATTATTCCCAGTGAGCGTGGTGCAGCCCTAGGATGGAGGTCCACAGCACTGGGGGAATCCCCACCCTGAAGATTTTCGAAACTCATTTTACATGACCTTGCAGTTAGCCCAGCTTAGAGCAGGAGGTGGAACTAGACACCTCTAGGTTTCCCTTTTAACTTAACATTTTCCATGACTCCATGATTTGTTTCTTCCTAAATATCATGTCACTCTTTTTCTGATGTGTCTGGGCTTGTGTTTACATGGCCTTTGCAGACATGTGCCTTGGAAGACACTGTTTCTTGATGCACTGCTTCGCTCAGGTATGGTATTTGTTTCTGTTAGATGGTAACAAAAATGGTCATTTACAGCCCTGCCTCCTCCCTTCCCTCCAACTCTCCCAATTTAGCGAGAATTTACAGCTATGGTTTTGCTGTAGGCAAGCGTAATGCCTTTCTCCCAGTAGAGTGATGCTCCACTGAACCCACATTCAACAGGACACATAAAGGTGGGTATTTCATTAGGTGTTTGTTGGAGCAACTCACTGGCTTGTTCTAAATAGGTTCCTATCCCGTTCTTATCCCCACAGCATCTGAGCTCCTTCCCGTGACACATTAGACAGTGTGACTAATATCTGTTGCATACTGTTTGTTCTGTCACCTTTTCCCAGAGGGAGAAGAGTGTGAAGCATTAAGTTTTGCTGGCCTAATTTTATCTTGTGCATTACTTTTACTTGTTTGGGGTTGGTCTGCATATCTTTACAATGATTGCTGTGTGTTTGCACAGAGGAAGCAGGCAAAAGGAAGACACAGTGTATTTCAAGGAGGGGTAGTGAGGTTTTCAATAACTCTCTGTTACTTCTTCTTTAGACTTAATACTATACTGGCTTCCAGGAAAGTTCTGACTCTCTTAAAGATGGGCTTTGTCCATAACTTATGTCAGAGAAGCAGATTTCTTCCTATGCTTTACCCCATGTGTGAAAAGGTCCAATACCATGAAGACCATTTCTCAGGACAAGTCACCACAGCAAGTACTGTCCATAGCAGCGAGGTCTGCTTAGCCCAGAACTCAGCACAGGTTTTAAAGTTATGACCAAGTTCTACACAGGGCCTACCACACTGTGCACTTCATAGGTTTGATCTTTGCCCTCGTTCAAATGGTAGCTGAATTTTAGCTGAAGTGTTTTCCCTTATTTTGGCTCTTCACAGATCATTCTGAGGAACCTGACTAATCAAGAGGTGGCCACATTTACCTATGGTGAATGGCTGTCAAAGCTGAAAAATGCCAAGGGAAGTCTTGTGTGTGAGATGCCAGCTGTGATAAATGATGAGCAGATGATGGAGGACACGACATACACTCTTCAGGTTAAAACCAGTGATGTTGGAGGCAAGTCCATTGTGGATATTTTATGTCTTTCCAAGTGTGAGGTTTGATTTTTAGCAATGGAAAGCATCTCCTTCTTAATTTGAAATTATGTTATAAAAAAACATAATTTAGCCCTACTACGCTGGAACACCTCCATTTTGGATGTCTGTTCATCATGACTGCAGGCTGAGCACTGGGCATGAAATATTTAGACACAAAGCCTAGATTTGACTGTTCGCTGCTTCCCCTGACAACATCTTTACAGAAGCTATTGTCAGACCATGTTGCAATAGTCAGGAGCCCCCTTTTCCTTTTTGGCCAGGTAGGATGGAAAAAAAGGGTACAGTCAAAGCTGGTGGGCCTCAGGTTTTCAGTCAGCACTACCTACTTTGGCAGTAATTCACCCTTCCTTTCAAAGTGTTTTGAGACCATTTATCTCAGGCTGTGAAAAACCACCACTAAATGCACAACAGATAGAGAGATAGAACAGAGCACAAAGCAAGCTGCAGAGCTCCAAGAGCCAAGAAATAGGATTTCTATGTCACTTCCTGGGATCACTGCCGCTTTTCATGAGAACTTCTGTCAGGCTGCTGAATGAAAGATGCAACCACATACAGGCTACCTCATGCCAACATAGGGGCAAGTTAGACATTATCTTGCAGACACCTTGTTTGAAAGGTTGTCCCTTAAAGGGGATTCTGCCACACCAGTGCACATAATCACCTCTTGATCTCTACCTTTTTTGGTTTGGTTTGGTTTGGTTTGGCTTTGGGGTTTTTTTCTGGATTTACCAGTGGTAATTTATGCAGCTTGAAAGGTTTGATCTGGGAATATCAAAACTCCCCTGGCAGAGTGTCTTTGTGCCTCCTCACCATTTTTCATCTGTCTGCTCTGCCTGCTGCTTGTCTCAAGAACACGTACTGAAATACGAAAAACAAAAGAGAGGAAGATTTGTTTATGTATCTGACAATCCATCTAGTATAATGGTAGATCTTTCTGTGACCTTTTTGTGAAATCCAGCCCTAACTCACAAAGGCAATGGAAATAGAAACTAGAGGAGAATAGGAGATGACAGCAACAGCAGACAGATCTGCCCTTCCCATTGAATGAAGGATGATGGGTATTAATGAGGAAACATTTCATTTCATTATGAACAGCGACAACCAGTAGGAAAGAGCAGATTACAGAGAGGTTTCAGAGAGTCTATTTATGATTACATCACATGGCGCACTGACATAATGCTGAACTTTATCCAGCTTATCTAACGAGGGTACAAGTCATGAACCATCTCCCCTCTTTGATCATTATGTATTCCACAATTACTCCTGGTTGGATCAATTCAGGAAGAAAGACATTTTATTCTTGATGGTTTAGACATGTTATATCATCTCCTGCCACACTGACATTGTCTAAGGACAGCAATGCTCCGCAATGAATAGAATCAGACGTGTTTATTTCTAGGTATAAAGTTTTTCTCTGCAATAGCTTTCAACTTTCGTGTGCATCAGAGGCACTGAGAAAAAAACAAAATGAAAAAAAAAATTAACCTCTCCTATTTGCTATTGTCCAAAAAATCCTACTTCTGGTCTTAGTTCTTTCTAGTCTAGGCTGTCTCTGGTCAATTCATCTGGGAGTGGAGTCTTAATCAGTGGTCTGGATCATTCTTTGGAGGGTCTCTGTCACTCTCTATTTATCAGGTTCGTATAGAGCCAGCACAATTAAGTTAGGCTAGATGGATAAAGTCAGGGAAAATGAATCCCACAAAAAATGTCCTGCAGCGAACTATAAAGCATCGGCCATTTCCTTCCCACCATACGCACACATTTAACCACAGTCCTGTTTTACTGTTTCCTCAAACAAACCTTTGAAGTTACAGTTTGGCTTTCCAGAAGTCATTCAACTTGGATGACCATGTAACATGCAGAGGCTGAATTGGGGAAAGATGGATCTCTTTCAAAGGTCAAATTCATAGGCTGCCAGAAAGACCTCAGATGGCAGCTCTTAGAGTACACATAGACAAGGGGAAAAGAGGTTGTTACTGCAGACACATCCCAAGTCAGATGGAGAATATTTGGTTAAAACCAAGATTTTGGTTTACTTTTGATCGTGTTAGAAATGTAACTCTCAATCTCATTTTCTTCAAGGCATGACCCACAGACAGAGCTGCAATAAAGCCAGACCATCTGATGGCTCTTTCTGTGGCACAAAAATGTCCTCACCTGTTAATTTTGATTTATGCAGATTTTCTGTATTCTATGTGCAGGCGCCATGTACATGGTAATGCAATAAAGGTGGAGGAAGAATAAATACTGCTTTCTCCTTTTCTAAGCATTAACGAAGCAGAAGGTTTTTATCTCTGCTGTTACAAGATTAATTAGTATGTTGTCAGATCAGCTACAGCCTACAAATTACATAATTTAAGACAGTTCGTGTCAGTTCCTAGTGCCTTATCCAAGTCTCTAAGTCAAAAGGACATTCTTTGGCTTCAGAAGGCTGTGACACAAGGCCACACTTTATTTAAAAATGATGCAGCTGTTCAATAAGAATCATAAAATCATACACTTTGGTTGGAAAGAGCCTCTGGATGTTGTTTCATCCATTTTCCTGCTCCAAGGACTATTGGCAACACTAGGTTAGATCAGCCAAGGCTTTGCCCAGCCAAGCGTTTAACACCTCCAGGAATGGTGATGCCACCACTTCCTAAGGCACTTGATCCAAGACCTGTATCATTTTCCTGTTAAATATTTCTTTTCCTGGTGCCCAACCTGACCCTCCCCAGCAATTTGTGGCTGTGGCTCTTTGGGGCATGGTCTGACATCTCCACAGCACCTGACCTTGTCATCGTCATCACTTTCCCTCCATGTGATCACAGGAGCCCCGTTCACCTGCCCCAGCTCATCTCCCTTGGTCTTTCCTCACAGTTGTGTGCTCCAGCTCTTGTCCATCTTGGCAATCATGTGCTGAGCCCTCCGCAGTGTCTCAACATGACCCAGGGATTCAGACTGGCAACATGGCCTAAATGTGGGCTTCTCAGTGCTGAGAAAAGGAGATAAGATCCTCCCTTCAGCTGCTGACCATGTACCTCCTGATGGAGTCCAATATGCAGTTTGTCTTGAACACTGAGAACTTGCTGTTGGCTTGCATTGAACCTGAATATGCATGTTACTGCTATAACCTCTGGGGCTTCTTCCACTCCCCAGCGTGTACATGTGCAGGGTTTATTACACCCCAGACGCAGAACTTTGCATTTCTCCTTGCTGAACTTCATGGGATTTATGCTTGCCCAGATCTTGAGTTTCTCAAGGTCCATCTGGGTTGGAATTTTGCCATTTGGCATGTCAGTCACTCCCCCAAAATTAACGTTATCTGGAAATCTGCTGAGGATGGGCTCTGTCATTGTTTAGGGTGTTGATGACAAGGTTCAGTGCTGCAGACCCCACTATCGACCCATGAGACATTGCAGCCATTGCCAGTTAAGGTTTGTGCAACAATAGTACCTTAACCTCTTCATTTATCTGATTTGTTATAGTTCCTAAACGTGCCTGACAGTTTCCTGGAATTAAAAACAACAATTAAAAAAAAAATCAGAGAGACATCCAAATAGGTGAAATGTACATTGATTCAGCACTTTCTGTTCTTTTCTTTCCCATCTCCTGCTAATTGCTTGTGAGTGAAATGTCACGGCATGAGGCTTCTTCCTGCAGGGAAGGTTTTGCTAAGAAACAGTTGGTTCTGTGCTTTTTGAGACCTTGCATTAATTGGGAGCCTGCTCCTTGTAAGGAAATGGGCTTTAGTTTGCTTTATTCCTCACCTCAGCAAGCTTTAGGGTCATAAAAGGTACTGCCAGATAAACTGCCTGAATCTGTGATGCTTTCTCTTCCTTCTTAAGTCCTTCCCAGCGAACTGCTGAAAATTAGCCCCAGTTTAACCGAGGCAATTTTTCACGTGGATACCAAATGTTGCTTTGCCTTTTCCCTGTATGAATTTTTTCTCCTCTTTTTTCCATTCTTTAATATTTTTTCAGTCCTTCTACAAGGACAGTTGTGATTTCTTCCTTATTTCTGTATTCAAATAATTCTCCTGAAGAAGTGGTAGCTTTCTCAAAAGTCTTCAGTCCCCCAACCATGTCTCTGCATTATGTTGTGAATGGAGCTGTGGGAAATACTGTCCATATGGTTAAAAGTGGATTTAGATCCATGGCTTGGCAGGCAGTCACAGTTTTCAAAGCTGGGCTATCTAACCGAGGTCAGCAGAAGTTGGGTTTTTTTCTAAGACAGATTTGGATTTGATGATCTTGTTTTTATTTTCCAAAATTCAAGGGCTTTAATTCTGACACAGCAATGAATGTCTGCTGACACAGAATCAAATTTCTTTCTATGAATCTGCTTTTTTATTATGGCATTGAAAATAAAGAGCAATAGTTTGGGTCAAGTTATAAATAGTGCCAGGTAAAATTGTTGAAACGCCTTCAGCTAAAATGTTGGTACGGTCACTGCAAGTGATGTTTTGGCCTTGAACTCTCCAAAAGTTAGGCAAATTTCTGTAGCAAAATGTGAGCAGTCATGAGTATATGAAATTCAGTATCAGGTAATAGAGATCATCTCAGAAGATTTATGGGAGGGGAAAATGGGCCAGAAGATGCCATAGTGGTTTGGTTGATGATCTGCACTTTTCTTTCCAATCCCTGTGCCATAAAATGCAGGGAGAGCAGCATGAGACAGACCCCAGGTGAAGTGTCCTGGGTCAGCTTGGAGGGGGTTGTGGGAGTGCAGAAGACTACAGTGTGGAAAAAGGACTGTGGCCCAGCAGGAAGCTTAGGACAATGTGTACTAATACTTTGGCTGTAGCTAGAAAAGTTAAAATATGTTCTTTAATGCTCTTCCATAGATTGCTGGACATTGTAGGTCACTTTGCTTCCGAAACCAACTTAGAAAAATGGGAGTCACAACACTGACAACCTCTGCAAAGCAGCGTGATGCACAGTGCTCCATCAGAGCATGCTCCACTCCTGCTTCCTTTTAGTACTGATATTACAGTCACCATACCTTGAACACAAGGGCAAAGTGTGCCCCTTGCATCTGGGGGTTGGCTGGAAGAGCTGGTTTGTTACCATGGGGTGTCCTCCGTGCAGGATCCTGCACAAATTCACTGATATTTGTTGGTTGTGCCCAGAGAAACCTGACCGTCACTTCAGCCGCTTCCAGCCTGCCTTTGCTGACTCCACTTCCATGCAATTGGCAGCTGGGTGTCAGTCCTACATGACAGGCTAGCTCCTGATGATATGCCTTGCTCTCTCCTTCCAGGAGCAGGCACCGATGCCAACGTGTGGTTGATCCTGTTTGGGGAGAACGGGGACAGTGGGACCCTTGCTCTGAAGGAGTCCAACAAGTCTAACAAGTTTGAGAGGAACCAGATGGATGAATTCAACTTCTCAGACATGCTGAGCCTGGGAGATCTCTGCAAAGTCCGGATCTGGCACGACAACAAAGGTCAGGGCAGTGATTTGGGGGGGTGGGAGAGGTCAGGACTATGTTTTCACTTGAGGAAACACTTCCTCCTCCATGGACATGGGGCAGGCTGAGGGCACTGTTCCCAGCTCTAATGCAGGCTGGGTAATCTCAAGTATTTTACCTGGATCCTGTGTCCCAGCATGACTGTCTAGGCACACCCCCTTCAGGCAGGAGACCACCTCCCCGCATGCTGGTGTGGTACCCACTCTAACGTGTCCCCAGCTGCAGTCAGAGCTTACAGCCACTGCTGCACCACAGATAATGACAGCTCCTCCAAAGCAAAGCCATCCAACCTGTTATCCCAACACACCAGCTCTATTAATGGAATACCTTTTTACAGGCTAGTATGGCACTTTCCTAGCCATTTAATGCTATAAGCCTGGCACCGACACACGGGGTAATGCAGCCTAGCATAACACAGTGAGGTTTAGAAGACAGAAATAAAGATCTGTGTCTGTCTTTATTAAAATCAATACATCAGACAGTGAGTGTGCAGTGCCCTGCTGAGAGAGATTCTGACATTTCCCTGCTGCTAGACACCCAAACTAGTTTCACAAACAGCAGAATGGCACTGTTGTAGTCATTTGTGTTGTTATTCAGGTACCAAGCAGCACCTTGTAACAAATGCATCACTCACACTGCTGTGATGACATCCCATCCCATCCCATCTTCATCTAAAAAGAGATGATTTTGCATTAACAATTACTTGCAGCCTAAAGGTGAAGCTTGATTCCCATAGACCCATCTGGGTGGTTATTAACAAGGCTGTTTGGGCAGTAGTATTTATCGAAGTCCTGGGAGGAATGGCAGCAGGACTACCTAGTTGTTACCTTTTTGTACTGATGAAGCTGTTTTATGGCTGGGCTAGGGTTATATGCCACCATGGTCTTGTCCCAGCCATCATCTTGACTCCTCCAAGTTGTGGCAGTTGGGCAAGGCCGCATCTCATGCAATATTAATAAAAAATTCTACCTCTGGATCAGACTCTCCAACTGTAAGATTGTCTCTGTATTGTTATTAAAAAAAAAAAAGTAATCTGTCGTGAACTATGGGAAATATGACCATCCATGTATTCTGGCTTGATGATTGTTTATTCCCAGCCACTCCAAGTTCAGACTCATATTTATCACTCCCACAACACGGGACAATTTAGTTGTTTAAGCTCTATAATGTCATGTTATATAGCTGGTGTTGAATGCAGTAAGGGAGATCATGTCACCTGATTTTTGTTGCCAAAACAGTTATTCCTTGAGTCTGTGATTTAGAGGCTGAAATAGAAAAGGCTATCAAAATACCCACTGGAGTTTAGCTCTGCAAACAGGTTGCAGGGGTGGTTTGAACATCCTTTGGAAAGCAGCAGGAAATCAACATGGACTTGCAGATTTGTTTTCAAATATAGTACCAGCTAAAATGTCTACAAAGAGACCATTCTCCTCAAGAGGCATTGTGGTTCCCTGGTGATCGGTTATGCTAACAGAATGAAATGCACCCACCAGATCAGAGTTGATCCTTAGCGCTCAGGCACATGAAGAGGCTTGCACGTAGAAAGATAAGAACTGGGTCAGACTGAGGGTCTGCTAAGCCCAGCAGCTGTTTCCAACAGCAGCATCACTGGGTGCCTAAGAAAGGGGAGGAACTGAGCTAGAGTGTGTGTGATCGTTCCCCAGTCTTCTGCATCTTACTATGCATAGCTCAGGGCATCTCCTGAACTGGATATAATTTTTGACAATTAAGTAACTTTCAGTCAATTTTCTCATTCATGTGCCTGTCCAGACTGTCCAGGAGACATTTAGCATACACAGCATCCCATGGCAATGAGACCCATGGGTCTTCTGTCTGCTGTGTGACAAGAAAATACTGTTAATCTAGGCAGTTTTGCTGCCTTTTCCTTCTTGCACAAGTGATCACAGCTCAACTTCTCCCTGCCACTGACGGTATTGTTGATACAGGTTGGGGAGTTACCACACTGCAGCTGAACTATGGTAATTGCTATCCACATGCTCTTGGTTAGTGGCAAAGGGAAGTAACAGAGTTTAGCCTCAGGCCACGCAGTAAATATGCTCAATTAATTTAAATTTGCTGTGGACTAAGAGCATGTACCCAGATAGCCACAAGTCAGCTAAAACTGTAAAACATGTGCGCAGAACCTGAAAAAATACTTCATATTTATAAATATAGGTACACATTACAACCTCAGATTATCTTCTCTTATTTTCTTCTTATCACTGGCTTCCATTTATAAATAATAGTTAATAGGTCTTTTACCAGACCTAGCTGACTGCAGGGTTAAGCCTTGGACAGATAACATGCTCAGGTTTTGTTCAGCAATAATGTATTTGTTTTCCCCCCAAGAAGGAAGGACAACTCTGCTCTAAATCATAACATATGTTGTCTTCATTGTTCTTGCATTAGTCATGTGAAAGGCATGTCCTATCTAAAACTTCACACAATGCAGCATGACAGTTTGTTGGGTGGGTAGAGTATTTATTACTGCTGGGATCTCAGGCTACAGCTATCTTTGCATATAGGCCTGCTCTCCTTGTATAATTTTGTATAAATTGGCTGTGCCACTGGTTAGAAATTCCTGGCTCTGTTTTTTTGGAAAGGAGTAGTGGGGTCAGGGGTTGAGGATCGTGTATGGTTTTTTGTCAGGTGCTTGGGGGACTCTGGATATTAAACAAAATGTGCTTGTATTTAGCAGTACTTTGAAGCATCAGATGTTGATCATTCTTTCCTCAGGTATTTTTTTCTTCTTTTCTGGACTAACAGTTCTTTGCCAATGGTCTGTGGAAGGCTCAGCTTCACACTGGCCTATCCCATCACTCTTCACATGCTGAATATTTGGAACACAGATGATGTTCTTTTCCTAATTTTCGTAATAATCAGCCTCAATGACAGCCTCAGCCTGTTTGGGCTCACATTAGGTGCCTTTAGAACTTATGGGCTAGGTAAGGGAACTACTAACTATCACAAGGCTTCTTTTTCTTTCAAACATCACCTGATCCCAGCAGGAAGTCAACCAACCTTCCCCCATTTCAGAATAAAGAACATTTAAATGACTTGACCAAGGCGATTACTTTGCCATGAAGTCCAGCTGAGCATCTGTTTCCATCAGTGAAGTTTTGCTGCAGTGGTTTTGCTCCCAGTTCACATCCTATTTTGTTTATCCTTTCACTGAAATTTGACGGCAGTGGGGTGTTCAGAGTTGAAGAGCCAGTAATTGGAATGGCAAGTCTGTCAGAAGGTCTTTAAATTGCAAACACTGCATTTGCCTCCTCTGGAAAAGCATGTTGTTTTTATGGTCCCACTTTAATGCTTTATATGCCATTTCCCCCACAAAACCTGCTGAGTGGCATCTCTGTATGAGATATAAAGGAGGAATCAACTTCTATCTAATTCCTCTGACTTAAGTGAAATTGATTAGGGAGGAAATCGGTGCTCATTTGAAAACAGGCAGTTTAGGGACCTCACCAGTGTAATTTCAAGGAAGATGTTCCTGATTTTTTAGATGTTTAGAGCTCACCAGCAAGAGTCTGGTAACAATGAACTGCTGTGAATGAAAGTTAGTTTTAAGTTTTGCTCAATGCCTTTTTATCTTACCACTGTTTACTTTCAGATACTGATGTTGGACTTAATATACTTAGACTCCCTGAACAAATTTAATCGTTTCCAGACTCCCCATCTCCTGATCTCGGATAGGCAGTATGTATTTTCTCATATCTCTGTTCATTTACTTCTACATTTATGCAAGATCAGTATCTGTAGGTCTGTAGAAATGCTGGCTTTCTAAATATAGGCCTCAATTTTTTCTCTGATTTCAGGACTAAATCTCCATTCTGGAAGAATGGCTTAAAGTTTCTCAGTATCTCAGTAATGGAATTTTTTACCTAGAAAAACATCTTCCCCCCACCCCCACCCCCTTTTTTTTTTTAATTTTATTTTTTTATTTTTCTTTTTGCAACATGGAGATATGGGAAATCTAGATTTAGCTCCCTCATCTGCCTGAGCAGATTTGGACCCAGATAATAAGCAATCTTTCTAAAGCCATTAATTTCAGATTCTTGATTATCTCGGTTGCCATCAGCCAAGGGGAGTCGGGAGACTCTAATTATGGATAAACCAGACTTCTCTATGTTACTATAGGAGCAAAGGCAGAAGTAAATAACCAGGTTATGTAGCCCAACTTCTTCTCAGCCTCAACAGGGCCCTTCTGTCAATTACACCAACTGCTATGACATTGTTTAATTGAGTTTTAATTAGCTTAACTACCCCAAAGACTCCTTTTGGGTGGTTCTTCCAAAAGATACAGTATCTTATTCCCCTTTCTTGTCTGAACCCAACTCAAAAACATTAGTATACCCTTGTTTTTCCTTTTCTTTCTCTGAAGGAACTACCTTTTTAAGGAGCAGTATCTTGGATCAGGTCTTAAATTGCCCAGGCCGTGAATATGCAGCACATGGCTTTTCCAGAGATACATTTCTGCAATTTATTGACATGATTCCAAGCCTTTGGGGCACTTGTAGGCCATACATTTTTAAAATAAACCTAAAGATCTGTCTTTTTAGCCTTTTGTAAGGATTTTCTCAGCTATCAGACCTGAGTAGGGCTTTTCTACGTCCTCTTCTCAGCACTTGATTATTGCCTCATAAACTCTGTTGATCCGTGGAGCAGATTAGTTGAATAGTTTCTGCTTTAAATAAAGAGTAGGAAGAAGAGAAACAGATGTGTAAAACTCCCCAAAGTGAGGAGAGTACATCATCCCCCCTGTTTTGTTGGTAGCTCAGTACAGAGGAAGACAACGTCAACTCCTATCTTTATGGGCCGCTTGAAGTCAACGCCTTAGACAAGAGACAAACGGACATGCAAGCTGCAGACCTGTGTAGCACGCCAGCAACCATGCCATGGCTGCTTAGTCTTTCAGATTGCCCAAATCTGGATTCAGCACCTTGACAGACCCCAGGACTGACCTGCAAAGCCCTCCTCACATGCCATGCACTTTCCTCTCCCCTCAGTGGTAGGTTTTTTTCCTTATGCTCAACAGGCCTATCACAAAGACTTGCTACAGGCATTACAATGCAAGCAGAAGACACTGCAAAGATCTCACAGACCAGAGTTGACATAAAGTACAAAAAAAATTTATGTAGGAAAATAAAACAGCAGGCTCGGTGAGAAGGCTTCAGTGTCTGGTGACTGGTCAAGATTTCAGTGTTGACCTTGTGCAGTCATCCACTTCTTCCCAAACTTCTGCAACTGCAGAACCTTTTGCTACAGAGTGGAGAGAGCCCCAAAGTCCAGATATAGCTGTGGAATTATCAATTCTGTAAAAGCTTCTCTTTTGTACAGGCCTCTTTTGCACCCTCGTTAAATGCTTTTTCATCAAGTACGCCTCAATAAAACACAAAATATGTTTCAAATACAAGAACATCATCCAAGGAACTGTTATATCTTCACTCTGAGCTGTTAAGTGTTTTTGCACAGGAGTAGTTTATCTGTAAGACGCGGGGCAGGGTAGGGGGGTTGTCTGAGAATAATTTATGGGTGGTTTTGTCCTGAGTCAAATCCTGGACTGAACAAGTTGCATAGACAACAGAGGAGGTGGGGCAGGGGACCTATTTTCTAAAATTGTACCAAGTGTTAAGCGTCTGCTTTGTCAAAGGTTGTGAGAGGTTTTGCATTGCCTGTCTGCTCTGATGAGAAATGTTGTGGTGTGAACTAACACGATCCTAAAGGAGAGATATACAAATTGGATCTATTTTTGTTCTGCCACTGGCTTTCTGAATGACCTTGCGTAAATCACATCCTCGTACCTCATTTTCAATTATGTAAATCAGGGATAAAAATTATTCACCTTCCTAAAGTGTTTTGAGATGTACTGATGCAAATCTAGATGCTACAATTTTAACACCTCACAATTAACACTCCATTTCTAGCGAACTGATGCTGCTATCAAAACTCCCACCGCTTTCTGGGTGAAGTCTCATGTGGTGGGGTTTAGGGATGGATGGTCATCTAACCAGGCAGGGTAAAAATAACATCAGAGGATACAAGGCTGATCAACTGTCTTTGCAATGACCATTACTTTATGTTTCAGAAAATGTGAAAAGAAAAAAAAATGCAATTAGGCAGGTGAGCAGCCCTGGTTGATGGTTGTGAATGGATGGGCAGCAGCAATCCTTCACTGGCCCCAGAGCTGTCAATGTCCTGAGCAGAATTTTTCTTTTACTCCCATGGGAACATAAGCACCAGTAATTACAACTATTATCCCTGACTGGGCATCACCCACTTTCATAGAATCATAGAATCGTTAAGGTTGGAAAAGACCTTTAAGATCATGAGTCCAACCACTAACCTATCGCTGCCAAGTCCACCACTAAACCATATCCACAAGCACATCTACCCTTCTTTTAAATACCTCCAGGGATGGAGACTCCCCCACCTCCCTGGGCAGCCTGTGCCAGGGCCTGACAACCCTTTCGGTGAAGAAGTTTTTCCTAATGTCCAACCTAAACTTCCCCTGGTGCAGCTTGAGGCCATTTCCTCTCCTCCTAACGAAACCAAACCAAAGAAGATCTGCTACAGATAAACAAGGGATAGAGAGGAAAATCATTTAATATGGCTGCAAAGCGTAAAGACAGTTTAGCTCGCATGGACATGCGTGCATCCAAGCCTGAATGTGGTTCTGCCAGCACAGATTTGATCCCATCAGCTCTCACTTTGCAAGGAATAGTTAATATTCACTAAAGCAAGCTCAGGGACCAGGTGCCTGGTGAGTGGTGAACCCACCAGACTCGATTAATTCTCAGCCTTTTTCTCCCATCCTCCCATGTTTATGAGTGTGTCAGAACAGCTTCATATTTTAGGGGTGAATATAGATAGGCTGGGGCAAGTGGTGACTGTTCCCAAGAGGGGCTTAGGAAAATTCTGGTGCTGCAAGTTGGTGTTTTAGTTAAATGAAGTGGTGTCTTCATTATCTGTGCTACATCTACTACTTCTAAAGTCAGACTCAATTGTGCTTATCACTGCAGCGATGCATGACAAGGAGCTTACAATCGAACCTGTCTGCCCAACATCGGGAAAGCACAAACCTTTAGCATGAGCTGGGAAAAAGGGAAAAATGTTCCTGTGGAGACCTTGCGGATTAACACAGAGGGTCCTTGCCCAGCATCACTCAGTTGTCAGCTTTGGTGCTTTTGGAAAGGAGGATAAATGGGACAAATAACTGCTCTTTTGGATAAGGACACTTGGGGAAGAGAATACATTTCCCTACATGACACTAAATTATACAACTGCCAGAGTCAAGCAAGAAAAGTGTTTCTGTTTTCCCCAAAGCTATTCTCCTTTAATTACATTTGAAATATTTTGCATGTCATTGAAAATGTCACTTCCAGCTGCGGACCATTAAGGACCCTACGTGGCAAAGCCATCGGTTTTATTAGGATAGGTCTGCTGCAGGGGATTTTGATGGCAGCAAAACAGGCCTGGAGTGAAGTACCTTTTGTTTCAAACATTAAACACTTGTTATGGTGATGGGGGATCTTCCACAAAGGCACAGTGGTGGCCGAACTATTTTAAAGACTGAGACCTGTGTATTCAAGCAGGAACTGCTCAGATATGTTCTATTTCTTCCCTTCTGCCGAAAAGCAGTAACGCAGACAAATGTAGTGGTACTGTTTTGCACCGGGGTCACTGCAGAAAAGCCCACAATTTTTTCCAAGGCATTCATGCAGTCGATTCATTCCTGAGCCCTTGTGTTCCTGGTACTGTTGGTTGAGGTGCCAAAGGGATACAGGCTGATCCGCTCTGTCTTTTCGGCAAGCACTGAAAGTTCACTGATGGAGCAGCTGTGGTTTTCACAGTGGAACAGGATCCACCAGCCAACAGTGTCCAGGGAAAAGGCTGATGAGGCATTGTTGCAGAGGTCCTCCAGTTTCTCCTGCACAGCTAGGCTGTCCTAGAAGTGGACAGGACCTAGGAAAGTCCTTCCACCCTGCTACATCCACACCGCTTTTCTGGCTCCTCTTCCTCAGTCCCTCACTGTGTCCCCCACTCAATAAATCAGCTTGTGCTGAGGATTTGATGCCTCCAGGGTTACACCCATGATTGGGACATAGTTCCCTTCCCTGTTGTTTCTCAGGTGCTGTAATTTCTCTGACCCCATTGCTCTGCAAAGCCACAGAGAAACAGAAGGTGGACACAGGGTAATACCTTGAAACCAGGATTTCCTGACCTGAAAAGTGGTTCTGCAAAAACAGTTTCTTCTCCTTAACACTGTTGTGCCCCTGACTTGCAGAGCCATCCTTGTGGAAGGCAAGTCTCACATTTAGACTCTGTGTGTAACAGGACTTTCTGGTTTTTTCTCTATCAATACAATAAGAAATTAAATATATCTTTTCCAAGTCTGAAACAAGAGAAACCCAATTATTTTCCTGGTAAAGCAAATAACTTCTTCAACCCTGAATCAATCCTTCCATTTCCATATCAGCTTTTAAATGGGGTTTAATGCTGTGGTAGTGAAACCCTTGATGTGACACCACTCCTGGCACCGGGGGACATGGACAGGGTGGGAAGATGTGCTGCTCTGGACATAGCCAGTACAGCATTCAGCTGGGGTGAATTATTTCTTTTGAGAAATGAAAAGCACTATAGGATTCTTTTACAGATTCCAGGTCTCCTAATCTAAGTTGCTAAGCATCAGGAAGGAAAACAGGAAAAGGAAAGACCAATTCTAGCGAGAGGGAAGAAAAATATTTTTTCCTTAAAGCAGACAGGATGGTGCTTTGAGGCAGTAGCACCATTTTTCTAAGAGTGTCCAGCCAGCTCTTTGATTCGAGGTACCCTTGTGCTGTAAGGAATGCCTTGCTGGTATTTGCTTTTCAGTGTCGATCTCCTGACAGAGCCCAGAGCTTGCTCTTTAAATAGCACAGAGCTGATAGATGCATCTTTTGCAGGGAACACCAGGAAAAGCTGCGTTTTGTGCTTCCTTTGCCCTCAACTCCAGCATGTGCTGGAGAACTAGCTCTGGCCCATCTCTCCCTGTGATAAAAGAGCAGGTTTTTGTTGCAGCGCTCCTGCTGAGCTGCTGCTGGGACCAGGCTGAAGAAGAGAGAGGAGGGTACGTGCATCTCATTCGGTCTCTCTCCTGATACCACTGTTTAACACTGATCCTGTCCCACTCACTCTGTTCATTGCTGGCAACAGGACTAAGACAACCAATTTATTCTATCCTGGTCTTTAGTCATTGATCTCTTTTGCTGAAGGATGGGATGTTTTCTTTCTTTCATCCTGTACCGTTTTAACTAAAGTTTTGATGGAAGCGGAGCAGCCTCCTAAATATGCTGCAGAGATGTTCATTGAACTTAAATGGAAATGAGCCTGCCAAAAAGATTAACAGCTGACACTGCCAACATGTTTAGAATAAATTTCCAAAGAGCCCCAAAGAGCAAGTTGCTCCAGTTAGAGGGCAGTGGGAGCCCTGGGAAACCTGTAAATCTGTCCAGGAGGCAGTAAACTGGTGAGGATCTGTGAGGGTATTGCATGCCAGCTCACCCCCAAAACCCCTTCATACCCTTGTTCTGCTGCTGGAGCCTTGAGGAGGTCATGCATGAAGGTGGTGCTTCCAGCTCCCCTGCCTGGGCACTCCACCCATGGTATTTGCACAGGTCTTGTCATTGGCACACGACACTGACCTCCCAGTGCAAGAGACGTGGACTGGAGAGAGTCCAGTGAAGGGCCACAAGAATGATTCAGGAACTGGAGTCTCTGTTGTGTGAGGAGAGGCTGGGAGAGCTGGGACTGTTCAGCTGGAGAAGACGAGGCTCAGGGATTTTATCAATATGTGAAAATATCTGATGGGGGAGTAAAGAAGGCAGAGCCAGACTCTTCTCAGAAGTGCCCAGTGACAGGACAAGAGGCAACAGGCACAAATTGAAATACAGGAATGCCAATTTAAACATAAGAATAAAGCTTTTTTTTTTCTTTGCACAGGTACACAAACACTGGCACAGGTGGCCCAGAGAGGTTGTGGAGTCTCCATCCTTGGAGATATACAAAACCTGACTGGACACAGCCTTGAGCAACCTGTTTTGGTTGACCTTGCTCTAAGCAAAGGGTTGGACTAAATGTTCTCCAGAGGTCACTTTCAGTCACAATGATTTTGCAGTTTTGTGCCTCCTAAATTTAAGGGACAAGTGGTGTCTTTGGTTGAGGTCTGTGCTTTATAGCGGGTGATTTCCTATCTTGAAAAAGGTTCAGGAAGGCAAAATATAAAACAGGAATGGCTGTGAGGCTGGTAGAGAACTGCCAACACATGATGTAGAGGGATTGCAGTCTACAGGAGCAGGGCGACTCGTTAACATTGCTCAGAAATGTGCCATCATTTTCTTTTCAGGGCTAAAGATATTTGCAAACTAAGGAAGTAGGCACATGGCAGTGAGTTCTTGGAAGAGCAAGAGCTGTTTAATGTCTCTGGGATGTAAATAATAAGTCAGCAGAGATCTCTTATCATGAACATAACCTTTCGTTGTCTGACTTGTCTGACTAATAACAGGACTTGTAAGTAGACCTGTCAGAACCTCATGTCCCTCCAAGCTCAACAAGAGCTGCTATTTCAACAAAGAAATCAGGAAAATGTTCACAAATGTCCTTTTCTTCATTTTCAGGTTGCTTTTCCACTGAAGAAATAAAAAGAAGTAGAAAACTAAAAGGGAGCTATGAGTCCTCAGAAGGCCCCCAAGGCAAAAATTAAGTGATTTGGTGGTCCCTGCTGGAGCATCCATCACTTCAGTTTTTCCTGTGTTCATGGCCAGTCACAGCATTAGTGAATTCGCCCTGGTTGCTTGGCAAGATCAGGATAGCATGGATAATTTCCTTGCATATGCTAGCTGGCAGGATCAAAGGAGCAATCTTCCTTCCGACCTTCAAATCCAAATATGAAGGGTCTGGGGGCCACAGAGGAAGACACTAAACCCTACAGCTTGTGGCCAGCTAGCACTCCCAAGACATGAAGGGATCCCCACAAAACATGCACACACTGCTATATCATTTTTAATAACTATGGACGTGTGGTGGAGGGATGGGGGTTAGATGACACATGAAATCATATCTGTGTTTTGGCTTTTAAGGCTTCATGTTTCCCTTAAAATGGAAGGAAAAATCAGTAGTGGTTTCTGTGACAGAAGCTGCTCCATTAACTTTTGTCCTGGAACCATCCGATTTCCAGGAGACTTCACGTTCCTGGATCTGGCAAACAGTTCTGTAGGGCCCTGATTTCCCTAGGGTTTTGTAAGGCTTTGTTGTCCCTAAGCTACGGTAGTGCTTCTTCCTGGGACAGTTCCTGTGTTGGTGTGCTGGCAGGGAGCACGCTGGCCCCAGCTCTCCCTGCTCGCTGCTGCTTGCCACTGGTATTGCCAAAGCCCCATCTTGGGCAAAGTGCTGGGCAAGGGCAAGAGATGGCCTCTTGCCCAGAGAGCTTGAAATCTAGTTTATCTGGGACCGCACTCCAACATTCTCTAATCAAAAGACAGTGAGTCCCTCAAAAGCATGGCCTGACCCTAGAAGGAGGATTGGATTATGTTCTAGAGCATGTGGTCATTGCTTTTGGTATCTGAACAATGTAATGTTCAGTGGTGACATTATCTGAAGCAAATATAGATAATTTCTCATACCAGCAGGGTGCTCCTAAGGAGAGGTATCTCACCTACTTACCTAAGCAATGTGAAAACATTAAAATATTTTTTTTATATTTTTGTTTTACTAGGAATCGCACCAGGATGGCACTTGGAATATATTGATGTGAAGGACTCTGCTATGGACAAGACATTTCGCTTCCAGTGCGATCGCTGGCTGGCTAAAGGTGAAGACGATGGGCAGCTCATAAGGGAACTGGCTTGTGCCAATAATGACATCCTGGAACTGAAGGAACGGACCAGTAAGTTCAGAGCTGATTTGTGGCTTTTGCTGAGGGACCCTCAGAGGCCGTAGGACCAAAACTCCTGCAAGCTGCTCCACTAAGGGTTCCCATGCAAGAGGTGTTCGTATTTGCAGGCTTTAAGGGTTGGATTATTTACGGTACTCTTTAGTTCGAAAGTGCAATGCTGTGATAAGAAAGAAACAAATCAGGATTTATGTGGAAGAAAAAGATCTCTTTTGGGGTTGAAACTTAAGAGAGGCCCATCTGCAGTGGTTCAATCCAGCAGTAAGCCATGAGGGCACATGGTCATGGTCTCATTAGAAATAATGGGCTTGAGTCTTTGAGGTGGAAAATAAGTTCAATCCTTAAAGCTTTGTAAGTAACATTGTTCCAGCTTCCTCCTTAACATGTTCTGGGCTGCTAGCTCAAGTACCCTGGCTGAACATGACAGCTGAGCTTAACACCTCATAGCTCTGGGTCTGCTCTGGGTAATTCCACTGAGTCCAAGGCAATTATATTGGTGTCTAATGTGATGAGCAAGCGAGTGAGCAAGAGTTATTTAACTGCACTGATGATATGCAAAGTGCATCTCAAGTACTCCTGCACCGCAGTGCTCTTTTTCAGGAGAGTCCTGGAGAGTCAATAATCATGTCACTTCAGTGTGATTTCACTCTGCCCCTACAAAAAACAGCCTTGTTATTGGCATTTTTGTTACTTATATGCCACCATGGCATCTGAGCACATCCTGTTGGGTATATGGATACTCTCAGTGTCCCTGTTAAGAACAGTGGCACAAAAACTGTAGGATTTGGGATGTGTTAAAAAGGGAGTGCTTAGCACAGCAGGGAGGTGGACACAGCTTGTTCAAGAGCAGCTTTGTCTACTCCTGCTAGCTGATCGAGAAGTACTTATATTTTTCATGTACTCTACCCCAGCATGAAATCTAAAGCACAAAGAAGTCAAAAGCCCCACTGATTTTAGTGTGATTCCATCCTTATTTTGCAAATGCTTTCTTGTGTGCTGTGATAAATATTAGTAAAAGAGTTTTTAAGCAAAGCAACAGCCAAATGAAGAAATCTTTCTGGCCATCTGCTCTTCCTTCTCTGATTAACGTGTGTGTTAATTATGCTTTAAAGCCTATGAGATTGTCACAGTAACAAGTGACAGAGAGGATGCAGAAACAAAGGAAAACATCTGGATCATCTTAGAAGGAAAGCTGGGCCGCTCGAAAGAATTCCTTATGGAAAACTCTTCCAAGAAAAGGAGATTTGAAAGGTAGTGGGGCTGCATGGTGGGCTAGAGGAACTCCCTACCAGCTGTGTGTCTCCCACAAATGCCATCTCTTCTCCAATATGGTCTACAGAGTTGTGTTTGTTCCATGCTGTTTCTCATCCCCCTTCCAAAAAACCCTGATGGCTTCTAACCTGGAGTAAAAGGAAGATGTCAATTTAGTCTCTGACGGGCAGATACAGAACAGGTTTAAAAATTGTAAGAAAAAGGCATTTGATAAAGGAAGTGTAGATGATGCATGTGCATGTGCGTGTCCTTTTGTATGAGTACATACAAATGGGCTTCTGGCGAGCTCCCGGGGAGGCTGTGTGTTTTTGAGCTGGGAGGGGTAGAGGGAAGCTGGAGGTTTTTTTAGTTTCCGTTTTACAGCATCTCACTGGCAGTGGGAATCAGAGAGAAAGTAAAAATAGTTGGAGGCTAAATGTTGTCAGAGCTGCTCAGATTTGACTTTCCAGATGAATCTGGGAGGTAATGCTGAAAGATCACTGTCGCATGAGGAAAGCTGAGTATCAGCCTCATGTGCAAAGCTGGAGGCGCATCTATGTATCATGGTGTAGATTCCTTTCCCCATGTGGGACCAAAGTGCTCCAGATGCGAGATGGGTTTTCTACTTTGTGTAAGGACACAGCATGCCCTTCAGAGAAGGGAACCTCTTCAAAGCCATGGACGCCGATGATGTTCAGTTGCTTTGCAGGGAGGAAAGGTTTTTCTTGTGAAATTATAGCTGCTGTGGACTCTAGTATGAATGGCTGAGATTTCATGTGAAACATGAAAGACTGTGAGGACTTCCTTCTGACCTTCAGCTGATGGTGTCTACAGTGGAGTTAGATGCTACTCTCCAAAGCATTAGTCCATCCTTGGACGCAGGTTGGAATGGGGACCAGTCCAAGGGGATAAACTTAACAATACACAGGTGACATGACAGGGAGCTAGCCAATGGTTTGACAGAGACCAATTGTTTCTCTAAAATGTTTTCAAGCTCAGCTCAGGAAGGGTGGCTAAACTAGCAAATTTAAAATAGCTATGGTGGGTAGATGTGTAACAGATACATTATCTGCTGAGAATGAATGAATAAGCGCCGGAGGGGAAATTAGTCATTCTTTAGCTTTATCTGTAATGAGGCAAATTGATTTTGTGTGTGGAACAGTTCAAGTTTATCCTGGAAAGTCCTAGTGGCAACAATTTAAAGTGTCACCCCAATCAGAGAAAATACTAAATTTAAATATGGAAATTATACTTTGTGTTGAATGATTGTAGGTTAAATCAAATGACTTTAAATAAATCTTTTAAATAAATTTATCTTCTATCTTCCATAGCCATGTGCAAATTACTTAACGTCCATATGAGACAAGACACTGCCATCCTTCAAGATAATAACTGAAACTGCTCCCTGTTTCCTGTAGGGGAGCAACAGACACATTCCAGTTTTCTTCAAAGAATGTTGGTGATATTGCAGCCATCTGTGTTGGTCACTGCCCAAAAGATGGGAAGAAGTCATCTGCAAAAGCTGATGTCTTCTGGCATGTCCAAGAGATTATTGTAACGGAGATGGAGCTTTGCAACAAGTAAGTGCCTTCTCGTCTGCAAGGTGCCGCTCCAGGAGGGCATGGGGAAGCTGAGCAGCTCTGCATGCGTCCTCCTGAAGCATTTCAGACTTAAGCAACAGTGGAAAGTCTCACTAAATCTTAATCTCTTTCTGAAACCTAAGGACAAGCTGTTTGGTGTGTTGGGTACAGAACATCCTTGCCTGACTTGCCTGTGCAATGTCTGAGTTGTTAGAGTGGGCTTTGGCATGTGCAGATAAGTTTATAAACAAGGTGACTTGGGTGAATCTCACAGCTATGTCAAACTAATGCCTCAGCTTGTGGAAAATACTTAGACTGATTGAAATTTAAGGGGTTTGTAGGATGCTCTGTACAGACTCGCCTTTAGGTAAGTCTTGTAAAACGAGCTCCTAGAAAAAAGTTGAGGGTAAGACAAAACCTGAACCTCTGATTCAGACCAGTTTAGATGAGAGATCCTTCTGGTATGGTCCAAAAGGCCCACTGGAAAGACTGCAGTCATGCTGCTCAGCTACTGTGATTTGAATATGACTGAAATCTGCCATGGCTGAAAAATAATCATGCCTGAAGAGTCCTGAGCATGTCAGGTCCTACATGCTTTGGTCTGAACCCCGTCTTTGGAAGGGGTGACGACTCAGGGAGCAGATAGCACAGGGATTCTGCGGGAACAGGAGATCATTCATTTGCAGAACAAAGTGCTCTTCAGGAAAAAAAATAAAAAACACAATGTCAGCTGTGGATTTCTTTTCTTTTCCATGTTATTTCCATTGCTGCTAAAGAATTTAACTATAAGAAGTTTGATCCAACTGAGACAATTGAGTGTTTAAGAAGAAATCTTTGAAGTGTTTTTTCTTTTTTTAGAAGATAAGAGTCTCTCCTAGCAAATTAATCAGCCAGCAGAAGAGCCATAATAATGTTTGCTGAATGAAAACTCAGTCAATTACATACTAAAACATGTTCTTTTCTCCTGGTGGGGAAAAACCTGGGACCCTTAAAGTCCAGCTGTGCAATCAAATCTGAGCACTAAACTCGTTGGGAGCCTGTTAAAACTGTTGAAACATTATGATTTGAAGGGGCCAAAGATCTTCTCACAAAGCCCAAGATTTTTTAAAACTGTTTTAAATTAAAGAGGGGAGCCAGGAGATACTAGTAAAGCCTGAAGCCTGTCACTTCACTGAAGCACGGCTCCATCTCTGCAGACACAGCACTTCACAGTGGTGTTTGCTCTGCAAACAATCAACTGGAGCAGATTGTGTCCTGAGAGCAAGCTCTCCCTTCAGGTATTCCCAATCCCAAATATCCAAAAAAACTCACCCAGCTAAGCCAGACTGAATTAAGAGTTATGAGATTGCTGCAGCAATAGCTTTGAAATATATTGGGATTTTTGCCCTTTAGTAGTTGATCTTAGTATGTGAAAGGGCTGTGTTTGGAAGCTTTTTCTTGCAGATCTCAGGGCTAGAAAGGTCATATTTTCCTTCTTGCCCCTTGTGAAGACTGGCACTCTCCATTATAACTCCAGACCATGAGTTTTTACGTAGCCCAGGAAATAAAACTGCAGCATCAGGCAACCCCTCCACTCCATTCTCATGCAGTTTTTCCATCCCTGAGCCTAGAATCTTGCACCCACCAGAACATCTCATTTATAAAGCTTCTTTCCAGAGAAAGGAGTGCTTTACTTTGGCTGCAGAAAATGTCAAAAGTGTTGAAAGTGCTTAAGAAGCACAGTACTGCTGGAATTTCAGTAATCTTCCAGGTGTTCATTTTATGCACATGCACTGCAGTCCAGCTACTCTCCCTCCAGGAGAACCTGCTGCAGTTTGGTCAAGGTGGGGGAGGGGGAAAAAAAAATCTCGTTTGGAAATGATCTGCATCATTGGAAATGAAATACATCATTAAAAGCAGACTGCTCCAGCCCCTGGCTGGGTGCCAGGTATGCAGTAATTTATGGATGTGCTATATCCTCCCTGCACATCACCAGAGGCAGCACCGCAGAACCAAGGGCTTTCAGCATCTGGTACTTATCATTTCTGTACTTGATGCTTCCCGCCCCCCCCCCGTTAAGGGTGGGCTGGGTGGTCTAGATGAGGAAAGGGGGAGATTTAAACCTCTTCCTCCCATCTTTCCCGTTCCCTTTTTCTTAGGTCTTAACCCAACCCTAACCATAAAAGGAGCGTGGCCAGCAGGGCGAGGGAGGTTCTCCTCCCCCTCTGCTCTGCCCCAGTGAGGCCACACCTGCAGGGCTGCGGCCAGGTCTGGGCCCCCCAGTCCAAGAAGGGCAGGGAACTGCTGGAGCAAGGCCAGCGCAGAGCTGCCAAGGGGATCAGGGGCTGGAGCATCTCCCTGGTGAGGAAAGGCTGAGAGACCTGGGCTTGTTCAGCCTGGAGAAGAGAAGCCTGAGGGGGGATCTCATCGATGCCTATAAATATCTGAAGGGCAGGTGTCAGGGCGATGGGGCCGGGCTCTTTTCAGTGGTGCCCAACGCCAGGCCAAGGGGCCACGGGCACAAGCTGGAACACGGGAAGTTCCCCCTGAACATGAGGCCAAACCCCTTTGCTGTGCGGGTGCCAGAGCAGGGGCACAGGCTGCCCAGAGAGGCTGTGGGGTCCCTTCCCTGGAGACATTCACCCCCCGCCTGGACGCGGCCCTGTGCCCCTGCTCTGGGGGTGCCTGCTCCAGCAGGGGGTGGGACGGGGTGAGCTCCAGAGGGCCCTTCCAACCCCGGGCATTCTGGGGTTCTGTGATTCTGTGATTCTGTGATATGATCAGTGAGGTTAATTGCTGATCCCCCTGCTCTCAGACCATCTATACTCAGCAGTGCTGGGCTGCGTTAGCTGTGGGGCTGACTGTTCATCTTGCCTCAGTGGGTCTGTAGAAGTCCATTCCATTGCACAGGCAAAAAAGGTGACAAGTGCCCCACACCAACCGTCCCATGTGCAGGGTGTCTGTGGCTGTCTAGGGAGATGTTGGGTTTTCCAGTTGCCGTTGCAATGTTCAATCATGGCTGTCTTTCTAGAGAAAAACTCTAGTGCTAGCACGTATATGGAAAAGTATTGAAACAGCATTAATATTGGGCAATTCAGTAACATGTGCAGTTCATGACATTTGTCCAGTAAAGTGGCCATCCATACCATTAACACGCTCCTAATTTTCCTTTGGCAGATACTTTTTCAGGTGCAATGTGAAAATCCCTCTGCGTTACAAGAGAAGGGACTACAAAGTCTTTGAGTGTGCCAAGGTCACCGAAAGCTTTGCCAGCAAAGCCCGGAGCTTGGTGCCAGTCAAATATGAAACCATCGTGGTCACAGGCTTTGAAAAGGGTTCAGGGACCGACGCCAACGTGTTCATCACCATCTTTGGGTTGAACGGGGACTCGGGAAAGCGGGCGCTGAAGCAGAAATTCAGGAACCTCTTTGAGCGGGGCAAAACCAACAGGTTTTACCTGGAAACACTGGACATGGGGGAACTAAAAAAAGTCCGGATTGAGCACGATAACAGCGGTCTGGCACCGGGCTGGCTGGTGGAGCGGGTGGAGATCACCAACTCAGCGACTGGTGTGACCACCATATTTCCCTGTGGGAAGTGGCTGGATGAAAACCGGGGTGATGGGTTAATCTGGAGGGAGCTTTTTCCTAGGTACTGAGGAGGGCGGGCTGCAGGAGGGTTTTGGTTCCCTTCTGCATGCACATTTTTCTCATTATACTGGTTTATATTGCATTTTACTTTTTAAAACACTGCATTTTATATTGAGAGATTTTTAGTAGCAAGATGTGTTTCCTGGTTTAACATTTTGTGAAAGTAATACTGCTTTTTTAAAAGTGCATATTGTGAATGAAATAAATACATTTATCACTTATTTATGATTAAAAGCCACAACTAGCAGAGCTACAACCTGTCCTTCAACAGCTCAGATACAATCTTCTCCTTTCAGTGCTTTGCTCTGCCAGGGCGGGGAAAGCCTGCTGACCTCCACCACTGATGGGCTCCCCTTTTAGATGAGTAAAGAGGATAAGAGAATTGAGACATTATATTCAAGAAAATGAAACTTGGAGATCCCAGGTTTTCTTGCTTCTGGCAACTCTGAACACTGCATGTCCATATACACACACACCTCCAGAAGGCACCACATCAAAAACGGTAGCCACAGCGGGGCTTTCTGCAGGGAGGCTGGGAAAGACCCATTATCCACCCACCCAGGTCTCAAGGGTGGCATTTTCCACCTTCCTTTGGAGGGCTTTCCCTCCAAAGCCAGATGCAGCTCCTGGGCTGAATTCCTCTGGGTCTGCCCAGAGCTGAGATCTACCGTTATGGCAGCTGGAGCAAAAGACCTACCAGATAATCAGTTCCACTGCAAGGAAGCTGTGCTAATTATATTCAAATCCGTCTTATCATAATCTTACCCTATATGGCCTGAATACCAACTCTGTTTCAGAGCAGCTGCCATTCACTTTAATTTTTTTCTTTGAATAAGGATTGCTGTTTTGATTTTTTTCTGTGGTGGAGAGGGATTTCCTGGCCACAGTAAGGGCCAGTGCTCCTGTAGACGAGCTATTCTCAGCTACTCACATCTCTACAGGTATCAACAAGAAAAACTGTTTACAAACCTTTACTTCTGGAGCCCCATCTGCCTCTCCAGGAAGCTCACAAGAGGAGCAAAACAGACCTCAGGAGGGCTGAAAGCGGGTGCTGGGGTCAGCAGGCATGTTGCATTCCTGGGACCCTGCTGGGATGGGGCTCGGGCTCCCCAGGCAGCTAGTGGGGGTCCCACGAGCAGAGTGGAGCATTTGCTTTTGCTGTGCTTGTGGAGTGTCGTTGCAAAGCAGCAGTTCCCCAGTGGGTGTTTTGAAACTAAAAAAGGGTCAGTCTTTTGATCTCTCTGCTCTCCTTCCCACCCCAGCCTACCAGGGCTATGAAAAAAGCCTCCCTGCAATAGATTTGTCCCATTTTTAGACAAACACCTGCTGCAGTGAAATAGGAGTCTTTCCCATTAAAATGGTGTAGCCCCAGCATTTCCAGTTGGCTGCAGTCAGCACCCACTTGGTGCGGAGATGCCAGAGAAGCTGGTTTTGCAGCACCGCTGCATCACAGCAGTTTAAACCCTGCCAGCCCCTGAGCAAACTCACCATGATGCACATGGGAGCTGTACTGCTCCACGCTTCCAGCCCCTGGGAGCAGTGAGGCAGCTCCTGATCCCCACACCATCCCTGCAAGGGGCAAGGAGGAAAGAGAAATCCTTATCTTGCAGATGAGATGTGCTCACATCTGGGAGTTCTCACTTGTAGCAAGTAGCTACAGCCATGGATGGAGGTCCTGTTGAAGCAGGAGTGAACACCTTCAGGGTCACCAAATCACTGCGTAGGTGAAAGATGGGATTGCAGACGCCTAGGTTGCTGTCTAAACCTCCTGCCCTCCCTGGACAGGCATGTTCAACACAAAAGCTGTGCTGACCTCTAGCTAATGCTGCCCTAAAAAGGGACGAGGGGGGAGTTTGCTGACAGGGGGTCAGCAACCTCACTGTCTCCCAGGCAGGCAACCTTAGCAAAGCATGAAAAACCTCTGCTTTTTTCTTCTAAAGACTTCAGAAATGTCCCATGTTTGTGCAAAACTCAACTCCACCCTGGCCCTGGGGAGCTGTGCTGTTGCTACAACAACTAATGCTACAAAAGTAATAAGGCAAGAGTGGAGTTTTTCCAAGGGCTGGATTTTCATTAAGCTGCTAAAACCAACAAGTTCTTGGCCAGAGAGCTGAGGAGGAGAAAATCCAAAATTGTCCTAGGGCTACATCTTTTTCAGGGCTCAGGCAATTTCTGCCTGCTGGGGCAGAGCTCCCTGAGCGTGTTGGGCAGATGCACAGCTCTTGCATCCCCTGCCACTCTCCACCTTTTCTTTTTTCCTCTTTGTTTCTTAATTGGTGTGGTTTTAGTGCACAGGCCTTCAGCCAAAACCACTGATGTAGGTGAGAAGGAAGAGCAAAGGACAAGTGTGGTGACACCCAGCAGGAGTCTTCAAAACCAGGTTATCTCATTGCCTTTGTGGTCCCCATAATTTCAGGGGTCCAGTAAAGTGCTGTGTTTATGAAAGCACTTGGGTGCTGCCGGTGAAAAAAGAAGTACAACCAAGAAGTCCTTTGTGGTGTTGTATGCTGAGAGGGACTGATTGTATCTTGCTGCAGGACACAGAGATTTATTTGAAAATCTCTATGAAATTGTTGTGAAACTTTTTTAATAGCATCATGTACCTACGCCAACCTTACGTGCATGAAGGCAGAACAACTGAGGTCTGTGAAGTATTTTCTTACAACATCCCAGGCCCCATTGCCATGTGTCAAAGCCCATTTTGACATAGCAAAAAGCCTCATTTAAAAAAAAAAATAAAATTTGAAAAGGTTGGTATTTCCTGATGGGTTGTACAGCGCTGAGCTACAACCTGTGGGCCAGCTGAGGATTCAGATACTACAAAACACAAAGAAAGGGTAAACTTCCCAACCCCAGGCAGCTGCTGCGAGAGCAGATGTTCACAGTGAATAAAGATGTTGCATCTTGGCCTGTGCATTACACCTTAACGGGCACAACCCCTCTCCCTCCCCAGCGCAGCCACGGGTTACTGCTCACGGCGCTCAGCAGGGCTGTTATCAGATCGCGGCCGTATGTTTGCTGTGGCAGCTTTGAAGCAAAACCGATTGCCATCTCAGGCAACTCGCTCAGAGCCATTACCCTTTCGAAGGACATCAGCAAGATCTCAGCGAGCAACTGAGATTTTCCCCAGCTAGACAAACAGATCATTTTTAACCTGTTTTCTGAATTCATAAAAGCTTCCTATAGTAGGAGCTTCATATTGCCTAAATATGGTGCATCCCTTACGCAGCCTTTGCTGGGTGCAGGAGGAGCCAGCAATTCCCTTCGTCTACAGGAACCAAATATCTATGATCAGCAGCCGCCTGTCTCCAAGGCTTATTTAGTCTAATCACATAGTCAAAGCTGGGGACTGGCTCAGCCTTTCTACATGAAATGCATGAGGAGGAACAGCTAAATTAAGAGTAGATAGGAGGAGAGATTGGCACCGTTCATTGTGGGGAGAAAATAAAAGTGGAAGAGGACCTATGAAAAGAGCTGTGCAGGATGCAAAGTTACACGTATGGCCCATTGGATTCTCCAATGGGGAGCAAAAGCATTGAAAATACCCTCAAATATATCTGTACTAGTTTGGAGGATTTTTTTCTTTTCCCATTACGTTTCTCTTTCCTTAGGTTTTAAACAGGAGACCCACAGGGAGGGAGATGTTTCTCCACCTGGAGGATGGAGGACCTATCGGCATCTCTGCAGGACTCGCTAGAGATATCGTACAGGCCCCTTGGGATGTGTTTAGAGGAGAAATCTCTCTTTAACAGGATATCTTCATCCTGGTTCTAGAAATGTATTTTGGTACCTAATCACAAAACTGGTGCCACAGGACATCATGCACGGTGGTGTGCCTGGTGTGGAGAGCCTCAGCTTGCCTCCACCATGGAGCTCAAGCACCAACAGCCTCTGCAAACCAGCTGGGCAGAGTATTTTATACCCCAGCAGCATCTCTTTAGCACATCAAAGTCCAAAGGCATAAGCAATGATAGAAGAATTGACTCTGACCCAAAGAAAGAAGAAACGAGCAGTAAAGACCAAGTGATCGCGCTGCCAGGTGACTTTTGTGTGGCACAGGTTTATAGTTAGCAATGCAGTTTGTTTTATTAGTTATAAATAAAGTACAAAAAATCCACCAAAAGTGAATCTAAGCTTTTACACAATTTCTAATGTCTTTTTATTTATTCAATGCACTATTGCTTTAATATTAATAATAAATATTTTTCTAGCTTTCTTCTATAAAATAGTCTATGTAGCAAAATGTTGCACAGCACAACAGAACAGCAGTAGGAGTACAAAAATGTGGGTGATCCTTTAACCAGCCCCGGCCATTAAAGGAGAGGATTTTTGTTTGCTTGCTCCTTGTTTTACTTATCCCTTTTACAGTGTGTTTGCGGGGTGGAACAACCAACCCTCTATCCCCACACGGCTCAGACCCGCAGCTCCAGGCTACAGGGGAGGAGTGTTACAGAGCAGCAAGGAAAAAACCGCAGACAGGTTTTAAACCCAGGATAAGGCAAAGTCAACAAAGCAGAGCAGCACTCTGAAGGGACAGAGAGAAAAATATTAAGGTACAGTCATTTTGTGTCTTTCTAACCCAAAAGAGAATTGCTTCCAAAGCCTTTTGGGGGGGGGGGGGGGGGGGGAGGGGGTACGGCTGCTAGCTGAGCACATGCATCAAACCCCACTTCTGCCCATACATGGCCAAGTATCTGCGCTGACCAAGAGTAGTTATGGCTTAAAGCTTAAAATATTGTCAAAGCAAAGGTGCTCTAGCCTTCTTGCAAGGCTCGAGCACTTGATATTCAGGAGCCTTTTGGGAAAGGGCAGTGCGCTGTAAGAGCAGCCTGGCCATGGCTGGGGATGGGGATGCTTGGCCACCGCTGCAGGAGCGGAATGTCAGCTTGGGGCTGACCCCTTCCCTGGGGACAGGAAGGCTCTGGTGCAGGTCACAGACCTCCAGTAGATTAAAAAGCTCCAAGCTGAGGTTGCCCCTTTAACAGGTGGGATGAAACCAACTGATCAAGAAGACCAGTGCTGAGGGCTTCTGCTCCATGCATGTTTCACAGCTAGGTTATAGCAAATGCTCATGGTCAGGCGTTACAAAGGGATGCTGAATCTCTCCCACATCCATCCCAGCCCCTCTCAGCTAGACCAGGGGTCAACCCTTAAAAACTGCAATGAATCCCTCAGTTTTGTTGCCTCCAACCTCAGGCTCAATCGCCTCCTTCATCCTCCCTGCAGCGCCCAACTGGGTGCATGCACAGAGGGTGAGAAGAACCAGACTGAGCACTGATAGGCATCAAAAATTGAACAGAGCCGCCATGCCTGGGCTTCCTTCCTCGGTTTTTGAAGCAATTAGCAGAGTCGTGCACTAAACACATGCATTGCCCCAAGCACAGCCTTGTAGCAGGGGCCCGCCAGGTGTTACTGCAGGGTAACACATGCAGCAGGAGCGGTAGCATCACCAGCAGCATCAGGGACAGGGTGGTAGCAGGAATCGACCAAAACATTTTGGTTTTGCAGAGCGCTGTCAGTCACCTTCAATGTGCAAGGACACAAGTGAAAGGATCACCAGAGTTTGATTATGAGTGCAAATAATATTCATATATATGTGCTAAACACAGTCACTATATTGCAGTTTTCCACTATGTCACAGCATACAGAATCAAAGGTTTGCATTTTTATGGAATGTATCCAAGGTAACAGCACCACAGTAATACAGTTTGTAATCACACACCCTGATTTTTTTCTCTTTTTTTTTTTTTTTGACAAGATAAGCATTACCCCCCACATCCCATGTTTAATTTTCATTTTAAAGTACCGATGCATGCAAAGCATTCCATTCCCAGAAACAATGCAAAAATGAGGTAATAGGAGTAATAAAAAAAATTAGTATTAATTTCTAAATAAATAAATTATAATTAAAAATGCAAAAAACAACTATAAAAATAATTAAATAAGAACCCACCATATCTACAAGTTAGTCATAAATTATGATTGTTAAATATAAGGCATTTAAACTCACAAAACCCTGTAAACTATCAATATTTTGTTTCTAGAGATTTTTTGTTGTTTGTTTCATTTTGTTTTTAGACTCACCCTATTATCGCAACCTACTCGTACAAATTATTTAAACGCAAAGGAACCTGACACACCGATGCAACTCCAGACGCTGTAAATTCGCACGCACCTCGGGATCAGTCACTCACACGAGACCACGGGAGTTTGGTGCTTTTCTTCACCAAGGTTTTTTTTGTTTTGTTTTTTTTAAAAACTGTGCTTGTTCATTAGGCAAATAGTAATACTTTCGCATAGGCTTTAAGAAAATGCAAGGTTCGGAAGCGCTCCTCCTTCCCTCCCAACCCAGCCAGGGTCCCAGTTGCCCCATTCCTCCCCTGCTTTTCCCCCAGCTCACGCCTCAACAGACCAGACCGGCTTACAGTGTATTTTACCAGCAAAGCCTTGCTTTGCTTATCCATATTATTAGTAATATTAGTACTATTTTTAATGCTGCTTCAATCTGCTGCTGCTGGAGCAAGCCCCAGAAGTACTGATGGACCATTCCTTGACCCAAGGAGTCCGCAGCCCTTCGGTCAGGGCTGGGACCACCGTATCCCCTAAGAAGCCATCACCTGAGGTGGGTGGCAAATATATAATTGAATCACAGAATGGTTTGGGTTGGAAGGGCCTTTCGAGGCCACCCAGTCCAACCCCCTGCAGTGAGCAGGGACATCTTCAACTCAGTCAGGTTGCTCAGAGCCCCGTCCAGCCTGGCCTTGGGTGTGTCCAGGGATGGGGTATTGACCACCTCTCGGGGCAACCTGGGACAGGGTTTCATCACACTTAGCATAAAAAATTTCTTCTTCATATCTTCCATACATGCCACCATGTGTCCCCCTCCACTCCCTCCTACCTGCCTGGGCACAGCAAGAGAGGGGCTCTTCCATCCTTGCACCCTGAAGGCCTCCCTTCTTCTCCTCCCTTCTCCAGTTCAGAAAAAACCTTAGGTTGGGAAAACCTCAGGTTGGGAAAAAACCTCAGAGTGCCCTTGAGGTTGGTATTTTCCAATTACAGCTCATGGGAATCCCATAATCTCTCCAATGGTAATTTATGAACGTTTCTACTTGGAAAGCATCACTTGGATCCAGCGAAACAGATGCTCAGGGGAGCCAGAAATCATCCCCACGACATCAACATTTTCAATATATAATGCTCCTGACTAATTCCCCTTGATCCTTGGCATCTTTCTTTTGCTCTGCTAGTATGCAAAAAAAAAAAAAAAAAAAAGAAAAAGTTATTTAAAAAGAAAAGAACAAAAAGCTTTTTGGTTGTGAACGCCAGTTCTCTGGAGGGTTTTTTGACCCTATGGTTGGTGGGCTGAGGTCTTTATTTCAGCAGGAGCTTGGATCGCAACAGTTCAGCTCTTTCAGGGACTACGTCCTAATTCTGTTTTGAGCATTAATGCAATTAGGTTTAATTTGAACAACCACTCACTTCTCCATAAGGATAAGGCCTAAAACATGTATACAAACACACGCTGGTGCAGGAGCACGTGCTTTGAGGAAGGGCTACAACCCAGCCCCTCCAGAAAGCAGCAAACCCCAGTTCCAACCTGCCATCCCCTCCCACACCGAAATGCTTACGGCTTCACCAATACCTTGTGAGCACTGAGTTTTCTCCCATCCTACTTATCCGAGGTGCTTTTGCATGGGAGAGGAGTCAGCAGCATACATGTCTCCGCACTCCTCCATCATTTTTATACCCCAAAGCACAGCTGACTCCAGTAACCATCGTTTTGCACCGGTGCTGGCTGCTGAAGCCAGCCAGCCTCACAGCTCGCGGGAGAAAGCATCATGGACAATGGCAATGATGAAGACAGCTCTTCCTTGGATTTCAATATGCCAAGCTACTTCGTTAAGATACAGAAAGCAAAGAAACAGCATCTACTCCAATACTGTGCCCTGACAGAAAGCGTCCAGCACCAGCAGATAAGCAGGAACGAAGCTTCTCCTTATTGCTTCATTCATTTCATCCCCAATTTTTATTTTTATAAGCTTCTTTAAATTTGCAACACACTGTAAATGCAAGGAAAGGAAGCACACATGGCTGAGGCAAAGAGCGCAACCCTTCTGACCGTAAACAGGATTTTGCTTTTTCGCCTCTTCCCCCCTAAGGGTGGGAAAGCTTGACTTCTTCATTCCCCCTCTGCAATGTATTAATCAGGCACCAAAATAAGGAATCTATGAAAAAATATTTGGTGCAAATTAGGTAACAGCAACATGTCCACCACAAGATGAGTAGGGCATCAAACACAACATTTCTTAAGCTAACATGCTCCAGCTGCCATCCATAGAAATAGCTAAAGGACCCCTAACATGTTTCTACGTATTCGAGAGGTATATATACAATCCTCATGAAATGCAGGATTGACAGGCCAGACTACCACAACTAGTTCCTTCATGTTCAACACTAAATCTTCTGCAGCACGGGGTCTCTGAGCTCTGGGAATGCCAGCTCCCTTTCACCGGGCCCATATCCTGCATATGTGCAATATCCCCTATCACTACATATTTTACCACCACCTCCTCCTCCTCCTCCTCCTCCTCACTAACATGCCTGCAGACTTTTCTTCTCAATCAAATGGCTCAGAAGGCGAAATTTTGCTGCAAGGGTTTATGGCCATATGACCTGGTAAGGAAAATGGTGTGTCCAGCCAGTCCTTTCAGCTGTCCGAGCCGAGCTGTGTTTCAATGTCCACCCTGCAGATCGGGCACTTCTTGCTGGTGGCCAGCCACTGGTCCACGCACACTTGGTGGAAGAGATGCATACAGGGCAACCGCCTGCAGGGAGAGAAGTACCACCCCGTTAGGATGGAGGAGGTCCAGGGGACCAAGAAGAGCCAGAAAGCAGCAGCCGGGACTGCTTCAAACATGGGGAAGCCCCAGTGTAGTGACACCAGTGCTGCCTAGGTCCTACCCCCTCCCGCAGCCATGCCAGCTCACATGGAGCAGCTGGTCAGAGATGGTGTCCTTGGCTAAAAGCCTTTCAGAAAATGCCACACCCTCCTGAACTGAGTTGTTCCAGTTATTCATTATCCTGGCTGCTGCTTTTTAACCTTTCAGAAGTATTAGGTTATACTCCAAAGCCTCTTGGTTCTTCATCATTGTGACTCGTTAGCAGTCAAGAGGGTCCCCACCACTCCTGTGTGAGTGCCTGGTGTGTCCCAGGGGATGTGGTTGCTTTTCACCTACATCACCTTGGTCATCTCTTCACTCACTCTCACAAGCCAGAGGGACCCTGAACCACAAGGACCCACAGCAAGAGGATCAGGACCAGGTAGTGCAGCTGCACTGCCCACCTGCAGTTCCTTCAGACATGGTAGCTCAGCCCCTTGCAATTGCTTGTCCCCATCCTCTGTCACAAGCAGAGACTGACCCAGCCAAGCGCCTGGGGATGTCTCTGAGGGAAAACTGGGGCTTTGTTGTTGGCTCAGGACAGCTCCCTGCGACAATGCGGGTGGAGTAATCTCATTTATTCTACAATAAAGCAGCTCCATCCTGGCCACAAGCCAAACTCCCCTGGACTTCACACACACACTCCCTTTTATCATACTTTGGTCATCTGTCAAGCTCAGACATTGATGTTCCCAAGCTCCAGATGGCTGCCTGAGACCTGGGACCCATCCTTCTCTGACACTTGCCACCTGGTCCATTGGCACAGCCTTGAAGCAGGTGATCCAAAACGAGGAGATACTGTAAGAACTTGGCCCTCCTGCTGCTGCAGAGCTCTTCCTACCTACAGCCCATACCACTATCCATCTAAATGACATTTGGTTTCCCAGACCCTGCAACAGCCCAAGTGGGTTCGTCAGGACAGGAACAGGGACAACACCACCAGCACAAGGCAACTTTAATCCCAATAAACACAACTCAGATAGCAGCAGAGCAGATGGAAGGATCTTACCTGACATCTTCTCCATCTTCAAGCATGGACAGACAGATTGTGCATTTCTCATCAGTGTCTGACTCCTCTCCATCCTCTTGTTCAGATTTGCCCTCCTGTGGTCTTCTCTGCAGCAAGGTTAAGGACGTAATTTGGTTATGAGTTGACTTTCTAACACTCTCCCAAGCCTGGGTAGTTGCAGGAAGGCACATAATATCAGTTTCATCTATCAGCCAGACCGTCCTTCTTGGGGAAACCAGCCCAGCTAAAACAGCTGGTGAGAGGATGATGCCACCAACATGCTGCTGGTCACCGTGTCTCCTCCTGGGGCCGGTGGCAGTGGTGTTGGTAGTAGTGCCCCTGGGAGCAGCCTGTCCTCTGCTGCCCTAACACAGCCCCCTACAACCTTCTCCTTGCAGTGGGGATGACCCCATAGTCTCCTTTGCTGGAGGCTTCTGGAGACCCCAAAGCATGTGGGGCCACCACTGCCAGGAAGGGCAACCACTGTGCGCCATGCCAGCTTTTCCACCAGCCCAGCACCACACTGTGCCATGGGCCAGTGCCTGTCAGCTCTTCCCGTTTCTCTTTCCCACCAACATCCATTCCTATTAATATAATTTGTCTGGATCTGCTGGAGATGCAGTCAAGCTAAGTGCAGCAGGAGTTGACTCGCTTCCAACTTGGGCAATGCAATGTGAAATTACTACGCAGACAAGCACTTCTCCCGTTTTCTATTTAGCACTACCCCAAAACATGGCACCCATTTCCTTATGGGCAGGAGATCAGCTCCAACAGAGGAGATGCCTCTTGCGAAACAAGGGGAGGACAAGCTCCCCCACGCCATGAAGCCAGCGCCCTCACGGCAGGGTGTGTAGGCAGTGCCGCTTGCGTGCGGAATGGGGCGGGTTTGCGTGCACAAATCCCCCTTGGTGTTTCCACTTTCTTACCAGGTGCGGACAGGGGGGAAATTGCACCCGCTGGGTGGGAGACGGTTGAGACCCTTTTGAAAATTTGGCCCGCAGCTTCCTAGCCTAGAAGTGAGAAACAGCCAGCTGAACTACACCACCGCTTCTGCCCAGGAGCCCCACAAGATATTAAAGCACCAATTCTGGATTTTACATTCCTCCCCCATTTTGGGGAATATAGACGGCATCGGGTTGCCAAACCTGGGACGGTACCCACTAAAGTCCTGCCTTCTCTTTGCTCTGTGCCCAAAACCCTCGGCTGAGTGAGAGGGGCTGGCAGCCATGCTGCGGTTTCGGAGCACTCACCTTCTTGTACTTGTGGGGGAAGGTGAACCTCTCGATGGTGTTCTGGATGGCGCCCCGGCTCACGCTGCCCAGCCTGTCCTCCAGCTGCAGCAGCTCCTGCGGTGCAGGAACAGCAGCAAAGCACCATCAGCATTGCTCCCAGTGCACGAGGTCCCACCACCCCCCCCCCCACCTGCTGGGCAGTAAGGCTCCCTTTTGACCTTTCCATGGTGGAAGTGTCCATCAAACCCAAAACAGCCATGCTTTAATGATGACTCTGAGCCCTGGATTTTGGGCTAGTAGCTAAGGGCTCAACGCAGAGAAATGGATATCCAATATTCCAGAAATTAGGGTGGGATCTGAGCTCCGTTGGTCAGGCTGGGAAACAAAACCCCATAGAACTGAAGCATTTTGTTCACAGACGAGAAGTGGGCTGGAGTCAACCCGAGCCAGAGCCAGCCACCCATCTTTTACCAAGCCCACTCAACCTCTTCACCTCCCAGTAATTACTAAAATTGCTACACGACTCAATGCAACTGCCATGACACAAAACGGTCTTATAACTTTATTCCGGAGCTTGCACAGATTCCCAGCACTTAAAAAATTAATAATAATTCCAGTCCTCAAGATACGTACTTCATAGCTCTCCCGCACAGCGGACGTGTGCCTGCTTGGGTTCAGTCCCTGAAGAGCAAGTAGCTGAAGCTGAGGATAAGGGTAATTTCTGATTTCGTGAACAACCTGTCAGGAGTGAGGGAAAAAAATAAAGCCACCTGTACTTGCACATAGAAATCCCTTGTGTACCCTGATTTAAATTTAGTGTTTTAAATTTCAGAATGAAAGAGCAGACTGACACCTTCCCCAACTGAAGCATTTTAATAACCAAAATATGAGGTTTTATTAAATACATCTCTTATAAATGATAACTAAGAGCATACATTTCTTCTGAATAAAATGTTACAGTAATTTCTGTTGCGTATGTAACATTGCAGTTCCACACTTTCAACAGGGATTAGCTTAAAAAGATATTTTATTTTATTTATTTTTAAATAAGTGGATTTCTTTTCACCCAAGCTTTGATTTTTCCTGAGCCTTGTTGTAGTACACAGGTGCCAGGGTCTAACTATGGGCATGAGTTAAAAACACTCTTGTGAGATTTCTGAGGATGCTTTAAGGATCGGCAGCACTTGGCATGGCTTAGCTCCAAATGCAACACCCTGCTAGGAGAAGGGCCGGCAAACGATCCCAGTCAGCCCATCTTCCCGTCAAACTCCATCACCACCTGTGCAACAGGTCATGCAAAATCTTTATAGAGGTAGAGAGCAATGATGTGGGGGGGAATGGTCCTCAGGGCTGAGCCCGAGGAAAGGAGTCACCTGCTCCCAATGCAGGGAGCCCTGGGAGCCCATAATTTGTTCCAATTTTAATAATAATATTAGTAATAACTGCTGAGTGTCTCATGTCTTGCCCAGGTTTTGCAGACCAGCTTGTGAGCATGGTGCTGCATGTGATGGACCAAACCTTTCCAGAGCAGCTGAACTTCTCATTCTTTTCTCTAATCCAGAGTACAATGATGCAACATTATCCTTTCAGACACTCCCTCCCACGGCCGGAGATAAGTGGGATTCACAGAAGACAGGTGATAGAAAGGCAGCAGCCTTTATTTTGACTGCCTCCTGGCAGACAATGCATAAAACATTTCTCGGTAAAAGCATTTCACTTACCATCTGTGTCGAGGATGTGCTTCTGGGGAAATGGTGCATCCGAGGTGTAGCTAAGTAATGCTGATAGGGCTGAGGGACCGGCCGGACCTGGAACTGGGCATGAGTCAGTCCCGCATCGACACTGAGGTCCCTGTGGGCACGAGGATGACGATACAGCTTTGACTGCATGGTTTTATTGCATGGCCTACAGCAAGTCAACGCCACCGGCGAGCTCTGGGCTGCTGTGGGTGCCTCGAGCAGGGGTGACGCCACTGCTTGGAAGGGGTTTTCCTCTAGTTTGGCCAATCACCCACCAGGCCAGCACAAAGGAGTCAGGGGTTATTTTAATACCAGTTAGCATTTGTGTTAGCTGGGGTTGAGCGCCGCACAGCAGCCTGCTAATTTCAGAGCAAGAGCATTTTAGTGGCTCCAATTGACCCCCAGGCTCAGTAACTCAACCTGGCCAGACCAGATCCTCTCCGTGCTACCATCACTGCCAACAAATACATTTTGCCTTGAATATTTTGCAGGAATACAGGTAAATGCCTCAGGGCACACACCAGTGAGCTGCTCTGGATAGTGGTTAGGAGCCGGCTAGGCACCCTCTGGGGGCTTTATGACATGCCTGTGCTTTCCTTGGAGGACTCCAGCCCACGCCACAGAAAGACCTAGGGAGACAGGGAGGACTGCACCTTACCTAAACCTAGCTTCAGGGAACCCCAGAACTGCTGTTTGTGCAGAAAATAAAGAAGTTTTAAGAAATTTCTGGCTGAGTCTGCTGTAGGAAACAATGTTACACAACCAGCAAGGCAACGCCAATGAAGCAGGACATCCCTGATGGTCCCACTTGCCTGCACGCAGCCTGGCCCAGGCAAGTGAAGTGTGGTCTTCACCCAGGCTGGGGTTCAGCTTGGTGAGTTTGGGCACTTTGTCCCACTAGAAAAACAACTCAGCTCAATCCTGGGACTTGACATGACCAAGACCCTGGCAAACGCTGCAGCTCTGCCCAACCCAAGCATGCAGAGACAAACCGCAGACCCCAGCCCCACGCTGCATTGAGGGGATGGGAGGAGACATACACAGCCTCTCCATCCATAATACAATTAGCCGATCCCTCATCTCTCCAGCCAAAGAGTCTCTCAGCAAACAAGTGCTTTAAATGTCATTCATTTTATCATAATTAAAAAAGCCAGTGCTCTAATAACCATTGTCTTCACATTTGCCAAAGCTAAGCTAATTAGAGCACAGGGGTCGTTTCCCTTTTCATCTTCAAACCTCTCTTTCCTTCCACGGAGGACAGAGGCAGCGAGCTTGTCATGGCTTGTCATGGCTTGTTAGGAGCAACTCAAACGTGTCCTCCAGCAGCTGTGAAACTGTGTTTGCCCAACAGAAGATAACAGATGTAAGGGGACAGTAAATGCAGAAATCCTTTACCCAGAACAGCCTGTGTACCAGGCAGCAGCTCCACTGCTTTAGTACTCCCCAGAAATTCTCCCTGTAGCAAGCTGAAGCAAAGAGAGGGACTATCTTTGCTGGTCCTGTCCTAGCCATGTTCTAGACAGACAAAGCTCGTAGAGAATAAAACACAGCAAGCTACTGGCAGGAACACAACCAGGGTGATAATCTGTAGGACTGAACATTTCCAGTTCCCATGTCACAATTTTGGAGATTTATCCGATTGCTGAAGACTGTTCCCAGGTAGATGGAAGGCTTAGCTAGAAATCAGGACGATTTGAGTCCATTCCCAGCCCTGTCATTGGCCTGATGCATGACCTTGACCACTTTCTCTCTGCCTTCCCATATTCCCTGTCTACAAAATAGATGCAATAACCCACAGATTGCTTTGAAATCAAGGACTGAAGAGATCTCTCAAAGATGAATGACCGTTATTAACTTGCACAAGTAATTGCAGTAACAACACTGCTGAACTGTTTGTGCAATGGGGCATCTAGATCCTTAAAATCAGAGAGTGAGGCTCCTGAAGTGATACTGTGGCTCTACAGAAGGGCCCAAAGCAGACTACTGCATGGAATGGTGTTTTCTCAAGGTTTGCAGGCGAATAAGCAGAGCACATTAGCTGAAGAAAACCAAAACCAGCCATCACCTTGTAGCCTCTAGTACATGGACAACTGTACAGCATCTTGATGCAAAGATACAAGGTTCAAGAGCTATAATGCCTATGGTACACAGGCTACCAACAACCAAAACAGATAACCCAGGTAACAGGTTGGATGGTCGTCACTAAATGAAGATGCATGAGGTGATTTAAGGAAAGAAATGGGAGCTTATTTCTTCTTCACCGGAAGATTTTAGTCGAGGTTGGGCTGTCTGAGATGACTGATCACCTTCAGATCTTCTTTCCATCCCTATTTCCCACGACAGTGCCTACCACTTATTGCCTCCGAGCCAGCGCCGCTGCTCCTCATGTAGTCGTAACACGTTAGAGGGAAGTTTTTATATCCGTCACTGGGCAAAACGGTGTGTGTGTCCCAAAGGAAAGTGAGTCACCCAAATATATGTACACAGTATATGATTTCTGTCATCCCCACTCCTTAGGTTTTATAAGGCTATGGAGTAACACGGGGTAGGGGGAAGGAGGAGGAGGAGGGGAACATAAAGCAATGCTTTATCAGATCCTTTTAATGATTATAATTAAACACTCTGTGCCAAAAGAGAGGCAGAAAGAATGGCTCTATCCAGCTGGTATGTGAACTGCTTTGCAAACTGATTTGAAGAATGTCATCCCGGCCAAATTCAGCTCACAGTGGTGCCAGTAATGGGAACACCTGAGAAGAAAATGGCAGAAGGATCTGGCCATATTTTAGGTTGTGTATTATTACCCCAGAGGGGGAAACACCACCCCCCTCCCCGTGTTAAAAGGACTCTCCATTTGCAGAGCGAAGCGCTCAGATGTTAGGAAATGCCATAATTAAGATTTCCTGTGACATTTTATTTCGGACTCCTTGTGCATATACATTGCTATCGTCTCTAATTACATGTTCATATGCTATTTTTTCCATTCAGTGCACAGAATGGACTTTGCTCAGCTAACAAGCAGCTACTTAGAAGTATGTTTTTATTTTCTCAATCTTCCAAGTAGGGCCCCATACATTATTAACTGTGCAAGAGCTCAAAACCTGGTCTGAAAATGAAATGATCAATTCCCTGCTCAGCTTTTCCACGGTATCAAACACTACAGTGGCAGAATGATTAACAGCTATTAATTTATTCACACCACCCTGTGGGGGAAGGCAACACCGTGGTACCTAATTTAGATGACAGGAAAAGTTGTGGCCACTATTTTTTGAGTGCCTGATGCACAGCAGAAAATCTAGTTCAGGCAGAGACATTGGTCTACAGAAAAAAGACCCTGGGTGTCCGCTGCAGCAAAAAAAGCCCCTGGAGGAAGATTAATGTTTGGCTGCACTCTGCATCCATGGATGGAGAGTTAGGGGCAGCATTGGTGCCTCAGTGTTATCATATACCTGCACAAAGGCTTTAGCATGCACTCATGGCCCTCCCAGAGGTGAGTTTTCCCGTTGCACGCTCCCCACATCGTATCTGTTGAGCTGCACCATTAGCTTTCATGAAAGTATTGATCCATGGTGACATTCACCAACCCTTGCAGCCTCCCCAGGACTTTCTGAACAGCTCATTCAATGCACAAGTGAAATGTGGAAGACTTACCAGTCTGTGCCTTCTGCTAAATACCTAGGCTGGGTCCCCATGGGTTGTGGAGTTTGCAGTTGGTGGCTGAAGTCAAAGCTGGGGTGTAGACGGTGAGGCTGAACAGACATGCGCTCTTGAGCCCGCCTGCGGGGAGAAGGAGAGCAGTGAGCGAGTTAGCCACACGGTGGGCACTGCGCATGTACGGCCCCTGCTCCAAGCCCGTGCCAGTAAACTGGGGGAAAACTCAAGCTGTTGGGCTCGTGAATACGGGTCCAAAAGAAAGGCGTCCAGGCAGGTCTCAGGGTTGATGGGAAGGGGAACCCAGAAATATGTCATTTACTTGTGGCCACCACGGACATAACGCAGACCTCCACTCTTACCTGCTGTGGCATCCACATGCACCCAGTTTACAAGAGATGTTATTTGGTGGCAACGTGGAAAGAAAAAAAGGAAACCAAACAACTTCTTCCTTAGCAGTTTTCTGCCATCTGCACTATTTTATTTTTTTCCACTGTCATCCCCATAAACAACACACAAGATAAAACTTGTCCCTGGTTCAGCCATTATCCATCATCATAAAGAAGCTGCAGGTTGTCTCGCCTCCCCATGCAGTGCATAAACTCCTGGGGAACCTCATTCATAACAGGATTACTCAGGAGTAACTGAAAGCAGAATTTACTCTCGCTGGCCTTTGCCAACATTTTTCTGGATGATGGACGGGCCAGGCTGGGATCCAGCTCCTCTTCTGCCTTTGCAAGCAGAGAAAGGGAAGCGGTAGAAAATATAGCAAGGTTCTTCTAGGGATTTGATTCTCTTCTTGTGATTGTTGCTTATTTAAACTATTTGGGAGAAGAGCACGTGCTGCTTGATCAGTGTCCATGTTTGGAGAGAGATGAGGTGGATGCACAAGTAGGATTTTCATTACAGTCAGGCTCGTACCCCTTGCTCCCTGCCGAGTCCCCGCTTACCAGCAGAGCCATTGCAAAGTAAATCTATGGGAAAACACTAAAGCAAATGGAGCAGGAAACAGCTAGATAAAGATTTTTCATGCAGCCACAGCTCAGAGGCTTCATATTGGAACACAAGACCCAGATTCCCATTACCAGGAACGAATGCTGCACACCTGCAAGGTTGCTGACACCCTCTGCTAATGTAGCTGTGCTTTCAGAAATAGGCTGTGGGACTGGGCAAGAGGTTCCTGCCCTTTTCCACACCACAACCCACTTGCAAATGTAACACTGACAGCATTTTCCAAAGCAGCTTCTGCGTGGAACTGTGCTCCGTGCTTTTATTTGAATTCAGCTTATGACTAAGAGATAAACACTTGTATCATCCATGCCTCAGCCTCACACATATTTGCTACCCAATTATTAACTAATCATTAAATCCACCTAAAATCCAGCTTATGCAAAACAAAACAAGGATGAGAAAAACACACAATTTTCAGACAGAAAGAGTATGGAAAGAGTTTTCCGCCTGTAGCATTCTTTCCAAATGAAGCATTATTGCAAAGACTTATCCTCTGATTCTTGATCCATGGGTACAACCCACAAATAGCTTCCATATGTTTCCAAAAAAAGCACTCCTCTCCTACGTGCTATCTAAACCCCTCTCTCAAGAAACACAATCAGGATAAAGCCAGGCATCCATTTCCACCTCTGCTGAGTTTCAGTAATTCTCTCTGCAGTCATCAGCCCAGTTTGAATTTAGGCTGCTCTCCATGACTGAATGTGCTGCAAGTCAATGGCATCATTCCCTCACAGATCTGTGAAGCCTACCTAGACCCAGAGAAGCAAGCTCTTCATTTGCAAAACCTGATGGGATAGGTGGGTACAATCTCTTACATGGTTTTGAAACAGCAGCTACGAGGAGGTAGGTTGTCTACTGCTCTTTCTGCCACGCAGGACAGGTTCACTGCAACACCAAGGCATTACAACCATGATTCTCCTGCGAGTGACAATAATGGGTGACCTTGGGACATACTAGATGAGCATGGTATGAATCCCCATGGGAAAGGTACACCTGCAGGTGCAACCTGGCCTCCAGCTTCCCTCCTGGTGGGCACATTTTAGGGGTACACATTGGAACTTATGAAGAAAACCCAACGTTACTAGCACATACTTTGCAGAAGCCACTTTGCTGAAGTGAGGCTGATGTAGCTTCTCAGCATCCTTCAGGAGGAGTAAGGCCCCCTTACCTGGGGTGGGGCATGAGCCGGCGGTGCTGTGCCTCGAGGAGCTGCTGCTGGAGGAGGTATTGCTGGTGAAGCGCCTGAGGTAGGAAGGAGGGTCCGGCCACATCCTGGAAGGGCAGGGCTGGCACCGGTGCCAGGGGTTGGTGCAGGGGGCCACTGTGCTGGTGCGTGGGGGCCATGTGGGGGGTCAGCCCCGGCTGGGGCTGCACTGCGTGAGGCAGGGTGAAGTCGGTGGAGAGCTGAGGCTGGGGACCCAGGTGGAAGTGCCGGCAGGAGGTAGCATGGGGATGCTGAGACCTTTGAAAAGGAGCACCTGGAAAAGAAGAGCGTGGCCGTCATGGGGGCCAGCAGTGGCTGGAGCACCCCAGCCCGGTGGTCACCCATCCAGGGCAAGAATTGAGCAAACAGCTCGCTCCTTCATCTGCCAAAAGGATTAAAAAAGAGAAAACAGGTCAGTTAGCGTTGATTACTAACAGTTTTTCTCATCCAAAAACCATTGGAACCAAAACATGGGTTTGGGTTCAAAGTGACTATTTGGCTCCAAACTGAAATGCATACTGATGAAAACTGCTTCGGCTTGTTTTGGTTTGCCTGTCTTAAGAGAGAAAAGGAACAACATCTGAATAGAGCCTGTAGCGATAGGGCAAGGGGTGATGGTTTTAAACTGAAGGAGGGGAGATTCAGACCAGATATAAGGAATAAATTGTTTACAGTGAGGGTGGTGAAACCCTCTCCCAGGTTGCCCAGAGAGGTGGTTGATGCCCCATCCCTGGAAACATTCCAGGTCAGGTTGGACGGGGCTCTGAGCGACCTGATCGAGTTGAAGATGTCCCTGCTCACTGCAGGTCTAAATGGCCTCTAAAGGGCCCTTCCAACACAAACCATTCCGTGATTCTATGCAAAAAACCCTAAACATTTTAGAAAAGGAAAAAAAACTACCTTGTTTTCTAAAATATGTTCTCATGGGTTATGAACTCACTAAAGTTTTCAAAGCTTGCTGACTTTCTATGCATCTCAAGGTATTTCTTTGCCTGTCTAACAATGTCTCATAGGCAAAGAAATAATCTCTGCTCTAAGAAACTGTCTCTCGCTGACTGCAGGACCTGAACGAGACACCTTCCACCTCTGAGAGCTGGTATTAAGACTGTGTGTCTTTGCTGAGACCCTTCAATAACCTGTCCTCATTAGCTGCATGCAGGGGGAGAGAGGCTGCAGGAGACACAAGACAGACTGCTATGAGACCAGCCACGAAACTGATGGAAATAAATAAGAAATGAGGTGTGGAAGATATCTGTAGTGGAGGCTTTTTGCAAAACATCTGGCACCGGCTTGCACCTCCCTCAACATCCTTGCTTGGATGGGCCCTTAGCCCAATCCAGCATGTTAATTCCTACATTCCTGGAGCATTTACAGGCATCACGGCAAAGCTTTTGGCTCTTAAACTAGGCAGAGAGGCAGCTCAGGGTTGAAGGATGAGACATGAGTGCGGTTATTAGAGATGCCTCTTTGCTGAGGATCAGCCCCAGGATAGAACACCTACCCTTTTACTCAGTCCTTTGAACACCTCATCTTCCTAAAAACTCCACCTTTTTTCTTTTTTTTAAATCTGGGAGCAACAGCACCAAGAGGGTCTGAATGTCATCCCGAGGCACAGGCCAGATGTGCTTATGATGCCTTCTTCACCCAGATCCCTTCTGCTCACATGCCCCTTCTGCCAGGAGACAGGGCCAGTCTTCACGGCAGCTCAGGGAGCCACAATCACTTTCTGTTTAAGTCCGTATGGAAACGAGAGATGCACAAAGACAGCCAGATGCCAGCAAGAGAAACAGCAGGAGAGGACCTAACAGAAACGAATGGTTTGCAAAACCGTGCGTAATTACACACAACATCTCTTAAATACAAACTAATCCTCCGTAGCACCCCTCTGAGAGAGGCAGCGGGTGACAAATGCACATGCCACCAGCAGCAGAACTTCTTAAGGTGGTAATTTCTTGTGCTGTCAGATAACGGCATGATACGGCTACCACATTAATTAAAACCAGAGGAGGTGGGATCCAACCCACTGCTCCCCAACAACGGAGCTGCAAACCCAGACCCATGAGCCGTCCGTGTTCCCCGTCCCCCAGTACTGCAGGTTGTGTTTGCCGCCCTTGGCTTGGCCCCGGTTCACCGTGTCCCACCGACAGGTAAAGGCTGAGTAATGAAATGGGGATCCTGTACTGCCCTGGCCCATTGCTCAAGCTGAGCAACACCACCTTGAACTGCTGTATTCTGTAGTACCTAAGCAGCAAAAACAAGTCTCATCCTTGGCGCCTCTCTCATTTCTTGATGCCTGTTGCAACCTTAGCCAAGGATTTCCAGCATTTTGCTGTATCTTGGGAGGCTTTGTTCTGATTTAGAAAAAATAAGCAGGATCTTTGATGCCAGAGCGATGATGAACTAGAGAGCACCAGATGGGCAGATCATCTTGTCAGAGCTTTTGACCTGAGTTTTTCCTCCCATTCCAAGACAGTACTTGTGAGGAATTTGGTCATACACTACCCTGTTATCCAGAAAGTGCAAACTTTGTCTCTGATATCTGGGCAGGAAGCATGCAGGTCCTGTGCAGAGCCAACAAAACCTAAAGGAAAAGCCTACCCCATTTTGTTTTGGTACAGAGAGTTAATTTGCCTTATTTTTAGGCACTAGTCAATTGAAAGAAGCATTTTTTAGTAATTTTTCTGGTAACTACTGAGCCAATGATATACTTCCCTCCATAGGGAAAATACTACCAAGATGGGACCAAGACCATATGATTAAACAAAACCCAACATTTTGTCTTAACATAATTCATTATCTTGCATTGTAATTGTTCATTCCCTACAACTAATCCAATTGCTGATGAGGATTTTGATGGCAAAGCAAAGACTTTGGGGAATACTTCAGCAAATCTATGCTTATTAGCAGTCATCAAATAATACAGCTGGCATAACTGAACCAGCTTGCACAACAAAGAGCCATTTCTTGCCAGACATGCTACTGGTGGACCCCGGAAAGCCCTGGCAAAAAGAAAAACAGTGCACAACAGAACACTTAATCTCTGAGTTATCTATTTTCAAGTTTACCCTCTTCTGTATTTAGCTGCAGGGAGCCTTGGTGGAGAACGCTTTCCAAGTCCATATATTGACTTTGCATACAAAAGGTAAATCCAGTGTCACCCTGCTGTCACTAGCTGAGCACCCTCACTCCAGGTAACTCACCATGACCAACAGCGGGATCTGGCCCACAGGCGCTCAGCCCTATTCAACATCACAGAGGATCTCACATTAGCAGTGTCTATTAATTACTCCACTAGCAGATCTTCCTTCTCTTTCCCAGGACACAGTTTTGCCCTAAATCACATTTGCAATGGAACTGAAAATCACTGCCAACAAAATGCCTCAAGAAAATTTGATTCATGGAGTTAATCTGCTTTTTTCCTGGACAATAATGTTTGTCACAGTGAAGAGCAATCCGTGACTAAAAACCAGTCCAGATACCCCACTCCAGCTTTTGTTTTTACTACCCAGAACAAGCACAGGTCTGACATTTTTATTAGCTAAGCTTTGAGGACATTTCTGCAGCAAAGACGATGAGGCGGAACACTGTGCCTGTCAAGCTCCAGAGCCACTAATTGCATTCCCCGAGAGCCACGGTCCCCACCGCCTGCCCCAGTGGTGGCTGCTGGAAGGCATTGTTGCGCTGGGGTTGGCAAGGCAGAGACTCTCTCCTCACTTAATGGACTCTTGAGTTTTGGTCCTTATCCTACAGCAGCATTATCCTTCTCCTTTAGGACACATTGATTTCGCAGGAAGAGGGGTCAGCCAGACCTCAGATGGTTTTTTATGGCCCACCCCAAAGAGACCTAACAGGTTCATCAGCTTCAGTGGCCTTTGCTGCAAATACTTGTCTCCTCCAGCTGACAAAGGAGGGGGAAGCCCAGTGTCCTTGCTGCAGAGGTAATATAGTCCTCACCAGCCCTGAGATGCTTTGACCTGAGGCCAATGTGGAAACACATGTCCCTGTGTCCAGCCTGCTGGTCAGGAGGAGAGGGTCCACCCCACTGCGTGAGGCTCACTGATGCACTCCTCCCTGTGGCACAAGTAGCTCCATCTGCTCATATCTGGAGCCATGCAGGACTGATTTCTCTGGATTCACTGTCAGGTTGCCCACCAGCCAGAAATCCTTTCCTTGCCCTGTTGCTTCTTCCCTTCATTTAAACGATTTTGCTGTGGCAGATGATGACATCAGATCAGCATCTCTGAGGTGAGCAAAGGAGACAACTTACTCCAGTGTTGCGTAGCCTCCCATTAACTGGTTGAGGCCAAATGTCATTGAGATCAGCAACTTCTGCCTCAATGTAAGCTTCTAAACTGAATTATTTCTTGGCAGAGCAGGTGGTATTTCCCCCCCTTCTTTGTCTTTCCTCTCCCTCTCCATATTAGTTCCTCATGCTCTTCTGTTGACCATAACACATTTTCAAGGTCTGCTGTCTTTCTCAGCCTGCCCTCTCACCCACCCAACTCCCAGCTTCGACAACCCTTGTTGCCTTACACCCCTCTGGACTCAGCTAAACAGCAAAGGCAGCTAATGCCTGACCCCAGCTAATACAGGTCTAAAGAGTGCCCTGCAAAAGTCTAAACATTTAGCATAACACATGGAGGCAAAGATGGGATCTGATGGAGACGTGAAACAGGTCTTGGGCAAGCCAAGCTATCTGTGGAGTGGGAAAGAGGAGGTACATGTTCCTCTGACATGCCTGGGGCCAAGCCTGGCCAAAAGAAGCTGCGGCATGGCATGATGGTGTAGGACCATGTGGCCGTGGGTACCCCATCCACCTTGTGCCTTTGGGTGAGCACCAGCAACACCTGCCTGCCTTGCATGATGCTCTGATAGCTGCTGCTGCATCCACTCCCCCTTGGCTGCTTCTATCATGTCCCAAAGCCAACGTCCACACCAGAGACCAAGGGGTGAGGGAACTGGTGCTTCATTAATTCCTGCTACTGCCAGAACGTGAGCACAGATCAGTAGCTGCCCCAAACAGTCTGGGTCACCTCTGCTACCACGACAGATGCTGCAGCGTCATGCCATGAGGCCAAGGACCCACCATGGAGCTGGGTCTGCATATTCCACACAGCTACAAAGCTCGGCGACACTGTGGCCCCATCTCCCTACCTGCGCTGTGAAGATGGTCTTCAGCTAAAAAGCCTGTGGGGAAGATCACTTAACAGCTATTTACGAAGCACCCAGAACGCTTAGCTGGAAGATGGCATTGCAGGCTGCAGTCTCAAACCAAGGAAGTATAAATTTGTTTTCAGAAAGCCAACAGATGATGCAGGCACGTGGATAGCTGAACCTGTTCCACTGCTTGCCACCACGCTGTTTCCACCCTTCACTCATGCAGCTCTGAGCACGGTGGAAACCCGCAGGGAAACTCATCACGGCCTCCTTGCCACCTTTTTCTCACTTCCAAGGCTTTTCCTTTTTTTTTTTTTTTCCCCTCAGTTCTACAGTTATATTTTTTGTTTCTATACATTTTATGAAGCAGCCTGGATTTTTTTTTTCATTAAAAGAAATGCTCCCAATTCCTTCACACCCCCAGGTGAATCCTGTAAATTAAAAGTTCATATATTTTTGCAGGCTGGTACATGACATCGAATCACAGTAATTTACTGGTCTGATATGGGGTATTTCTGTCACCAGGGATTCTCCTTTAGCATCAGCCAGGATTTGACTGGGCATACGCACATGCAAATTTGTCCATTCACCAATATTTCACCCAGAAAGGCTCAAGGGATCTGTGTGCTCACTAAACACTGACCCATCTGGGAGATGCAGAACTCCTGGGTAAACCCTGCAGAGAGACAGCGGATGCTGCGGGCTTTATGAAAAGAAAAACCCAGAAAGCAGAACCATTTATTTCCACCTCCTTTCCTTGTGGCAGCACTATTTTTGAAACAATCGGGCTAGTGGGAAGGGACACAGGATCAGGCTCAGAGCTGGTGCTGGGGATAGGTCTCTCGAGCAGACAGCTGCAGCCCAGGGAGCACAGCTGCCTTTGAAAGGAAAACAAAATCTGTCTTATACTGTTAAGCTGCCTGCGATGCATGTGAATTTTTCCCCTGGGTAAGGCAACCTGGCCGGCTTGTTGAGGTATTCATGGTCAGCATGCGAGCGCGCAGGGGCCAGGGGGGTAGGAAGGGAGGCTGGGGTTATTTATACATCTCAATCCTATCGCAGTGGAGACGGAGATGGCAGCTCCTGGAAAGCCCTGGCTTTACTCACTGACACATTTTGCAGCCACAGAAAATCTTCCCGTTGCACTCGGCTGAGCTGGGGACCACAGCCATGCCATCTCGGCCATTTCACCCTGATTAGAGCCCCCACAGCCCCTCCTCCTCCCCTGGGACGGCAGATAAGCCCCATAAACCAGAGCCATCCGGGGTGCCTCTCCCAGCACCACACTCTGCAGAGAGCCTGCCAGGCTTTTAATAGCCCGGGCGCCTGCAGCTTGTTTCCCTGCACATGCATTTAAATTCCCCTTGGACACAGAAACACGGTGGGAAGTTAGCATTCATCCCAATGATATACAGCGAGTAAAGGCTAAAACTGTGGGAGCAGCTCCAGCTTCACATGGCACACCAAGAAGGGCTGTGTTTACAAACAAGAGACTAATTGCCTGGTGCTGTCAGCCACGTATTAACCCTTTGCAAATTATTTGTGAATATACCCTTATAAAATGAGTTAAGTTGACTTACTACTAAGAAATGAGGGGTGACAATGCAACTGGAAAATAAAAAATTTTAAAAATACCCCCCCGACCAGATCTACAGTATATTCAGCTGCATAAAATTTAGCAGTGTTACACAGAGGGAGGTACCATGTCGTCTCATTCCCATTATAGGATAGCAAACTGCAGGATGAGGAGATCAGGGCAGGGAAGATGGAAGAGGAGGAAGAAAGAATTTGAAAAAAAAATTATCAGATGGGAAGGAATTGGTCTCACTTTCAGCACCTTCGCCAACAACTTTCTCATGTCATTTAGCAAATGGCAAGGACTGCGCCAAAAATAATAGGCAGCCAGGTCAAATCTAGCCCAGAGTGCAGCCTGCCATCCCACATGTCTAGTGCCATGCAACGAGTAGCAGACCCCAGCACCAGCTCGTGGCTGGGCAAGGAGCAGCTCCGGTACTCGTTAGCGATGGATAAAGAGCATTTTCATTTGCCTTGTTTACTTGGCCGGGCTGTGCAGTGCCAGGGACCGAGTCAGGATGGGGACCATGCAGTGGGCATGCATGCTTGTACAATCCCCACTCAATGTCCTCTCACCCTAATGAAGCCTCTTCTTAGCTGCTGAGTGACATGAGCTGGCGTGGCTGGGGCACAGGCTCATACACACCCATGGTCCCTAACACTGAGCAGAGCCCCTCCTCTCCTGCACACCACGGGGGAAAACCTTGTGCAGCTCTGATGTACCCAAAAAAAGCCGAGGTGGGACTTCTTCCAGAGCTTAGGCTCAGCATTCAACAAAAAAATACTACTTACAACTGGTAGTAACCAGCATTTATCAGCGTATTTATGTCAGGGCTGAGCCGATGCTGAGTGGTGGGGACGGGGAGCAGTGAGAGCTAGGGACGGGATATGGCTGGCAGCCTGGTCCCATTACAGGAGAGAGACAGCTGTTTATACAGCACTGGCTGAAGTTTTTTTTTCCTGCAACCCTTTTCCACTAGCTTTGGGGGAAAAAGTTTTGTTGAAGATGATGTTTCACAGGAATGTTTTGAATTCATCGCTATTTTCCGAGGAAGAAGGAGAAACCATTCAGCAGCATTGCTACACTTAAATCCGTCTTTTTGCTTTTGTACTTGGCACTATGTCTTAATTATAGCTTTATTCTCATGTATGGTATTCGAGGGTGTATTTATGATTTTTGGATCATCACACACACACACAAAAAAAAGCCAAACGGTGCTGGAAGAAAATGTTTTCTGAGATTTAATGGACTCAATTTCACTCCTCCCCTCCCAGGCTCTTGTGCACATGGAGGGATGGGTGGCCCTAGCAGCCTGGCATGATGTTTCCCACCCAGCCCAGCTCTTCCTCCCCAAACCACCCCATTTCTCATGGTTTTGGGCCCAGCTCTGTACGTGTGCCAGGAAAGGTCACGGGAGGAAACCCAGCTGTGGAGTTATTGCAAAACTTCTCTGTGACTTCTCTCATTTCTGTTTGGTCTGAAGGCATCAGTTGGAAACGATGGAGGATGAATGGCCAACAGGAATCGCTCACCCTCAAATCCTGCACTAAAAGCAAGCATTGCATCTCAAGTCTCCCCAGTGTTTTTGGGCTGCTCAGCCATTTGCAGGGCTTACACCTGAGTCAAACCCCTCCGCTGCAGAGGGCAGAGAGGGTTTGGCCAGTACCTGAACTGCAGGCAGTGATTGGGGTTTTGGCCTTCAGCCAGGCACCCTGGTTTGCTCACCCATCCCTTCTCCCCCCCCGTTATCCCAGCCAACTCCTACGTGTAACCCAAGCCCATTTTACATTTCATACGGTGGGGAAAGCAAACAAAATCGTAGTTTTTCCCAGTTTATTGGCAGGCGCCTGGGCACAATGGCTCTTCTCCAGGGTTTGGACTGTTAGCCCAATTTAAAAAAAAAAAAGTTGAAAAGGAAGTTGGAGGGCAACAGGGGCCCCTTTGGTAAAAGCAGGCAAGAGAGATCATGGTTTTGTGGTTATATATTGCTAGCAGGGTGTTATATCCACATGAATTAGATCCCAGCCTCTAAACAGGAAAATTAAATGGGAAGGAATTAATCCTCAATTTAAAAATAAAAAAATTAAAAATCCTGACATGACACTGGTCTATTACTTGGCTCTGCCTGCAGAGAGCAACAGGGAAGCACTTGGAGAAAGCCTATCCCTGCCCTTAGGAATGTAAAAATGTGCTGACTTGTGCATGCACGAGCCTTCATCTTTGACGGGCAGTGATATGCTGGAGCCAGTTGTTTGGAAAGGGAAATTCAATACTTGGGTTTCCAATGTTTCCTTGCTTTCACAGTGTCCAAAGCCTTCCCCAGGCATTTGGAAGTACTCAACACCTGCCTTAAAACACTCTTAACTGCTCCTAAAGGCTGTCCAGGGGGCTTGTAGCAGCTCCTTCCTACCAGTAATGATACGCAGGGCATCCAGAAACAGGCAAAAAGCCAAAACCATGGGGGGAACCCCAGGCAGATGTTGCAGGGACCTGGAAGTATCATGAAAGGTGCATTACATCACTCATGGAGCCTTTTAGTTCTGTGACAGCCCAAAGTGAAACCCTCCACCAAAATGCTGCCAGACCTGGTGGGCCTGAAATCCAAATGCAGCTTTAACCCTTATCCCGAGAAGGCATTAATGGGAAGAGCCAATGCTCTCGGCAGACCTCTTGTCTTTGTTTAAGCAAAAGGCTTTGTGATCCCACCTGGTCTCAAAACTGCATCTGCTCAGCATCAATGCATACCACGCTGCAGCAGCTCAGGCGGGAGCTGAGTCCTTCAGTACGCCCGTGCCCTGTGGGGACTCAGGAACCAGGGCTTATCCACAGTCCCAGCACAGCCTAGGGCATAGGACTGCTCTGTCCCGCAAGGCTGCAGCCCGATCCTGTGCCAGCCCCAGTATCCCCTCCCTCCTCCGCAGCTTTTCGGTGAGGACCAGTGGCATTGGTGCCAGCCCTCCCCTCTCCGCATACCTTGTCTCCCTGTCCTTAGGGACTTCCCGCAAAGGTTTCCATCCTGCTCTCCCCTTATCATCAAAGAAGAGAAAGGTGCTTTATGGGGCACAATTTGACTGACGTGTTTTGAACCTTCCTGCTAGGGATAGATCAGAGCAGCATTTGAAACCTGTCCTAAAAACAGAGAAGAGGCTGTTCGGAGGGTGGTGGTGGTACTTGCATCAATCCCATCTGCCTACATTTTGCATGCATTGATTTTTCCCCCCACCCCATTTCAGATGGGGCTGTAATCACCAGCTGTGTTTTCCTGCTTGACTTATTTGTCTGCCGCTTAAGCCCAGAGGTGGGAGATCCCACGAAACATAGCCACACAGCTCCAGAGCGGCAATGATTTAGGGAGCAGGTTTGGAAAATGGGTGGAGTGTTTTGCCATTTCTGGGAGCAGCACATCAGATTAGATGGGGGATGTTTCTGCAGTCACAGAATCATAGAATCATTTAGGTTGGAAAAGACCTTAAAGATCATTGAGTCCAACTGAAAACAGTCCGGCCTTTCTTCAATGCTGGCTCCCTGGCAAATCAGCCCAAAGTCCAGAACGTTTTGACAGCAAAGCACAGCTCTGAGTTTTGTTTCTCCTAGCATCTGCCCACCAAAAACAGTTGTTTGACCTCACAGAGAGCGCAGACCTGGGGAGCAGCAAGAAGTCAGACCGGCTATTAAAGAGAGGTGACAAATGCTGCGTGTGTTGTTAGTGCCACTATTAATGCCGAGGGCTAATAGAGTTCATAGTGGTGAGAGGCAAGGATGAGGGTCAGGACATGGGACATCTGCTTGCAAATGGATCGGTTGATCCCATGTTGCAGGTCACCTTCTGGATTTCATCCTAAACCTTGCAGAGACATGCCAGGTGCTGTACACAGCATTTAGCAGGCTGTATGAGACCCTCAGCAGAACCAGGAGGGCAACTCTGCAGCATGTGTAGGACCTGCCACCCAGGGAAGCCAATGTACTGTATGGTCCCTTTTGATTTTTTTAGAAAACCCTCAAGAACCACACCAAAAAATGCCCCTCCTCACCCCACAAGGCAGAAGGCAGGAGCCATTCAGCTGCTGGCATTTCTTCCAAATTGCAATATACAGAAGACAGGAACATCTTACAAATGCTAGGTAACAAAAAAAAAAAAAGAAGATTACCTCTTAAGAGAGAAAAGAAGGGTCCTGGTAGATGGGCCCATGGGATGCAGCAAGGTTAGCCGGTCCCCCATAAAACACCATAAGGTCCTATCCTGAGCCCACACGCCCACCGCCTTGTCCAAGAGCAGCCCTCAGCATGGGGTCTTGCATCTGTGGAGCTCCTGCAAGTTCCCAGTCCCCACTGGACCTCTTGATTTAATTAACCTGAAGGACTTTGGAGGTTAGACCATCACTGTGCACTGGTTGGAGGTGCCACGCAGGGACCTGTTTGTGCTCCTAGCACTGCAGCAGCAGCCAGGGCCATGGTCCATCCCAAGGGTGAAGGCTGAAGAGAAGTGGTGGGTGCCAGCAGCAAGCTGGCACGAGTTGGGGCAGCTCAGAGGCTCTTTATGCTGAACTGAGTTGAACTCAGGTCTGGGAAAACCCCAGCTACTGCGAGTCCCAACGCGCTGCGTCCTGGCAATTCCCCTTTTATGTTCCATGAATAAGAATTCTGTAGCTAAAAATCAAAGATTCAGGAAGCCTGTTGTCTATTAAACTTCATACCCTGAACTTTATAGGTATGTGTCACTCCAGGAGAGAGAGACCTGTGTTTAAAATACAAGTAAAACATAGTTTCTCGATGTAGAAATAGCTCTTGCTTTACATTTCTGCATGAGGTCCTGGCATGAGTTAGTGCTTCTAAGCCCTGCTGTAACAACATATAAGGGAAAACTCTACCCAGACAGCAAGAAATATGTGTTTATAGGGCTAAATGTAAAGTCATCCATCTAAAAAACCCCATATAGGTCCTATTTGCGGGTGGCAGGCTATTTGAGGGAAAGTGATTTTTGGTAATCGGCAAACCATGAGCTCCCAGAGCCCCAGCAGCATCTGAAGGCACAAGTGTTTGCTATATAAAAAGCAGGGGGTGGGGTCACGTGGGAGCAATAAGCTCCTTATATTGATGTCAAAGCAAGGAAGGAGGCTTGGAGAGGGGCCCAAGGGTGCCATGCATGCACGATGGAGGGAGGCACTGCAGGAGACCTGGGTCTCCACATCAGAAAGAGCAAAGATGAAACCAGAGTTGAGCACAGCCTAAAATGGTACCTACCACTGGTTGGGCAGGATGAGGCTCATCAGCCTCATTACTAACCTGACAAAACTCATCGGCCGAGACTCACCTGCTGTCAACACAGGCTGAAACACCAGGCACCACCTACCCCCAGCCTAAATCACTTCCTCAGCACTGGGGCTGATAAAGACCAGGCTGGATGGTTTCCTAAAGGATGTCACTCACTTCAGCAAGACTTAATTTTGGGATGTGGGATGGAGAAGGTGACAACAGCTGCCCCTTCTGGCATGGAAATGCCCCTGCTTGTGGGTATTTCCCCCTCCTGAAGTCAAAGGAGGATGATTGCAAGGGACTCGCTTTTCCACCACAATGGGAATAGGAAATCAAGCTCCTGCTTATTCTGTCAAGAATATCCTGCAGGGCTGCAGGTCTCCCAGCAGGTCAACCAGGTAGGATGCTGCAGGTACAGCTCCACATCACAGGCAGCATGTCATTTCCTTGCAACCAGCTTTTGAAACAGCTTAACAAGCATCTGGCATCCCTAAGAGAGTTAAGACTAAGTCAATGTTTCCGTCATCAACCTCACTTTTGAGGGGCTCGTAACTCTCAGTGTTTGTGCTCTCATGAGGCCAAAACTTGGCACAGATGCACATGGCCCAGATGCAGTTTCATTTGGTAATAAATAGCTTAAATCTCATAAGCTTTTCTTTTTTTTTTGGCTTAAACATGTAAAATGGGGGGAAAAAAAGTGTGGGATATTTTTTCTTACCTTCTGATAATTTTGGAAAAGCAGCTTACACTGAATAATGGCAGGTTTTTTTCAGATACACACAGTCCACAATGCTATTTCTCAAATATCTTGCTGCTTTAATATCCGCTCTTTAACAGGATCAATGTCCTTCGCCCAGTGCAATATCAGCACTGCAGCCCAAGATTTCCGGGGCTGATTTGCAATCCTGGATTATTCGATCTTTGGCACATTAAGCCTGATGATCAGAAAGAGCTAAAACACAGCAAATTTCCCCAAGCCCTTTAATCAATGTCGGTAACGTTTTGAGGATGGATTGTGGTTTTAATTGCGCCCCTGTGACATCCCACTTCTCTAGAGTTCAGGCATTTATTGCAACCCAGCGCTATGTAACTGGCCACAGGGTGAGCATTGGTTTTTGTCAGATATCTGCCAGGATTTAGCACTTTCAGATTTACCCCAAACACAGTTTGCTCTACCGAGGCCAGCTACTACTCCAGCCAAAAGCCAAGGAGACGCCCCAAGCCCCCAGCCCGAGGGTTTGGCTGCCCTTCAAAAGTCCACCTCAGCTGGAGCAGAGAGAAATAGCAGGGATTTTGCTCATATGGTCAGCTCCAGACATCAGAGGGTTGCCAGCGGGATGCTGGGATACTGTCCAGCTGATGCTGTTTTCCAAATGCTTTGTTATCTTCAGGGGTGGGATGTTTTGCAGGAGGCAGTGAGGTGCTGCCGGATATGTGAACCTTGCACTGGTATGGGAAGTTGGGCTGATGTTGGGTCAGGGTTGTGCAACATGCCCCAAGGAGGACTAGGCAGATGTAACTTTAGGCCGATGTCCTTTCCTGGCGGTGGGGATCCACCCGTTGTCCCCTCTGAGCCACGTACCCATTTGCTGGGAGGGAAGATTGAAGGTAACACTACAGGGTCTGAGATTTTCCTGCAAAACAGCCTCCCACCAAGTTCTTCACCTCGACGCTGGGCTTGCAACCCAGCTGCACGCACAGATCCTCCCCACGCACTTTTTCCATGTCTCAGTCCCCCCAAATACCAGCAGACCCAGCAAAGAATTACTTGCAAGAGAGATACAGGGAATCTGCTGGCAGGAAGCAAGGTGGGCAGCTCGTGCTGCAGAGCCCACCCCTTGTCCCAGGAGGTCCCAGCCTGCCACCAGCCCTGTGTACGTGTAGTCTCCAGGAGGAATGGAACAGCCCACATATAGTGTCGATTTGCACAGGATTGAGGTGACTCACTGAATGAGGGGTTGGTGAATCGGAAGAAAAAAACCCAAATATACAGGTACACTTTCACAGATTCACAGACCCACAGAATCCCAGGTTGGAAGGGACCTCAGGGATCATCTAGTCCAACCTTTCCAGGAAGAGCCCAGTGTAGATAAGATGGCCCAGCACCCTGTCCCAGCTTTGGGCCATCTGTCCTTGACAAACACAAGCCACATTATAAAGCACGTAGGAGATGTCACAGCAAGAAGTCACTCATGTGAAACTCCTCTGACATGGCATTGTACCCAAGGAAGAAGCATCCTCCTGCTGCAATGAGGCCACTGCAGGAATTTTTTGGTGGATAAATTACAACGCTGCATCCAAAGCTACCTCCAACCACAGCAAGGACTTCCCACCTCTTTTTCACATAAGACATAATCCAGCCCCCACAACCGGGTCTCTAGAGAAAACACCAGGCATGGTCCGCGGTTGGGAAGCATTTGCTTAACATCAGGCTGGTGCCAGTTGTGTCTGTTGCAAACCCACACACACTGGCTTCAGTCTGTCTGCGGGAAAGACGGCAGTGGTGGGTCTGCGCTGCCTGTGCTTGCTGTCAATAAATGGCTTTTTTTTTTCCTTTAGTTTTAAAGACAATAGGGTGCCAGTAATTAAACTAGTTTAAAGCAGCAAAACCAGCTACCTCAAACAGAAAAGCTGTTGCAGAGCCAAAAGATTAATCCGTGTGAATATTAAAGACCCAGAAACTACAAACAAATCCAGAATGAACCAAACTGGGTGATAAGGGAGGACAGTATGCAACCCCTAGTTTCATGTCTTTTCCAGCTGCCATGGGAGGAATGAGAGGCTTGAGCAGATGAGGACGATGCAGGGGAGGACGATAGGGACCCCAGCAGCAAAGCCTGATCTCTCTTTCAAGCAAAACACAACCTCCAGCAGTCTGCTCTCATTAGATTAGTTCAGGCAGAGCTAAATTGAGCTTTGCGGGGTGGGAAACTGGGCTGGGTCTGGAATCCTTATATGACATCAGCCCCTTGGTTGGACGTGATGGGCACCTCGTGGGATGGAGAGCTTCAGGGTCCAGGGGGAGGTGATGGGCATTGTGCTGCTGCTGAAACTGCTTCTCAGCAGGGGACAAGCCAAACCAGGTGGCCTTAAGACACCCAAAGGAAGCGTTACCAAGGCTGTGGCAGTTGAGTTTGTCTCCCTTCACCGTTTTCTTTCAAAGGATTGCCTCCTCCCATCATGCGCAGAAGCAAACCGCCCGGCTGGGACCTGAGCTGACCTCCCGTTATGATTTTTACCATTCCTGACAGTGGTTTTGCCAAGCCCACTCAGACAGAAACATTTCTCCTCTCTCACGTGGACTTTGTTTTTATTACATCTACCTTGGAAATCTACACACTGCCATTCAGCATCGCCAGCAAGCACAGCGGGTACACAGCAGGCAGGGAGGCTACGCAGCCCTCAGCCCCACTGGACCAGAAAACCCCCTTGAAGAAGCCCATCAGCAGCACCAGGCTGCCACTGTTATCTTCCTTTCCAAAGCCAGCCTTGCTGTTGAGAAACACAACTGGCATTCAGAGGGGATTCAGTTCCTGGGGCTGTGGGTGCCACTTTTAACAGAGACAACAAAACAAAGAAGAAGTTTTTGGTTACAAGTTGCACAATAACCCATAAATTATTGTTATAGGGCTGGTTAAGTGCCCCCATAAATACAAATAGTGACTGGAGTCAGGTGAGCTGTCAGCTGTGGGGAAAGGAAAGGGGGATGCTGTGGCAGGGAAAGCATGTATCCCGAGGGCTTTCTGCACACCAGGCTTTTTAACTTAGCTAGTGCATCCACCCACATGTTTTCAGGATCAGTCACTGCCCGCCACATATGAGATGAGTTTTCTCTCATGTGGATGGGTTATTTCATGTTTGCAGTGTGCCAGGTATGGGCTTTTACTGGTTTTAATGGGTGTGAGGTGCAGCTGCTCCTCCAACTCCTGCTCTTGGACCTCTGGAGGCTGTGGGAAACTTTCAGACACCAGAAATTGGTCTAGGGAAAATTACTGAACCCAGTTAGACCAGCGATCCATGCCAGCAGAAGAGCCGAGGAATTTGCCAGTTAATTAGCACAATACTATTAGGAGAAGGTTGGTGGCATTGGGGAGGAGACTGCAGCCTTTTATGAGCTCTTCCCACAAGAATCTAACCCCCTGGTTAAACTGATGCTTTGATTCTGCTTTTCCCAGATGAAATTCATCTCCCTGCATGGGCAACTTTCACATCAGATGAAGCCTTTAAAAGACCAGATCTTCAAAAAATGTGGTGATGTACCTAAAGGACATCCAGAAGTGGCCAAGCAGATGCAGCCACACAGCAGACCATAGCCCGATGGGACTGACAGTTCCCACCTCATTGGGGGCCTAAAAAAGCAGTTCATCAGTCTCAGACTGGCTTAATCTTTCCTCCTCCCCTAGAAACTAATCTTTCAAAATGCTTGTCCATCCATTGAGGCCACCCCCAGGACAGGAGGCTGGCAGATGGACAACGCACTGTTTCCCAACTGCTGATTAAACTGGGATGATGATATTTGGCAAAGCACCAAATTAATTAACACAAGCCACACAATCTACAAATCCCATTTGGCTTTAAAAAAAAAAAATATCTAAGAATTTTCCAAATTCATTTTCACATACCTCACTGGCCTGACATTTTCCCTTGAATCTGCGGTTCCTGAAGTTGCACCTGCCTTTCACAGGGGGCTTGTGCCATTTTTAGACACGATTTTGAACATGTGGCAGAAGGAACTCAGACCCTTTATAGTTCTTGGCCTTTCAGAGAGGATGGGCTAATCTTTGGCTGATATTTAGCAGAGGCTTGCAGTGCTGCACACGACCTCCTCCTTGATATTGTTATGACCTTTCAGCTTCATTTGTGAGACCATCTGAAATTTGTTTGATTTTGGTTCCTCTGCAGGGCCTTCAAGCAGACTTTTAGAGCCATGGTGAATCACAGCACACCAAAATTAGCTTTTTCTGTACATAAATGGCATGGAGGGACACTTACCCAGTGCAGTGAGAAGCAGGCTGGTTAATGCATCCTGCTTTACAGAGGAGGAGACGGGAGCTGGGCAGAGGACAAAGCTGTCCTGGGCAGCAGGAGCAATGGATGGTGGACCCTGGACCAGACACCAGACCCTCTCCTTCGAGCATCTCCCACGAAGACCTCTTCATGGGAGAACTTGTACAACTGCAGGTCGCTGCCACGCTGCTCCTTTCCCACTGCCTCTTGGCGGTTTCAGGGGCTGAAGCCACACTTTTCCCCACAACCAGCCAAGGCCTCCTACATCACCCCATGCTTTCAGGGCTTTTACAGATACCATCCCACCCAGGGCTCCCATGCTGATTAGTGTTACCATTGCAAGTAAGATGAACCAAAGAAGAACAACAGGGCTGAGTTTCTACCAGTAGCAGCCTAGATACCCCTTTTTTGCCTTACATGAACCGTTTTTCCTAGCAGCAGGCAGTTTTCCACCCTGCAAGCCATAGGCACGCATCACTAAGAGCAGAAAGGCTCATCCCAGAGGGCACTGGGTCAGTCCCAGGGGGGTGGGCAGCAGGTTTACAGACCACAAGACAGCTCAGCTTTGTCTATGTATGTCAATCCTGAATCTTAGGGAGTGGAGACCTTTCCTTTCCAAAGGATGACAGCACCTTTTACAAAGTCATTGCCCTAGATGTTCAGGAGGCATTTAGGAAATAGCAATTCAATCTTTTAGCTGGCACCATGCCGGCCCAGAGCTTCCTCCTGGCTCCAGAGAGATGTCTTCATCTGCTCCAGATTGAGGAGGGACCACGCTTTTCCCTGCCAAACAGCTGGGATGGTGGGCTCATACTCCAATTTTACTTTTTCCTGCAAGAGCCTTACGCTGGGCAGCCCTCACCTGTACCTCACCTGCCTCCCCTGCTGCACCAAGGGGAAAGTGCAGCTCATGGGGAGAGGGGAACGGGCTATAAACCTGGTTGATGGTCCCAGCCTGGGCACATACTCACACCTTTTGCCTTTGGCACTTGCAGAGCAGGAACTGGCCAGTGCTGGGTCCCAGGCAGACCCCAAAGTGCTGAGGCACAGGCAGAGATTTCGACTTCTTTCCCCCGGCCTTAAAACCCTGTGGGATGGGAGGAAAACAGCCTCGATCCAGTCCAATTTGTGACCCAGCTGCACAGAAGTCCTCAAACTGCTGCCTGCACTTCCCACCAGAGCAAGGACTGCCACTGAGCACCAGGAATGGGGGGTGACCACGTCCACTTTGGGCACCCAGATGGATTTTTAACAGGTGAACATCCCCAAGGCCAGATGGGGACCAAAGGGAGCCCAGTTGCTGCAGGTAACACACCTGCAAGCAGAGACCTCAAGGGGCGATGGGTGCATCAGGAGGGACCCCACGGATGAGGGTCTCGAGCTGACAGGGCCTGTGCATCTCAGTGAAACACAGGAGACCAGGGTGGGGTGGGGGGGTGGGGGGTGGCTATGGGGCTGGAGATGCACCCATCTGCATGGGGCCAGCAGCATCTCAAAATTTCCCACAGGTCCAGGGCAAATACCACACTCCTCCCCACAGCACAGGAGACACTACCAAGAACCCATATCGTTGAAAAGTGGAAAAAAATACACATTTTTTACTTCCATTTGTGGCTTCTAGGCCCCAAGGATTTTTACTAATTACTAAATTTAATTTATTTTTCTCTCTTCTTGGGGCTAAATCTTTGCGTCGCCGGACCTGTATTGTTTCTGTTACAGCCTGCTGATGTCCAGAGAAACTTCAAATTAGATATCAGTCACACATTAAGGTCAGGCAGCTCAACTCCATTAACAGGCAGTGAGACTTAGCCTCCCTGTAATGAATGCTGCCCACGCCTCCTAACGATACCGGCAGAGGAACCGGGCAGCACCAGCACAAAGTGATTGGCACCCCGCTGACACCGGGGACAACAAAATTGATTTTAAAAGTCCATTCATCTTCTACACATCATGGCTTAACTTTTTCTTGACCTGTGACAAGTCTGCATGAGCTTCACTTGAAAGAAAGAGCCAAGAAGAGGGAAAAAAAGAAAAAGAATTCCTAAAAAATATCCTGAAAGCAAGAAAGAGATGTCTGCAGGGTTGTTCTGTGTGTTTCCAGCCCTCACCTCCAGCCATGAATTTCTACCCCTCAACTTTACAAGCAAGATTAAAGGTTTTTCGCCCCGCTGTCTGCCACAAAGACTGTATGGAGGATTTAAAGATGTTAAAATATCCTCCCTGTTGCTGGCCTCATGGCCACTGGATCTGGATAAGCTCACCCCAGTCTGCTGGGTCTCTCCCTCCTGATTTTCACAGCCCAACAGCCACCAACACTGGCTCCCCCCTCCCCGGGTCTCTGTGCCCAGGTGGGAAGCAGCTTTGAGAATCTGGTGGTCATCACAGCAGGGGAGTGAGCAATGCAGGTGCCCACCCCATCCTGGCACGGCCCCACGGCTGCTGGCCCACTTCAACTGCAGCCTCCCTGCTTCTACAACGAAATGGTATAGCTACCGTCACTCATGGGCAAAGGATGACTTATCTCTAAAAAACATCAGAAAACACTTTTCCTACTCTTTAGCATAACTAACCCAAATCTGAGGGTGCAGCCAGCTCATGTTTGTACCAGACCGGTACAAGATGCAACTTCTTATAAAGCCTTGATTTATCAAGGTCCCGTTTGGGATCTAGGTGAGGCTGTTCTCCACCACATAACACAACAACATGGAGAAGGAGCTGACTCGAGCTGAAGTCAGGAGTTGCTGTGCTGCAGCAAGAAGACGATTTTAGTTGTGTGTGACTACCCAAGGTCTAACCAGCTGCGTGCCCAACACCACCGTTTCAGAGACATTTTGGAAGTGTAATTGGGCTGAGGGAGAAGAGGAGGTCGGGAAGGGGGTAAAATAGGACTTTAAGGCACTACCACAGAATAAATAGTCTGGGTTTTAGGCTGCAAGCTGTCACGTCATTATTGCTGAGGCATTTGGGACTTTTATGATAGCTCTTTACTCTGTAAAATTCATCCTTCCTAAAGGAAAACATTCATTCCACTCGAGTACAAATAAGAGTTAAATACAGGCAGATCAGTTTAATAGTGTAGTTATGCCTATTAAAGCGACTGTAAAACTAATATCAAGGCATTTCACATTAATTCCCTCTCAGTGACTCCAGATCTGATTTACTTCAGCAAATCCCCTGCTATTGAGAAATGACCACAAGCCTCCATGGCCCTGTATCAGCTGGCATTGCAAAAGTTGCTGTTGGACTCAAAAAGTCAAGATCTATCAGCTACATAGGGAAAGCAAACCTATTGATCAGAGCAGCTAGATAAGAAAGTCCTATGGTTAGTGTCAGCAGCCAGGTTTTCTCCCAGATCATTATTTTTAAGCAGATTTCTTAGAGGAGATGGGGCTCAAGTCCTTCTTCCCACTACTGCAGTGGGTGACCTTGGAAAAATTACTCCCCCTGGATTAAAACAAAATAATGTTAAAACCATTCTTTAAAAAAATATAAAAAAATGTGACACTAAGAAAGAATTGAGGTTTTTATTTTTCATCCAAAAGTGTCAGCTTTGTCAGCTTTCTGTTTAATTTCTAAACCTATTTCCGGAAGAAAGCAGACATTTGACCAAATTTTTATGTCTAAATACAATTCTTCAGACATCTCCTGTGACACATTTCCTTAATAGTGACCACAGAAAAGAGGATGAAAACCAGAAATCCACTTTTCCCCCATCCATACTTATATTTTCCCAGGAATATTGTCTACAAAGGAGTAGAATCATCCTCATTTTCCTTGTTCCCTGAATTTTATACCCAGTGGCCTGTGAGATGGGCGCTGGTGCATTGTACAGATGGTGAAGGTGGGAGCCCAAAAGCACTTACTCAACCTTAGGGAAGGCCAGAGGGTCTGAGCAGGGATCTGTGGAGCTGGGGGTCAGCATGTTGTGCCCACTGCCCACCTCGGCCCACATGTGCATTTGGGCAAACAATGTGTGTCCAGCACTTTTGGGAGAGCTGGTTTCTGCTCCAGGTGTTGGACACACCCCAGCTGCTTGGCCTTGGACCTTGGATCCTTTGGGATCTTCCCCACGCAGATGTGGCTGTGGAAGTGGATCTCCCTGCCCATGGAAAGTCCCTTTCTTTGGAGGGGACAAACTCAGTGCAGAATGGACAGAAAGTGTCCAACACTGACTTTTATGGCAAGGGAGAGCACCCCTGCACCCCTGCCTTTGCCATCTGACTGCACATCCAGCCCTTGGAGCAGGTGTGCCCCCAGGGACTGTTGACCAGACAGCAGGCACCTCCAAGGTGCTGTCATCTCCATCCTTGACTGTATCCCAGATTGGCTGGGCAAGATCCTGGGACACTCAGCTACAGTGAAGGTAGCCCTGCCCTGAGCGGGAGGCTTGGCTGGAGATCTCCAGAGGTGCCTTTCCAGCTGAATTATCCTGCAACTCTATCAGCCAGTGGAAGATGCTCTTAAAAAAACCCAGCATCTTCTGGGGCAGCTGGGTATGCCCCTCCATATTACAGCTCCGAAAGCATCAACAGCATGGAAAAGTCTCCTCTACCCTTGAAAGGGCAGTGCTTGTAAATGCACATACATGGAGAGTAGTGCGGTGCGTGCACTGCTGTGTCACAGGGAGCACAGACTTCACACAAAGGCTGAAATTAAGATAATCCTAGATGTGTGTTTTCCATTTATGTTGTTAGTTCAGAGCATAACTGAACCTTTAGAGAAAGCAGAAAAAGATTACAAGATTTTTCACAGCGCTAGCCACTGGATCCAGAAGACTTCTGCCTGAGCTGAAATAATACAGCATGAGTAACACTAACCCATGTAACGTCCATTGGTCAGTGATTCTGGCAGACATCAAGTAGACAAGAGAAAAGCAGCAATTATAAAGGTGTATTTCAGATTCAACCGAGCTCTGGGGATGGTGAGGGCAGAAAAAGACAACCACCGCAAAACCCCATATTTGTTCAAGCCACAAAATGTGTTGACTCCTCAGAGCTTCCAGTTACAAACAAAAGGGAATTAAAGCTGAGATCTGAACTTCTCAGTGATGTTAATTAAAGCCTGGTGCCTCTAGAACACCAGGCAAGCTGCACACTGCTTTTCTAAAATTTCCCCCATGTTTTTGAGAGCCATAGACTACAAAGCATCTAATCCTGCTCCTCCATTCAGAAGCAGCATTTTGACCCAGCAAATCAGACCGAGCCCCGTTAGGAGGCACTGGCTGGTTCAGAAGTTGTCCAAGATTTGACAGATCTACACAAGTCTAGCCCCAGAGAGGTGCCTGCAGGCAGTTCCCAAGCCCTGAATACCCTCACACAGAATGCTGGATGGGTGTATCTTTTATTTCTGAGATTTTACAGTGGGATCATCCTCATTTCTTAGAGAAACAACAAAAGCTGTATGGATGTCAAACTTCCCCCTGGGACCCCTGGGTTCAGGTCATTTATTCTTCTGCTGTAATGGGGTATAAGGATTTCTGCTCTCTGTTTCGGTGTAGCAGCAGAGCAGTGTGAAATCCTACTCGCATTATCCTGCTTGTAGTTTTAAATGCAGGGGTGCCCTGTTATTACAGGTACAGCTTCGGCAGAGTTACCACACTCCTGAATGCCCCATTTTCTCAATGACAAGTGGTGGCTCGTTCAGTCAAAGTGCCCAGCCCTTCAGAGCAGCTCAGCTTGCCTGAGAAAGGTCTCCTTTTCTCTTAATGTTGTGGAAACCGGTCAATGGCCATCCCCCAACCCCAGCCCAGCTTGGATGTGGTGGAGACCCACAGTTCACCTAACCATTACCAAGCTGCACTGACAAGCGTGCCCACCCTATGATGTGGGACCTCTCTGTGTGTTGCTGCTTTTCCTTCACTTCCAGGTCCATCACCACCGCCCTGAGAGCCTCCCAGGCTTCCCACTGTTGTCCTTCCTCCTCTACTGTCACCCAGCACTTCCACACCAGAGCTCAGCTAAAACCTCTCCCACAGATGCAAATTTTCCAGGAATTTTAAGCTCTGCTCACTGGAGAGAGCAGGACACAAGAGGTGAAAGCCACCTTTCTCACCACAGAAGGTGGTATGCACACAGGCACACAGACAAAGCAACTCCTGCAGCTTAAGGACTGCACCACAGCCAACCCCAAAACCCCAGCAGATGTGGGGAGCAAACTCCTTATGGCAGGCATTAATAGGAACAAAGCACTTTTTCATTGGCTTTTTGGTGTCTGAACCTTGGCAAACACTTTGCATTTTCATGTTACTGTTGTGTTCTGAGCTTTTATCCCTTTTTTCTTTCTTTTTTTTTTTTTTTTTTATCACAAAGTCTCATTATATTTGTTGGCTTTCTCAAAGCTTCAGCTCCCTGGCGTGATGCAGAAGTGTGTGCGTCACAGCATCACTAGAAGCAGACTTGTTCTTTACACTGGAAAAAAAGAAAAGCAAGCAGGAGCTGGGTCTATTCATGGGCTGGAGAGGAGTGTTTTGGCTCAGGGGGCAGAGTGCCAACACTGCACACCCACTTGCTCCATTAAACTTACCTCCAACAGGCTGCTTTCAAAGAGGACTCCCCAAAGTCCTCTGAAGAGGTGGCAGCTCCAAGTGGGATTAGTTGTTGGGTGCCCTAGTACCTCCCTCCTCCCCTGTACCACCCACCTGTCCAGCCCTGGCTCACAGGAGGGTCCCAGCACCTCTCTGATGCCCCTTTGCTCTCGTGGTGGCCTGGATGTCACCACCCTCCAGGGGATGCTGCCAGTGAGTTGGGTTTCTGCAAAGCATGTCTATCCCCGTTCCCCATTTGAATTGCAGGCCATTGGGAAGGGGCCCTTGCTGCCTTCCCATTCCCAGCTGCGCTGGTGCACTGGAAACAGGAGGTGGGAGAGAGAAGAGGCACCAGTGCTCCCTGTTCAACACAATGAAAGAGCAGCAACGCTTTTGCAGAGGTATTTTCTACAAAGTATCCATCAAAACCACCTCCCCAAAAAAGGCAATATTTTTCAGAGGGGAAGCTGGATGAGGGATGTGCACCTAGTGCCCATTCAACACCACACCATGATGCCCCTTCCCCCTGGCCAAATGACCGATGTGACCATGTTTTAAAGCTTGTACTCCGTTATGAGAGAGACTTCCCTATCACTGCATTCCCAACCGTGGTTATTACAGCATCAGTCACAGCCATCTCGCCATCTCCTGACGCAGCAGACAGCACTTGTTCGTCAACCCATACAGAGCTCCCAAAGAGGTCCAACATCTCCTGGACTCACCATCCCATGGACAGCAGTGCCTTACCCCCCCTCCATCAACACACACCAGACCAGCGTGCTTGAGCCTCTGAAGTGTTTCCAGCAGATTTGAGCCCTGAAGCCAGCACCAGCCCTCAGGAAGACTTTGGTGCCTGGGGAATGGATGCAAGGAAGGAACTCAGGAAAACCCATCACATCCACAGGGGAAAACATGGCAGGTATTTGCTGAAGAGCAGCAAATGTTGTGTCCCTGCAGAGAGCCAGAGGATGGGTCTAAGCCTGGGTCTGCCAGCATCAAGGTCAGCCCAGGCTGAAAGGATTTCCTCTCATTGCTTAAGTTTCTAATAGAAGAAGGTCCGATGAGAGATGCTGGGTTGCAAATAAGGAATCCTAGGACAAGGACAGTAGTTCAGCACAACTGGTCCCACACAGTCTGGATGAATGCACAAGCCAATGTAACATACCCTCAAAGCTGCTATGAACTTCCTAGATGTTGTTGAGGTCTGGCTCCTGATTATGTTAATGGGGCTCAAAATTGCTTGTTACAGGAAGAAGTCACACTGGACACCTAAAAAACCTACTCCAGCTTCCCTAACAGCACAGCAGGTCCTTTCAGGAGGAACTGTTTTCTGTCCAAGGGATGGGGGATTTACCTTGCCTCCCTTCCCCTTGGTCCATGTCCTATTTTTCTAAGCTTGTAACTGCCTCCTGGTAATATTTTCATTCCCCAGGACACCCCTGCACCCTACAGAAGAAGAACCTGGGTGTCATCACATGCCATCTAGATCTCGCAATACAGGACTCTCCTTGCAGGTGACCCAGGGCAAGATGATATGTCCTTATCACCAGAGAACTTCTATGGTCTTCTTTGGCAAAACACCCAGGATTTCCACCAGCAAGTTTATAATCACATGTGCCAGACAGAGTTTCCTACTCAAAATCAAACTAGGCCATGGGGAATGTGTTATTTGTCCCTGCAGGCTGAAGTAGCTCAGCTAGATGAGCCCACTGAGGAGTAAAGCAGTGGTTGCACGTCCCGTTTGATACCTCAGCTTTCATTTTCATTTTGGAAACCACCTCTGATCCTCACAAACCTGGAAAGCCACCCTCATTGCCAGTAGAGGTGAGAAGGAAGGCGAGGCAGGGGCTGACATGACCTCCCTCGTTTTGTGAGGGGCCAACTACATTTTGCCACCTCCTGCACCAGGACCAGAGCCTTTGCTTCTCCAAGACTCATCTCAGGCATTAAAGCACCTTCTGTCGATTAAATAAAACAGATTCCTGCACACACTAAAGTCACAACGTGGTTTCACAGCGGAAGAACAAGGAGGACTGGGGCAGTCTATTCCTGACCATTGCATGCTTTCCAAGTGAGTACAAAACACCGAATACACCTCTTGGATACGAAAAAAAAATTATGTCTAGGTGAAATGTCTCTGTACGAAAAACCCGACTGAAACAATATGATGAATTGGTTTTATTCCCTGTATCCAGCTGATGCTGTTTCATTTTCCACCGTAAGACAGCATTTAACTTCTGAGGTTGTGGCATATTTCATCTTATTTCAAGTGAGCCAATTTAAAGCCTTCCCCTGCCCCCCTGCCCCTCTCATTTCACTGAAAAACTCAAAGACAATATAAGACTAGGAAAATAAATTTTCAGCCAGTGAACTGGAAAATAATCATCGCTGTCATCAAAAACAGATATCTCTGTTTTTACATAGCTCTAGTCCCCAGCAACTCGGTTCAATAGAAGTCCCATCAGCTGAGCTGCTGGTCCACCCCCCGTTGCTCACCCGTGCATCCCGCTGCTGCCACTGGGATACAACATCCCCTGTTCTGGGCCCCAGTTCCCATGCAATATTCCTCCACATCACAAGTGAGTTGCCATTTTTTTCAGCTCACAGCTTCAAAGAGTGACCTTGGAGACAAGAGTCTGGCTGCCACCCGTTAATTTAACACAGGAAGGAGCCAGGCAGCGAGCCGAGCAGGGGATTAAAGATGGACGATGGTTTCCACTGCTGCTTTAGTAAGAGCAAGAAGGTATTTCAGTCCCTAGGCTGTGGGTCACCCTTCAGCCCTGGCAGATGGGAGGTTCTACCTCCCCACATCCCTGCAACCTCTGGCTGCCTCCTGCCCACCCAGATTCACCCGTGCCATCATTTCTCACCCATGCCAGATTCACACACCGGTAATCAAAATGCCAGATGGTGTAAGTCACTCTGCAGCCCCCGGCCAGGTGTGCTGCTTACCTCCAGACTCTCCCAGAGCTGCACTTGACATACGATACAACTCTTATCTCAAGTTCATGTAGAAGTTTCCCACTGGGGCTGATGAGGGCTGAGCAAAACCAGCTCAGTAAGTGCTTTTGGTACATGACAGATAAAATTTTCTCCATTCAGCCTGATGGAGAGATGCCTGCAGCCCATTGACCTCGAAGGAGGCCCTGCCCAGAGGGGGGAGTTCGTGGCTGCTGACAGGCTTTGCAAGTAGCCAGCATGGGAGGAGATCCTTTTTTATAAGGTTGCATGCAGCCGGATATTCACTATCAAAAAAAAAAGCCTTGTAACCTCAAGTCCACTCATGTCAAGCTAACTTTGCACAGAAAGCTTCCTTATTCCTTATCTCAGCCCCTGAAGGAGGTTTGTGGGATATCACGAATAATGGATGGACAAGGTAAGGCTTCTTCCAAAACACCGGTTGCTCCTAACATCCATAAAGCCCCATCGTGATGGGCCTGAACAGACCAGCGCCTGAGCATGTTATACCTCATCCATTTTCTGTCCAACCCTGCTCTCTTCCAGATGTTTAGAGAAAACATTGTGGTTTTTCCCCTCTGTTCTCACACCTTAGATGCCCACTCCAAACCCTACCAACACCCTCGCCTCCCACCAAGTAGAGCAGAGACCAAAGATGCTCAATTTTGGCCAAGCAAAGCTTAACCCACTCCCGATCCCTTCCAGCTCCTAGTGTTGAGGGAACATCTTAGTTTCAATTAGCCATTCATGCAGTAAAAACCTCCCCGAGGAGGATGCGAGCTGTCAGGATCCGACCCTCCAGGGCTTACCACTGTGTTACTGCAAAACCAGGCATGCCGGCAACAAGATGTTTATAGACCAATGATTCATAATACTGCAGAGTTTGCAGGAAATGTAACACCATTCATGATTAAGAAATGCTCTTGTTTTCAGCTAAATATATAAAATAATCACTCATCCCCTGAGCAGCAGATGCAAATTATACATAGTATTAGCCTCATATGCCAACCGCTATAATTCTGGTGCAGTATGAAGCTGTTTCCCAAGGCTCTACAAGTCCCTTAATCTGCCTTTTGACGTCAAATGACAAATTTATTGCCTGGGATCATTAATGGGATGACTAATGAAAGCTGATAAGTGAATTTATAAATGAAATTGAAGATATTAATATTAAAGGCCAGGCTACAAGAAAGAGAAATGTGGATTTAGCAAACCACAACAACAAGTGTGGTAATCTGCTTGAGATTTACAGCTCCTTTCCTGCTGGGCAAATTAGAGACATGGTATATTCCACCTGGAGGATGTGGAAACTGCCAGGCTTGACAGACACCTCTCCTGAAGCATTAGCACCCCCGTTGCCTTTGGATGCTGCCTGAGATTTAAAAAAAGCTCCTGCTCAAATCTGACAACAAATGCCACACCAGGGCTGAAAATAAGCTGATAGTCTTGCAAAGGTAACTGCATCACCAAACCCTCACGCATAGAAGATACCTTTAGACTGTGGTCAGTTTGCTGCCAATTACTTTGTTTATAAAAGAAGAAGAAAAAACACCTCAAACTAGACTCTCTTCTTACTCATCCCAGTATAAATACCAAGTGACTCTTTTAAAAATTGAGGACTTATTTTGCATTTATTCGCAGGTAAACAAGTTCAGACCTTTCTAGCTTGTTGTCTGATCCCACAATCTGGCAGCTTCACCATGAACCCACAGCTTCTGATTCCAGCTGCCTCTCACTGAGGTTTAGGGCTCCCAGGAGACTTTATTTAAGTCTCAGCTCCCACCAGCTGATGATGATCAGCCCTGAACGGACCAGACAAACATTCTCTGCTGCCCCAGGGAGTACAGGCGAACGAGATCCTACCAATGCTGCAGGGCTGTGTAAGAACAGGCACCTTCTCTCTATCAAAAAGCAAAGAAACAGGAGAAAGCTTTCCTTTTTCTGCAGGTGCCCATTTTTCAAGCACATGTATCATGGAAACAGGTTGGTTGGGCAAGTACTCATGAGCGGTGCCTCCTCACGCACCCACAGTTTCCAAAAAAAACCAGGATGCCTTTGGGTATATCAGGACTTTGAGCAAGCAGTGTGACCGAAGGAAGAGTCAGATGCCACCAGGAGAATGAGAAAGCCCAGAGACACAACACAAAGCACTGCTGGGGGGGGCAGATTTGCTATGGGGATGTTTCCCAGTCCCGCTCTCCACTGGAAGAGCCTAATGTGGGGAGCAGCTGCAGCATGGCAGGTGCCTCAGGGACTGTGTTTCTGAATGTCTTTTAGAGACCCCCCACAAGGCTGGAGAAGAGAAGAACAGGGTTTTGGAGCTGTTCCTAACCTAGCCCCGGTGTTGGGTGCCTGGACACCTGGCCTGGCAGGCTGTCCAGCTCCATCAAAGTCCCGCTCAAGCGGCCTTCAAAGAAGTCCCAGAAGGTACCCATGGCCCAGCTTTCTCCTTGTTTAGGGAAATGGCTGCTCCTTGCACCATGTGGGAAGGAGATGGAAGAGCAAAACGCAGCAACAACTCCACAGCATCACTTGAGCCCCCCAGGGAAAGACAGCAACGGCCAGTGGTTATGGTCTAAGCCAATGCTCACCCACACGTCAGGGTGTCACCTCCAGGCAGGGCAGCTGCTGTGAGTGGCTGGGAGCACAGGGACGTTGGGTGAGAGACAGAGGCACGAGGTCCTTCTCTGAGCTGATGAAATCCTGATCCGAACATCTCACCACAGGCATGTCCTGCCTTTGAAGGGTCCCAGCGCATGGGGACAAAGCTGCCCCCTATGGTCTCTCCCCATAACCTGCATCTTCACTGCTTCCAGCATCTGCGTTGCTCCTGACCCCACCGGGCTTACTCAAACCAAAGCAATAATCTTAGTTAAAGAGCTACAAACCATACATGTGCAACTCTCCTGCAGGCACATTTTGCAGACTTTAAAAGTAGTGAGAGAAAACAAGAGTGGTTAAGGACACTTACCAAGAGGGATCCACCACAGAACGTGCCAACCAACCCAAACCAGCTGGGGCTGGGAAATGTAAAAGACCAGCAGGCAGGAAAATGGGTGAGAAAAAGTCCCAGGAGACTGCAAAACTGAGAAGAGGAGGAGCAGGAAGGGTTAAGCAAAGGTGGTGGGGAGGCACAGGGCAGACATGGGTTTGCTTTCCCTGTGTCCTGGCTCTACTGAGCTCTGCCAAGCTCAGCTCCCCGGCACGGAAGCCTGGTCCCTGAAAAAAACACGATCTGCTAGTCTAGCTGAAAAATGATTTATTTATTTATTTATTTTACTTTACCCCCAAAAGACCCAAGTTTCTCCCCAAGAAGGTTTACGCGTAAGGCAAGACCATGCAAGGATTAAACTGGGGAGTCTCCCACGAGATCCTGTGCAGAGCTGCTGATGGGCACATCATGGCTTGGGAAACCCCGACCCCTCTGCTGACTGACCCACTCCTTCTCCCCAGACTCAACCCAAAAAAGGAGAAAATTATAATTTTCCCCACTGGGTCTTAGCCCAACTCTTGCTGCCCACCTGCAGGTCCCTGCCCTGGCCCCACCACAGCCACACATTGCCCTTCTCCTTCCTAAACCACAGCGTCAGCTGAGAAACCTCCTGAGTGTTGTAGCTGACTTCTGAGTTTTGAGCACCAGGTTTGCCATAAGCAGCAGTGTGAAGCTTTATTTTACATACTACCCTGTAATCAAAAAGCCTTGGGCTATCACCCAACTCCAGGAGCTGTGGGTTTATGTAGAAACACCCAAATACCAGGAGATGCCCAAGAGTCACATGACATTTGGCGGTGCCATCACACCTCTCTCAATTGCAAAACCAACTCTGGTCTTGGAGGTTATGGATATCAAAGAGGATCTAGATGTAGAAGACCTTCCAGAAAGTCTCCCCTTGTATTTTGGGCACATGTATGCAATGCTCCTCAAAACAAGTGTTCCCAGGTTAAGGACAGGGAAAGGTTTTTCTCTGCTGACCTGCTGCAGCACGTGTCCATTTTAGAACACCTCTAGAGATAAAGACCTTCCAGTTTTGACATGAGGAAGCCCCATCGCATGGTTTGGGTTTATACCAGCAGTTAAACGGGCTGGAGGGGATGCCCATGCCCTTGCTACCCGGTGTCATGCCTCACAGGGCCCTCGAGAGAGCCATCTTCCCCTCTCCGGCCACCCCTGCACCTCCAGTGGTTGCAACAATCATCCATCTGGTCGGTGGAGAGGGATGAGCCAGTCGTGGATGTCACACGTGCTCCCTGTGGAACTTGGCAGGGGCCCTCCTACGGGTTTGGGAGGACAGGGCTCCCGTGCCTGCCCCAGCAGCATTCCATCCTCCCCTTTCAGCTCACGAGGTGCTCCCCGAATTACAAGCAGGGTTTAAAACAACAACAACAAAAAAGGAAGCTCAGACTTACTCTAGGACAGTCCTTCCAGGAGGTTCACGGAGGAGGACTCGGCGCAAGACTGGTGACTCTGCGAGGCCCGGGGTGGTTATAGCAGCATCCTGGCGCCTACGGACCTCAGCCCCCCCGCCCCGTTTCGCACCCCATATTCTGTCCGGGATGCACCGAGCAATGCCGGACTATGTCCCCACCATGTCCCCACCACCTTGTCCCCCCGCCTTGGCCACAGCAGCTCCTGGGTTTTGTGGCAAACACCCGCCAATCCACCCCCTCCAGCTCCGCAGCTGCATTTGCTTTCTCGCTCGGGCACCAACTCACCGGTTCTTAAATAACACATTTCCATGGGGCCGGATCTGCAAACAGCGAGGTAAATCCAGATCAGCTTTCATTAGTCTCTGCTGATAATTCCCAGCATGAGCAAAATGTGACCGCTATTTGTTTACCTTTTTCTTAAAAATGATGGAAATTGTGACAACACCCTGAACACTGTGTGAGAGACAGATTGGTCCAGCTCCTATTTGGCGTCATTAAATACACGCAGATGTGTTCAAGACCTTTACACAACCTTTATATAAATGAATCTCAGAGCCTGTTTTGTTCGTGTTTGGGATTATCCGTCTCCCTGTTACTGAAAGAAGTTATTTAAAGCAGCCCAGAAGTACAGGTTGGTGCTGGAGAGATGTACAGGCTTTATAGAAACCACCGCATGTGCCTCCACACCCACAGCAGCACCCCAGCACGTGACTCGTCTTGGATTTCCTCAGCCCATGATGCTAAAATCAAAAAAAAATTATTTTCTTTGTACCAGGTGTCGTTTCGAGACTCGGGAGTGTCAAAGGAATTAAGTCATTAAATTGTGGAAGCATTTGATGGATTATGAGCTATGAAAGCCTGGTGGTTACCGACTAATAAGGCTGGGAGGCGGAGGAGTGGGGGAAATGTTTCCTCTTGTAAGAATGTGTTTCTAACAAGACAGGTCAAAATATGATGCGGATGATAAATTGTCTTAGTACGAGTTGCCATTAACCCAGCAGCTTTCTGTACGATTAGATTACCAAGGTATCCTCAGAGTATATTGACCAAACAGTGTTGCTCTGTATTAGCGCTAATTTGCAGAAGATCTGGGGGGTTATTACACTCGCTGCAGTGAATCCGCCGCTCCTAACAAAGGGGCAGCTGCCGGCAGGTGTCTGTGGCGCGAGGTACGTTTCAGAGGGGACTGGATTTATCCGTGTTGGGGGTTTTGGGGTAGGGCAGGGGTGGGGGAGGATTTTTTCCCATACCATAAACCAAATCTCATTGTCTCACGTGGGGGTTGAATTAAAAAAATTTATAAAAAAAAAAAAAGGGGGGGGGTGAAAAGAAGAAATCACATTGGAAAATGATCAGCCCCAACAGGCATGCATGTCTCCCTTCATGCAAGCGAGAAGCACAGCCTCCCTCCTCGGGATGCGTACGGGGACATGTGTCAGGCACGGAGCTCAGCGCTGGCCCGGGGAGAGGATGGAGCGAGAACAAAGGGCCACGGCATACACTACATCCAGGGGGGGAGCAGGGGGGCACCCGCTTGTGCTCATACAGGGGGGGGACAGGATGGCCAAACAGTCATCGAGATACACGGAAAAGGAAATATGGAGAAGGAAATAATAAATAAATGTTTTAAAAAAAAAACAAAAAACAAAAAACAACCAAACTCAGGATAAAGCTAGGAGGGAGGTGGAAAGGCACAGCCTTGCAAAATGATGCGTCTCTTCAAGGGATGCTGGGGTAAGGCAGGGCGGGTTGCTGGAGCCACTTGCTTTTGTTTTGTTTGCTAGTGGCTCCTCTCGAAATTTTAGCGGTGGGAACCACCGACCTGCTGAATTTGTCTTCCCCTCATTAAAGACAAATAACCAATCCTGTGTCTCCCCACCTTCCGTGGAAATGCAGTTAAGGCAGGATGCTTCCCCCCCACCCCCCCACCCCAGCCCCAGCTCCATCTCCTGCTTTCGGGAGCCCTGACTTCCCTCAGTTTCTGGTGGGATCCAAGCCAAAATTGGGAGGTTTTAAAGGACCATTTTGCAGACCTGGGAAAGGAGGTCTGGCACAGGAACAAGGAGAGGTGATCGGTATTATTATCGCTTTGCAGCTGCAGCAAAATTGCTCGCTGGCCACAATTTTGCTGTGCATCCCTCCCCGCTTCCAATTTTTTAAGGCTTCCCAGGACTTTCTCCCAGCCCCATAGTTTGCTCTTTTGACCAAATCGGGTTATTCAGAAGATGGTGGGCCTGGAGGCTTCAAGCAGGAAAATGTAGTTACAACATTAGCAGCTGGGACAGCTTTACGAGCCCTGCCTTGCAGGGGTCTAGTGAAGATATTTATAGCGTGCTAGTCGCCGCGGGACTGAGGCACAGCAACTCCTCGCCTAGCAGATGGTGGGCAGGGCACTCGGATATATGTGTATGTTTAAACATACAGCTAATAGATTAGAGGGATTTTTTTCTTCCAGGCTCATTTACCTCTTGGTAATCAGTTTTTTTAAAAAAAGTAATATATATATATATATATAATTCCCCCCATCCATACGGAGGTCATCCCTCTCATTTTGATATCAGTCTGGTAAGGAATGTGTAATGTTGTAACTAGAATGAAATAAGCAGCAGACCCTTCATCGAATATTATCTTTTTTTGATTAATAATGAGGGCTTGGTTTTATATACTTTTTTTTTTTTTTTTTCTATTCTGCAGTAAAAGAGAACTCTGCATCGGCACAACAGTAACATGGACTGTGCGTCTAGGGAGTATGAACACACAGACTAATGCTGAGGGTAGATATGGGACAGGAGAATTAAAAAAAAATATGTATTAAAAAGCCCCCATATCTGCACTACGGGGAAAAAAATCCACTCACTCAAACCTCACGATGGGGGAAAGCAAGGAAAAAATCTAAACAGCAGGATACGACAATAAATGGGAAAACAGCAATAGAAAAAGCACACTAGGTTAATATAGGAAAACTAGTTTCTTTATTGAGAGATCGTATATTAGTATTAGTGGAATCGTGTGTAACAATGTCATCATGCACACAATACAAAAAGGCAAGGCCCACCATGCTATGGAAGGGCAACAGAACAAAAGCAGCGTACACTGAGCAGATGTATAGGCTACAGCACATTACATTTCAGCAGGGTATGTCTCTACAGAGAGATTTACATCAGAAACTAGGTAATGTAAAAAAATACAGACCATGCTTTAGTTTTAGTACAAGAAAAAGGTGAAGATACACAACCAAAGGATATTCGATACAGAAAATTACCCACAAAATAAGAACAGGAAGTAATTTAGCACAGCAGAAAAAAATGTTATCCCTGTTTAATGGAAACCCATTTTGCCAGTTGTCTCTTTTCGCAGTCAGATTGGGGATTTTTTTTTTTTTTTGGCGGGGTGTGGAGGGATGCGTGCCACGTCGGAGGTGCGCTAATGGGACGGGACACTTGTGGCTGCCGGGGCCGGGCGGGATGGAGCGTGGGGCGGCCGGGCGAGCGGCTGGGTGGGCGAGCGCCCGCGGGGGACAGCTCTGGGCTGCGGAGCCGCCGCCGGGGCCAGGGGCGCTGCTCCCCTCTGCAGGCCACCCTCGCCAGAGGCTCTTGGGGGTCTTTTATCCCCCGTTCAACCACAGACCTTACTCTCCAGCTCTCTCCCAGTTTTATTTTTGGAATTAAAAGATAATTGCATCTCCTTGGTGGATTTCTCGTCGCTGATTTAATTTAAAGGGGGGGGGGCGGGTTTGGCCGCAATTTGGGGGTTTTTTAGCCCTCCACCCTCCCTAAAAGCCCCCCCGGGGAGTCTCTGCGCCCGACGACCACAGCAAAATGAATCCACTTAACAGGAATTTACAGTGCAATGTACTCAGCTAAACAGGATGAAGGTACAAAAATGGCTGTTATCGTCTACAGCTACGCTGAGATGGCCTGGTGGCTAGACGGGGGGGGGGGGGGGGGGGTTGAGCAGGGGGTGGTGGGTTAAATTAAAAAATAAAATAAAATTTAAAGAATAAAATAAAAAGAAGGAGGATGTAGCTACCGAGGCGCAGCCTGGGGGTGCAGGAGGGAGCGGGGCCAGCGGCGGGGCGGCCCGGGGGGCACAGGGTACCCCGCATGGGCTCTGCCGGGGCTGAGAGGGGCGCGGAGCCCTTAGGCGGGGCGGGGGGGAGCGATCGGCGCCCGGGGGCACCCACCCACCGCCCCCCCCACCCTCCCCGCGGGGAGGCCCCGGGACGCGAACCCGCGCACGCCGCGGTACCTCTGTTGCGGACGGAGCCGAAGACGGGCAGCACCAGGTACCCGACGTGCACCAGGACCATGCTGCGGCCTTTGTGGCGCGGCGCGGCGCGGCGCGGCGCGGCGCGGCCCGGTGCCGCCGGCCCCTCCGACCCGAGGCGGCGGCGAGTGGCGCCCGCCCGCTCCGCCGGCACACAAAGACGCCCGCCGCCAATGGCAGCGCCCCGGCGGCCGCACGCCCCGCCCCCGCTCCCCTCCCGCCCGACGCGCCGCCCAATGGGAGAGAAGGAGGGAGGGGTGGTGGGCGGGGCGGGCGCGAGGGGCCGCCACCCGCACGTGCGGCCGCTGGGCGGCGGGCGGGCGCGCGGGAGTGCGTGCATGCACGGGTGCACGCATGCATTCGTGCATGCGGCTTGCGTGGCTGCAGGGCTGCGGCCGGGTGCGTGCGCGGGTGCGTGCCGCCGGCACACGCGCGCACGCGGAGGGCACGCGCGGGCCGGCCTTGTGCGCGCGTGGGTGCGTATGCGCAAGCGGGCGCGTGTGCACAGGCGGACCGCGCACACAGACACAGGCCGGCAGGGCGGGGGGGGGGGGGGCGGTTTGGTGGTCCTGCCCCCCTGCCCCGCTCTGCGAGACCCCCCTGCAGCGCCGCCTCCAGCTCGGGGCTCCTCAGCACGGGACAGACACGGGGCTGTTGGAGCGGGGCCAGAGGGGGCACAGAAATGCTCCGGGGGCTGGAGCCCCCCTGCTGCGAGGAGGGGCTGGGAGAGCTGGGGTTGTTCAGCCTGGGGAAGGGAAGGCTGCGGGGGGACCTTATGGCGGCCTTTCAGTGCTTAAAGGGGGCTGTAGGAGGGATGGGGGTGACCTCTTTAGCAAGGCCTGCTGTGACAGGACAAGGGGTGATGGTTTTAAACTAAAAAGCAGGGGAGATCTAGACTGGATGTAAGTAAAACATTACACTGAGGGTGGTGAAACCCTGTCCCTGGACACACCCAAGGCCAGGCTGGACGGGGCTCTGAGCAACCTCATCTAGTTGAAGATGTCCCTGCTCACTGCAGGGGGTTGGACTGGGTGGCTTCGAAAGGTCGCTTCCAACCCAAACCGTCTGTGATTCTGTGACACGTGCCCGCACAGATGCACGTGCACGCGCAGGTACATACGCACATACACGGGCGCCAGCACATGCACAAACGCACGCACGTGCTCGGGCACACGCCCGTCAGCACGCGCGCACACAGGCACACACCGTGTGCACGCACGCAGTCCCACGCACATGCACAGCTGCAGGGCCGCACACACGCGCTCGCGCACAGGCAGGCGTGCAGCCACACGTACGCACGCGCAAAAGGTGGGCGCGCGCCCCCCGAGGGCAGCAGTCAGCAGGCATCGCGCCCAGGGCGCAGCCCTGCGCTCCCCTCCACGCAGCGTAGCGTCATAGAATCGTTTCGGTTGGAAAAGACCTTTGGGATCATCGAGCCCAGCTGTTAACCCAGCGCTGCCGAGCCCACCCATGAAGCAATCCACACCAAACGGTGGGCGCATAACATCTGGACCCCGTCGGGGTCTGGGGAAGGTCACATGTTTCTAGCGCCTTCATTAATGAACCGAAAGAGGCAGCAAACGCCCTGCAGTTTACATGATAGACAGTGAGGTGATATGACTTACGAATGCTGGCAAATAGCCAAAGGAAGTGTAGAGAGGTTACAAAGGGCAATATATAAATACATATGTGCGTACATATATTAAAAAAAGAGAAATATATACAGAAAGGAGGCAACAGAAGGTGGCTTAAAACGCTGTGTTCGGGTGCTGCGGAGGAGAGCATGTACCAAGTCAGGCAGGAACCGCGGCGGTCCCTCCACACCGCAGCCCGTGCTGGCACCCCTGCCTGCAGCACGTATGGAAAACGCGTGTCAAGTCGGTCCCAGAGCAGAGGATCGCACCGGCTGCAGGAGCACGACGGGGCTCTCCCCGTCCCAGTGCCGGTCCCCATCCCTGCAGGCGACACAGTGGCCTATTGTGTTGACGCCCCAGTTACTGACAAAACTCATTCGTCAGGGCATCACTGACCTCAAATGGCTCCGCTGAGCCCAGAGGGATGCAGAGAGCTCATGGAAACCCCAGGGGGGGCTCAGAGCTGCCCTCCTCATGGGGCAAAGAACCTCCATGGCTTAAAGGAGGAGCCACCCCCCAAGCAAAAAAATGAAACCTGACCAGAAGCTCATCCCTGTTTATTTAAAACTGTTTTAAAGACTTGGGTAAGACCCCGCTGTTGCACAGGACAGGTTTCTTTTGGGGCACAGGGGTACAGGAAGCATTCTACTGTGCTGCAAACCAATTTTTTGGTGCCTTTTCCACCCTGGCCAGGCCGGGGGTTGTTTCCGCCGCCGGCCGCTGTCCCACCGTGGGGAGCCCCCTTAATCCCCGCTTAGCTTTATCCATCCCGTGCATCTGGCAGGTTTTAAGCTCTCAGCAGCCGCCTAACGTATATATGCGATGGATTTGTTCGCCTGGATTATTGCATTGGGTTTGTCGTTGGGTTTATTTTGTGGGCTTTTTTTTCCTGATTGGAATTAAAACAGGGGCTTGGCAACCTGGATCTGTTTAACCTTTTCCCTCCCAGCCCTGCAGCCCGAGGGCAGATGCCAGACCAGCCTGCAGCAGGGACAGCTGCCTGCACTCCTTTGCTGCCTTCTTCAGAGCTATGACATCCACCCAAAAGGACTGTTTTTGGGAAAGGTTTCACGCTGCTGCTGTGCCGACCTACCCTCAAATGGGAGCAGGAAAAGTCCCAGTTGCCCACAGCCTCCCAGTGCCTACCCAACTGCATCCCAGTTTGGATTTTCGCTCCTGCCTTGCCCCCCCCCTCGGTGTCTCACAGGAGGCTGTGCCGACCCCAGGAGGGTTTCCCATGGAGAAAGGCTGGATCTTGTCCCCCGCTATCACTGTGCCGCTCCGAGCAGTGCCCATGGCCACAGCTCGGCCACACTGGATCTGCAACACTCGGTGTTTGCAGGTGCCACACATCGTCCACACCAGCACAGATATTTCCAAGGAAGGAGTAAACTTGTAGTTTTTTTCCATGCTTATGCCATAAAAAAAACACTTCTTCTGCCCCATTTGTGATGCATCATGGAAAAATGACCTCTTTCCTCCCATTTCTACCAGTGGCAAGAAATCGTTTCCAGCAGCAAGGTGCAATCTGCTTGATTGCACTGTATTAAATACACCCTGCAAAGGGACTCATCTTTAAGCTCCAAAAAGCCTAGAGGGGGTAACGCAGCCAAACCCATGCATGAATCAACCAAGGAGAGGTTTCACCTTGCCTCCGCTCACCCATCCCCACCATCATGGCTGCGGGAGGGGCCCCGGGGGACTCTCAGGACACGCTTGGACCCTGCAAATCATGTCAGCATCCCTCCAGGATAGCTGCTGGCCCGGGGCCAGGGGCTGCAGCCCCACCACTGGCTCCAGTTGCCTTGGGCAGCTGCTGCCATGGCCCCCGGCCCCACCACAGCAGTTGTCGTGGGTATTTCGCGGGGCTCAGCCCTCACTGCTGTTGCTTTTCATCCGCGCACACACTCCCGCCTCGCCCCCCTGGGACACCTGATCTGTTGCTGGGGCTTTGCGTGTCACACAGATGCTGCAGGCACAGGTTGACATTAAAATTAGCCCTTGGCTTCCTCCCACCCGCATGGCCTGTTGGTGTCCCCCAGTGCAGCTTTTGGGGTCCCAGCACCCCCAGTTCGGGGCATCCCCCCGCTTTTCCCCCAAGCTTTCTTTAAAAATTAACACCGTGAAATTATTCTTCATTGTGATGTTCTCCAGCCTTGTGGACGTCGCACGTCCTACCAGGGTACTTATGGAGTAGATGCTTTGGAGGTGCTGCAGCACCGGACTCAGGGCACCGGGGCTGTCTCAGCCCTCCATCCCACAGAGAAGGTTTCTCCCCTTAGGCAGCCAGGCACAGAGGGTATTTGAGAGATATAAATGTGGTACAGAGCAGTTCAGAAGTCCTGGGGCACATGTAGTGCATCAGCCACCATCCTTGGGCAGGTCTGGGGGTGACCATAACTCTCAGCTCATTTCCAGGCCTGGCACTTGCCCTCTGCCCACCTCAAAGCCCTCGGTCATTCTGATGTGATGTGGCATTTTTCACCTCTTCTGCAAAACCAAGGTGGGTGCTATCCTTTGGGAAGTTGGGATGGGATCAAC